>NW_028123499.1:0-419333 GCF_965194805.1 Balaenoptera borealis | reverse complement strand
TTCGAGCCCTGGTCTGGGAAGATCCCACATGCCGCGGAGCAACTAGGCCCGTGAGCCACAATTACTGAGACTGCGCGTCTGGAGCCTGTGCTCCGCAACAAGAGAGGCCGCGATAGTGAGAGGCCCGCGCACCGCGATGAAGAGTGGCCCCCACTTGCCACAACCTAGAGAAAGCCCTCGCGCAGAAACGAAGACCCAACACAGCCATAAATAAATAAATAAATAAATAAAAATAAAGTCAGACAAGAGAAGTGCCTGATTATTTAAAAAAAAAAAAAAAAAAGCATATTATATACATCGTTGTGACTTGAACTGTGTTCTCCCTAAAAAGATAAATTCAAACCCTATCCTCTGGAACCTGTAAATGTGACCTTATTTTTGGAAATAGGATTTTTGAAGATGTAAACAAATTAAGATGAGGTCATCCTGGATTAGTGTGGTCCTATCCAAAGGCTGGTGTCTTTGACAGAGGACACAGAGACACACAGAGAAATATGATGATGGAAACTGAGTTTGGACTGATAAAGCTACAAGCCATAGAATGCCAATAATTATCTGCAACCATCAGAAGCTAAGAGAGACACATAGAACAGATTCTCTCTCAAGCCTCCGGAAGGAAACAACCCTGCTGAACTTTGATTTCAGACTCTAGTCTCCTGAACGGGGACAGAACAACATTTTTGTTATTTTAAGACATCAGGTTTGTGGTAATTTGTTATGGAAGCTCTGGGAAACTATTACATACACTTACTATCACACCGTTGTCATTACTCAAACAATTTTGAGACTTCCCTGAGAAACTGCCTCAGGCAGCAGTATGTTCTCAGTAACATTCTCTACACTAGGAATGTCTTTGTGTTTTCATGCTGGATTCGATCTATTAAATAGTTAAAACTGAATATAGTCACTTATACTACTTAAGATTTTTCCTTAAGAAAGTCCTGAAAATATTTTAATAAGAAAATAAGAAAAGCTGATACTTATTGAGAGCTTACAATGTGCTAAGCACTATACTTTGCTTTATGTTCAATATCTCACTTAATCTTAATAACAACCTTGTGAAATACATACTTACTTTATTACTGACACTTTACAGAAAAAGGCCAAGAAATTGGGAGATTAGATTAGTGTGCTCAAAGGTAAATAATAGTACACAGTGGACCTGCTAATTTCATTAAAACAATATTTGTTCAGTACCTACTCTATGCCAGCTAATCTTTTGAGGAATAAAACAGTGAATAATAAGAACAAAAATTAGATACAAAATAAATATGGTATGTATAATGTTCTCTACAATTTAAAAGAATGACTCAAAATAAACTGATTCACTTGAAAGGGTTCATTACAAAGACAGAAATATCCTGAAATATTTTTAACTGAAATTTCGTATAAAAATATTTTCCTTTGGAAGAAACAACCATCTTTTCTTTAGACCTGAGCTTTTTAAGTAAAATAAAATTGTTTCATGTTCCACAGTAGATAACTCAAGAGAAATCAGAGAGAAATGACTCCAAGATGTACTTAAATCCCCTGGGGTCTTATCAAGACTGATATTTAATACTAACCTTCTGGGCTGTGCTGTAAGCAATATGGTACGATCATATGGGAATCTGAGCAAATTTTTGTGGAATATCAATACTGAAGTAAAATCCCTGTTGCCTATCTAAGTCTACCCTAAACTAATCTCAAATGATTTTTTGAAAAATGTGAATTTTTAAATTACTTCTGAAAGAACAAGACATATATTAGAACACTGACAATGACTGAAGAATGCACTATTTTAAGTTTAGTTATTATCATAACTTAATCATGTCCTATAAAAGTTTTCAAAAGACTTGCAATAAAATGAAAGAAAAAATGAAAACAGTTACAAGTTGAATTCTACAGAAAAATAACTTATATGTTTATTAAAATGAAGATGCTTGCTTATTTAATAGAATGTAGGTATGGGACAATGATTTAAACAGAATTCTTCCTTACTGCCATAAGAATATTAAGTAATTCAATGTCACGTCCCAATTACACAAATCTATTAGAGCATAAGTTAATAAGGTAAGGCGCAATCAAATATTGGAAGACTCTGTCTGCATGCTAAGACTTTACCATTAAATGATTTTAAGTGGGTTAGTCTCATAAAGAGTTTTAACTTTTAAATATATATATCTGTTATCCTTGTATAGAATGACTTGGAAGGGAGGTAGACAAAAGCCATGAGGATCAGTCAGCAAGCAAATGAAATCATGCAGGTATGAGGTGATAAATTAGGTAGAAATGGGTAAAAGGAGAAATGAATAACTCATACAGCTCTATCAGAGATAAAATTTAATGCTATTGTTTGATGTCATACTAGCCAAAGGAAAAAATAATAATACACATGATCTCTATTAAGATAACTGTAAGGCAGATCCCAGAGGCCTGGGAGAAAAAACAGGTAAGACAACCATGAAAATAATGAGTTCTAGAACACTTCAAGAAAAAGACTTATAAACTATGATGAAAAGAAGAATATGAGAGATTGAGTTTAGTGGCCTTTGAAGATCAAATTCAAAACATGAGGTAAGAGTTCATGGTCAAAGTAAGAGTGGATTTTGGTGGGAAAATGTTTGTTAACATGTCATTTTGCCCCCAAGATCTTCAGTTAATGTTATATCTTCATGTCATAAGAGAGATTTCAAGGACATAGCCTCAAGATGACCGTCAATTTTTAATAGTCTGTGTCTTCCATCCTCTTCAACTCTTAGTATTTCTCTAGGATTAACATAAATGCATAAATATAGAGAAATATGTTCTGGGCTTTGTATATCTACAAAGTAGATATAAAATATATGTACATTAATATATGTATGTATATAATAATGGATGTGTCTGGAATATATAAAAAGCATTCATAAATCAATAAAAAGCAAGATACCCTAATGGAACAATTGGCAAAAGATTCAAACAAGGTATTCACAAAAGATAATGTTCAACTGGACATAAGGCACATAAAAAAGTTCTCTATTTCATTCATCATAAAGTATAAACGCAAATTAAAACAGGAATATAATCTCACCAGCAGGGTAAATAAAAATAATAGACAATTTCATGTTTTGGGAGAACATGGAGCAACTGGAGCTTTCATATACTGTTGTTAAGAATTTAAATTAATGAAATCACTTTACAAAGGTGGTTGGTAGTATTTACTATAGCTAACCTACTTATACTTCGAGCAAGTAACTTCACTTGTGTGTATCTCCCCACCACATATGTTCAGCTAAATATATGAAAAAGACCATTCATAGCAGCAACATTTGTACTAGCTAACATCTGGAAAGGAGTCAAATGTCTATTTACAGCAAAACCAATTAATGAATTGTGATACATTCATAAAATGGACTACTCATTAATGAGATGAATAAACTACAACCAAATGTAGCAATATGGGTGAATGTCATATGCAAAATATCGATGAAAATAAGCTAGACAGACATAGTACATAATGGATGATCCCTTTTATATTAAGTGCAAAAACAATATATTATTTTAGATGTCAGCACTGTTGTTATTCACTTTGGGGGGAGGGGCAGTTGTAGTCACCAAAAAAAAGAGGTTGTGAAGGAGGATTTGAGGGATCTGGTAATACTCTGTTTCTTCCTATAAGAAGAAAAAACGTGTGTGTTTACTTTCTGTAAATGCATCACTAATACAAATATGATTGTGTACCATTCTGGACTTAGGTTATGAACTTAATAAAATTTTTTGTATTCAAAAATAACTTGGTAAATATGCTGAGAAGCCCTAAGAAGCTAAATAGGATATAGTGGTAAGTCTAGAACTGCTAAGCATAGATTGAAAATATGCATGATTCATTAAAATCCATGAAAAACTTGCTACTACCTCTGCATATCTAAAAAAATGAAAATATAATTATTAGTTCTCCTTGGAAGAACATATACAAATTACTATTATTTGAAATAAGTCTGTAGCTGAAAAGATTTTCACTTTCATTATTACAGGTAGCATGACTGCTTTGGAGTTTTTTGCAAAACTATTATAAATATTCAAAGTGATCTGTTTATCAGCCATTTAGTCAAGGATTTCACCTCTGCAAAGTCAGAAAGGACACTCTCTTCCTTAGTGCCCTAGTACTCTCTCTTATTTAAAACCTACACTATTTCTGTTCTTTACTGTGAATGCAAAGTTTAATGATCCACACACTCTAACCATCCAGTTTAAAAATAATGAAAAAGACATGTTGTAGGATCTGAAAAAAACTAGGCTAAAGTCCTCTCATAAAGACTTGTAATAACCCCATGTTATTACAGAACAAATATCATTGTACCAACAGACTGTCCTCGAGCCCATGCAATATCGGAGGTTAACTAGAAAATTCTAGGAGAAAAATATGTGAAGTCACAAAAGAGTCTCTCTGTAAACAGGTGATGACAGTAAAGATGTAGAAATGAAGACTCTAGATGGATCTGTTTGTACATCAGTGTGCCTGTTTGTACATGCCTATAAGAAATGCTTCAGCAGACAATAAAAAATCCAAAGTTTGTTCTTCTTTCTCTTTATATTGTAGCTCTTTAGAAATATATAACCTGATGGACTTAATAATAGTCACATACTAAATAAAATGGGCTTCTAATTTATCAAATTCTTATTTTTTACCATGAAACTGAGTCAAACATCTATACTTTTAAAGGACTATGAGAGGTAGAATGACAAAAAAAATGTGGCTAACATGCCCATTAGTAAAAGTGTAAACCAGGCAAATGTTATATGCTAACACTTCATTTCTTTCCAAAATTATGTTTTAAAATTGAAGAGTGAGATTTATTTTTTCTGTTTTTTGCATAAAACATGGAAAGCAGCAACAAACAAACAACCAAACAAAAAACCAAAAAACCAACTTTACTATCCCCTTAAAAATGAGAGCAGGCCTGCCCTTCAACAAAATAGTAAGATCAAAAGGCTATGTAATGAAAAAAAAAAATTCCAATGGGTGACATGCATTTCTGAGAAAGGATAAGACACATAAAGTGTTTCATCTAAGACATAACAATGGGAAACAGACTCAGCTACTATAAAATTAAGTTGGATCAAAACAGCTTAAATTTGATGACTTATTAAATGCCAAGTAAGGGCTAGCACGCTAACTTGGAATACCTGAAAGCCCCAGACATAGGAGGAGACTGCCTTCCCTCGTCAACCCTTTTCATAGGTCAATTGCTCATGAGAGGGACTGAGAACAGGGAGGGTAGACATACCAACTTCACAGGATGCATGGCTTGCTGATGTTTGGGGCTGAAGAAGGAGAGCCTAAAGCAACCTGCCTGTTCACCAATCCTGCATGACTGCAAGGTAAGGATTGGCCACCCTGAGCAGTGTGCAGGAAAACCATCCACACTCAGCCTGGATCTTGATGTGATGAAAGATGTAGCTCTCTGCTACGGGGGAAAGGAAGGAAAGTGAACACCATCTGCCCCAGATCTTTCACTGCCTGAAGCAGAAAATATCTGTCACTGGGGGAAAGACAGAAATATGACCAATATTCCCCAACCCCATACATCAATACAAGGCCAAGACTGACTACCACTGGGAGGGGGCCAGAAAGACTCTGCATTGACCTAAAAGGCAAAGCTCTCTGATGCTATGGGAGGTACAGAACACTTACCTACCACAGCCTCTTTAAATTCATGGCATTAAGCCATCTGCCCCTAAAGGCTGAGCAGGACACACACCCATCTCTGACAGTGCATCAGTATGAGGCAAACACTTGCTACAGCTGAGAGAGTACCAGGAAATCTCTTTGGGTTCAGGACTTTGCACTGAATAGGAGGAAGTGGTTGTTCGCTGTGGAAGAGTAGGAATGCTGAGAAAGCCTAAGACATGAGGCTCAAGGAAACAGGGCCTGTTTCAGGTTGCACTGGTAGCAAGGAAACTGAAAAATCTTTTCCCCACTGGATAAGTCTTACATTGGGTAGCAAGCAATGCCCTACTGCTGAGAGAGGAGCAAAGCACAGGGAGAAACCCATCTTTAGTAAAGTCTTCCTGGGCCTGCTGAAAGCAGAAGGTGGAACAGTAACACCCAGAGAGAGAGCCTCAATCATTCCAGGCCTCACGCTAAGCAAAAAGCAGCAGCTGTCTATCACTAGAGGATTTTCAAATTCATGGGGTACTGAATATAAATAAATAAGCAAGAGTCCCTAACCCCACTGAACTACAAGCTAGATTGAGATGGTACATTCAGAATAGACAAAACAAAGGAAATAATTTTGAACTTGAAGATGTGACAATAGAAATTATCTTACCTAGAGCACAAAAATAAGACAGAGAAAAAATGGAATAGATAAGTGAAAACCATGGGACAATATGAAAACATTCAAATATACAAGTACTGGAAACCCAGGAAGAGAAGAAGGAAAGAGAGAATTGGTCACAAGAAATATTTTAAGAGATTAAGGTTGAGAATTTTTTAAATGTTTAAAAACAAACAAACAAAACCTCCCACAGATCCAAGAAGTTCAGAGAAACCTGAAGTGTGAGAAATGCAAATAAAAACGCAGCCAACTACACCTCATAATAAAACTACTGAAAACGAAAGACAAAGGAAATTTATGAAAGAAGCCAGAGAAAACAAAGACATAGAATGAATTGATAGTAAAATTATAGCTGAATTCTCATAGAAACAATGGAATTCAGAAGACAATGACATTAAATCTTTAAAGAGCTAAAAAAAAAGTCTAGAAGTCTATTTCCTGTGAAAACATAGTAGAGATAAAAGGACAGAAACAAATCTTAAAAAATTCATCGCCGGCAAAATTGTACTACCAAGAAATGCTAAAAGATAGTTTTACAGATTGAAACAAAAAGATATAAAGAACAATAGAGAATAAATAAGTTTCTAAATACACAGAACTCAAAAATTCCTATGTTTATACAAGTATATCACTAAATTTTCTAAATTAAAAAAACACAGAGGTTCAGGGAGTAGTGTTCCTGTGGAAGGGCTCTAGTGAACTGGCTATGGGGCGAGGTTGTGCAGGTTGAACACTGGGGTAGGGCCCCAGGACCCCTGAAGAAACTGAGGAAGAGGCCATGACACCCAAAGTAAAGCAAAGGGAATGAAAGAAGTAAATACTCTTGAAAGTATCAACAATAAGTGCGTTTCTTCCAATCCAACAACATGGTGTATCTCTCCATCTGTTTGTATCGTCTTTAATTTCTTTCATCAGTGTCCTATAGTTTTCTGCATACAGGCCTTTTGTCTCCTTAGGTAGGTTTATTCCTAGGTATTTTATTCGTTTGTTGCAATGGACAATGGCGGTGTTTCCTTAATTTCTCTTTCAGATTTTTCATCATTAGTGTATAGGAATGCAAGAGATTTCTGTGCATTAATTTTGTATCCTGCTACTTTACCAGAGTCATTGATTAGCTCTAGTAGTTTTCTGGTAGCATCTTTAGGATTCTCTACGTATAGTATCATGCCATCTGCAAACAGTTTTACTTCTTTTCCGATTTGGATTGCTTTTATTTCCAGTTTTTCTCTGATTGTCGTGGCTAAATCTTCCAAAACTATGTTGAATAATAGCAGTGAGAGTAGGCAACTTGTCTTGTTCCCGATCTTAGAGGAAATGGTTTCAGTTATTCACCACTGAGAACGATGTTGGCTGTGGGTTTGTCATGTATGGCCTTCATGATGTTGAGGTAGGTTCCCTCTATGCCCACTTTCTGGAGAGTTTTTATCATAAATAGGTGTTGAATTTTGTTGAAAGATTTTTCTGCATCTATTGAGATTATCATATGGTTTCTATCCTTCAACTTGTTAATATGGTGTATCACATTGATTGATTTGTGTATATTGAAGAATCCTTGCATTCCTGGGATAAACCCCACTTGATCATGGCGTATGATCCTTTTAATGTGCTTTTGGATTCTATTTGTTATTCTGTTGAGGATTTTTGCATCTATGTTCATCAGTGATATTGGCCTGTAGTTTTCTTTTTTTGTGACATCTTTGTTTGGTTTTGGTATGAGGGTGATGGTGGCCTCGTAGAACGAGTTTGGGAGTGCTCCTCCCTGTGCTATACTTTGGGAGGGTTTGGGAAGGATAGTTAGCTCTTCTCTAAATGTCTGATAGAATTCGCCTGTGAATCCATCTGGTCCTGGGCTATTGTTTCTTGGAAGATTTTTAGTCACAGTTTCAATTTCAGTGCTTGTGATTGGTCTGTTCATATTTTCTATTTCTTCCTGGTTCAGTCCTGGAAGGTTGTACTTTTCTAAGAATTCATCCATTTCTCCCATGTTGTCCATTTTATTGGCATATAGTTGCTTGCAGTAGTCTCCCATGATCCTTTGTATTTCTGCAGTGTCAGTTGTTACTTCTTTTTCATTTCCAATTCTGTTGATTTGAGTCTTCTCCCTTTTTTCTTGATTAGTCTGGTTAATGGTTTATCAATTTTGTTTATCTTCTCAAAGAACTAGCTTTTAGTTTTATTGATCTTTGCTATCATTTCCTTCATTTCTTTTTCATTTATTTCTGATCTGATCTTTATGATTTCTTTCCTTCTGCTAACTTTGGGGTTTTTTTGGTCTTCTTTCTCTAATTGTTTAGGTGTAAGGTTAGGTTGTTTACTTGAGATTATTCTTGTTTCTTGAGGTAGGATTGGATTGGATTGGAAGAATCAATACTGTGAAAATGACTATACTACCCAAAGCAATCTACAGATTCAATGCAATCCCTATCAAACTATCAATGGCATTTTTCACAGAATTAGAACCATACATTTCACAATTTGTATGGAAACAAAATAGACCCCGAACAGCCAAAGCAATCTTGAGAAGGAAAAATGGAGCTGGAGGAATCGGGTTCCCTAACTTCAGACCATACTACAAACCTACAGTAATCAAGCCAGTATGGTACTGGCAGAAAAACAGAAATATAGATCAATGCAACAGGATAGAAAGCCCAGAGATAAACCCATGCACATATGGTCACCTTCTCTTCGATAAAGAAGGCAGGAATATATAATGGAGAATAGACAGCCTCTTCAATAAGTGGTGCTGGAATAACTGCACAGCTACATGTAAAAGAATGAAATTAGAACACTTCCTAACACCATGCACAAAAATAAACTCAAAATGGATTAAAGACCTAAATGTAAGGCCAGACACTCTCAAACTCTTAGAGGATAACATAGGCAGAACGCTCTATGACATAAATCATAGCAAGATCCTTTTTGACCCACCTCCTAGAGAAATGGAAAAAGAAACAAAATAAACAAATGGGATCTAATGAAACTTAAAAGCTTTTGCACAGAAAAGGAAATCATATACAGTTTTGGGAGAGCTGCAGCTTCCACATAGCCCAACAGTGGTCTGCCCTGCCTTGGCCTGTGAGCACCCTGAGTGTTGAAGCAGGAGAGAGAGCAGATGTGACTGACAGGTGGACCTAATGCAGTTCCACGATTAACCACCCTGAGCTGAGCTGTACAGAGGGCCCCACCTACTTTGTAAGACTGTTGTCATCACCTCAGAGCTCTTCTGAATGTCTCTGACATCCACAACAGTCTTCACCTCCTTAGCTGGGATGTGATTTGCTTTTTTGGTCATTGTTTTGTTTGTTTTGTTTTTCCATCTTCTTGGATCCATAACTCTTTTTTCCCCTATTATCTATAAACGCTTCAAACTCTAAGGAAGACTATTTCTGTCTTCTTTTAAAAAATGATCTTATGGATTTAGATTTTTTTAATGCTTGTTATTTCATGAAATTTTTCTAAATGTGTTGTACCTCCTATCACTGAATAACCACTTAATCTTTATTTGATGCATCTGATAGTAAAATTAGTTCCTACTACATAAACTGATTTGGAAACTTCTGTTTCTTTTAAGATGACAGGGAACTTTATTCTGTAACATTAATTTAAAGGCACAATGTCCCATTTTAGGAGCATAGCATTTTTTATTCATACAAATTTATAACGTGTTGAATATAAATGAATAACCCTGGTTCAACTGACAAATGCATCCATAGGATTAGATTTTGTAGTAATTTCTTGTGTACTTTATACTATGGGAAGATCATCACTCAATATTTAATCTCAATCTATCTTCTTGACCTGAAGAATTATGCTTTCGAAACTTTATTCAATTGAAAACATTAGGAATACAAGATGCACAAAAAAAGATGAGGGACATAGGTGATCAACAGCCTGATAATCTAAGACTAGTAGTTAGTAAAATCCTTGAGGACAGAAACAAATTACTTATAGTCCCATGGACAATGGCTTTTGCCATAAATCATAATCACTACTCAATATTTGCTTTGATTTTAAATCACCATATTTGCATCTGTCTTTTAGATTTTCTTCTTCAAATTATTCAGGGAAAACTTTAGAAACAAGTTTAACATATCTCTTTGAGGATATCTGATATAATTAGAGCAATTTCCCAAATAGTTGCATTGTTGTAGAGAAAAATTAAATACCATATTCGTGGTACCATATGAGACATGGGAAAAATGCATGCTCGTCAAATCTTAAGTTTATTAATATATTCATCTGCTTCTCTAACTACGCCCTTTGATATATAACTTATAAAATATTTAACAACTTGTACAAGTATTTTTCCAATATATTTCACCCTTCTTTGGGAGAAAATTAATTCTAAGTTATGCTCACTAATCACTTTCTCCCATAACCTGTGATTCTCAAAATCTCCAGCCTATGAAATCATATAACTCAGCCCAATCTTATCAAATTTGCGAATTGTGTTAGTTCTCACTGACCTGGAGTGCTGTAGTTTTACAAAATTGACTTTTTTGTTTTAGTAGAGTGACTACTGGAGCCTACAGCAAGGTTTACCTATTTCAGGTCTGAAAGCAGGAATTCAGCAAGTAACATATTAGTTTTATCAGTTTACTACTGTTTCAAGAGTGTCTCCTCAGGGATATGGTAGTAAAACTCTATTAAAAATACTATGTCTCATTTGCTTGCATGCTAACACTTTTTCCCACTGATTTCCTCAGAATGAGACCTTTTGTTTTTGTTGTTTTTCACTGAGCCTTGGACATAAATGAAAACAATATGTTTAGTCACCAATCTGTTAGTTAAACTACATTTGAGGAAAAAATTATGTAGACTATCATATATTCAAGTTTTAGAAATTCTTATTTGTAAGTTTTTCTGATATACTGGCATTATTAGTCTCTGTGCTATATGCAAATATTATTTGAACACATAGTTACACCAATATTCATTTATCAGGAAAATTAATTTGAAAATTAATAATTAATTTGAAAATTAATTAGCTGAATGTAATTATTTTTTATATTCTTGCACTATGGAAATAATTGTTTTACTCAGGTTACTGTGGAAATTGTTACTGTGGCCAGCCACAGCTGCAATCTAACTTTTGAAATGTTTTAGTGTCCCAACTTCCCGAAGTATCTCATTTACCATCTATTCACAGTGACCACATCCCTCTTAGCTTGCTTATAAATCTCACCATTAAGATCTGTTCTTGCTTTAAAAAACTTAATATAATCATAGCCTTACTTCCATGCAATACTTCTCTGTACATATTCTCATCTTAATTTTCCTCAGGTTAATTTTATTTCCCTCATTTCATCAAATATACTTTGGAAAATATCACCAGAGATATCTTTATTTTCAAATTTAATGGCCATATTTGGTCCTTACCTGTCTTGGCCTCATGAAGTAGTTAACATTGTTAATCAAGGAGGCAGCAATCTACCAACAAAGATGCTGAGAAAGCCTCCTTCCAAAAGACTGTGGTTTTCAAAAGAGAGCCCCCAAAAGGCCATTAGATGTAATCACGAGGTACAGCCTCTCCTATTTTTCAATTTTGCTTACTTAGCACCAGTTCTGCTGCAATAGGATGGAGCCATCCAACGGTAAAATATATATTTTAACATACTAATCTGTGCCACAGGAACACATCTAAATGCTGTGACTACTATCTGCTGGAGAAAACCCAATAAGATTGATTTCTGATTTCAAAAATGACCATATCTGTTTTTGGCAAGGCTTCTGGTAGTACAGCTGTGAGCTCCAGGCTTCACTGTGAATTATTTAACACCTAGAATCCCTTTGTGTTTTGTGAAAGGTAAACTGAATAGAATGTCTTTGTACCCATGTGGAGAACAGCAAAACACTAAGAAAAATAATTAAAATAGGACAAGTCTTATGAATGCTTTTTGGAACACAGAGATAATATAAATGTTAATTTTCTGCTTGCATTTGTGATTTCCAGTAGCTTTTTTTTTTTCCTAATTCCTACCTTCTGTGACTTTTTAAAAATGTTGGTTCAACAGATTACACAGATCATGTGTAAATGAATGTTAGATGTTGTGTATCTTAGGATATTAGAGATATTACAATATGTTTTTCTTTTATTTTTTGTCTAAAACATATATATATATATGTATATATGTATATGAGAGTTAGGTAAAGAAAAGATATAAAGAATTATGCTGATGAACAGGTATTTGCAGAAATTTTCTTCATGGCAGAGCTTAATGAATTAAAAGCCAATTAGGGCAGTTCTCCAGAAATGGGTAGTACATAGAAAATTCTTAATCTAGCAGAAATCTCATTATGTTATTTTTTTCAGAATTATTAATCAAAGAAGTTCTTAAAAGGAAAATGGAAAGGATTACAGTCATGTGCAGGTTGTATCTAAGAGTTGTATAGAGAGATTTAAGTGGAAAGAAATAGAGAAAAAAGAGATTCATGTTGACATGTTAGTTAAATGCATGATGTGTAGTGGGTGGTTTTCACTCATATCTCAAATCTTCAGAGACTCCCCCAGACAGGCCATCTTATCTAAATTTGTATTAGTCTTATTTTTTTTTCATTGTATTTTTTATTATCTGAAAAAATATATTTTTGCTTATTTGTTCATTGCATATCTCACTCTTCCAGTGCATACTCAAAGACATTAGAAAGTTAGAATCATTTATTGTTCTCTTCCCAGCACCTGTAATAATGTTTGGTAGATAGAAAACACCCAATCAACATTTACTGAATGAATGAGCAAACTGCAGTAGTGACAGACATGAATAAAATTTGCACATTTTCATTAGTTTTGGGAGTTGCAGAAGAACTCAAATTGTCTCTTGGCTCGTAAGATAAATACGGATAAGCATGGAGATGAAAGAAAATTAATGTCTCAAAGCTAAAGTGGAAGCTTAATTAACCATATGTATCCAAGAAATCAAGAAAAGAGCGCAGATAACATCTGTATTTGAAGGGTCCTTTGTCACAAAAACCAAGAATAATTCCACAACAATTTGAGTGAACAGATCCAAGGAATAGAAGATAAACAGCCATAAATTCCAACTTAAAAAAATGTCAGTTGTTGACCAAATAAGTCTCATGTTTTGGCATTTCTTAAGTAGTCTGTTCCTTATTCACAATACTGCCTGTCTATGTGTGCGCTATAAGCTAATTATAAGTTAGTCCATAGATGCCAAAGCTTAACGTATACTAGACTAACCAGAGAAAAATAGGATTAGTTGTGATGGAAGAAATTTTCACATATTAGGGTAATTCTGGCTTATACATGATTTGGCTTGAACTTTATGCTAACTAGAACAGTCTGTCTCATGGTCTATCAAACACACATTATACATTTGCTTTAATCATGAAAGAAAATGGTACATTGTCCAGAAGTAAAGAATGTATGTTTTGAAGATAGGGATAAACACTTCCATTCCTGGGATCCCAATATTTACTCCTTCAATGATAAGGCTCCCTTCCCAGGTGCCATGGCTACACTATAAAACTGTGCTGAAAACCATAATTCTCCAAAGTAGTTCCTCAGAGCTATCTGAGTGGCTGTCTCCCAGACTATAGTCCTCAGTTTGGCTCTAATAAAATTCTTCTCTATTCTTATTAGAATTTTTTTATTGATTGTTTTTATCAACATTGCTCGATGTAGTCAGCAGGATGTCAAAAAAACCTACCTGAGGTCACTTGGGGTCTACTTTGGACGGGCACCCTGTACTAAGAAGCATGGGTCCCTTGAGCACTACACCACTCCCGCCCCCCAGCTTCACAGCACTCTTCAGGTGCTTTGGTAAATTCTTTCTGATATCAGGACCTCATTATCTTAAGCAGATGGTCCATAATTTTTATTTGAGCTGTTATCTTAAGACTTGGAGTCTTAAGGGTATACCGTTACCTTTCCTAGGTAAAAGAGACCTAAGAGGAAGTTCCTAGGCTGGGACTTAGGAGAATTTCTAGGCAGGAAAAGCCTAAAAGGAACTTTGGAGTAAACTGGGTTGGCTGACCTTTAAAATCTGGCTTAAAATTGGAAAAATTTGTATATTTATGGTCTGAAAAAACTGTTTGATAGCAAAATGAGAGACTAAATCTCTTTAGTTCTAAAGAAAAGGGACACTAGCTCCTTCCAGCCACAAGGCATTCTAAGATAACTAGGAACCTAGCAGAAGTGTCTGAGGCTTGATCCTAGTGATGTGTAGTAGTTCCAAAGGGAACCTCATCATGACACTTTAAGTAATTTATGGCCTGTCCTGGGACACACACACACAAGGACTGGCCATCCACTGCTCTGAACCCCCAGGGTGGTTTTAGACTCCTGGCAGGAGAAACTGAGACACAAAAGAGCTGAACTGAGTCAAGGGTGACCCCTTGAGGAGCTAAGCTGGCAAGCAGCATACTTCTGACCCACTACATTGTCCTTAGAAATTGTTCAGACTTTAAAATAAAATGAAACTAAAAGATAATGGGAAATTGTGCTTCTAAATCTGACCAGCTTCTGGGCGGGCAGCCACCCACTGGAACTCCAGGTAGCCTCATGTACAATACGGAGCTGATAATTACAAGTATTTGACAAAATAGGAAGATACAACAAAAGATAACTTAACTCCTTTTTTTTTTTTTTTTTTTAGGGATACTTGGGGAGCACAACGGAGACAGCTTATGGGCAAGGGTCCCACCCGCCACCCCTGCCGCCACCTCTAACAAAAAGGGCTCTGGCCATCTGCATCATACATGGAAACGTAACATTTTATTTGAGAAAAGTGTCCAGGGGACTGCTCTGGCCGTCCAGTGGTTAAGACTCCACACTTCCACTGCACGGGGCTCGGGTAAGATCCCTGGTCGGGGAACTAAGATCCCACATGCCACACAGCCCCACCCCCCCCACCCCCCAAAAAAGTGTCCTGCATGAATGGATAAACAAAATGTGTTATATCCATACACTGGGATATTATTGGGCCATAAGAAGGAATGAAGAATGAAGTATTGGGGGAAGGCACAAACTAGGAGTTTAGGATTATCAGATACACTCTACTATATATAAAATAGATAAACAAGGACCCATTGTATAGCACAGGGAACTATATTCAATATCCTGGAATAACCTGTAATGGAAAGGAACCTGAAAAAGAATATATATGTATAAATGAATCACTCTGCTGTGCACCTGAAACCAATACAACATTGTAAATCAACTCTACTTCAACTAAAAAAAAAGGAATGACTTACTGATACAGGGTACAATGTACATGAACTTTGAAAAGAGTATGCGAAACAAAAGAAGCCAGACACAATGGCCACATACGATCTCACCTGAATACACGAAATATTCAGAAAAGACAAATCTAAGGAGACAGAAAACAGATTAGTGGTTGCCTGGAGCTGGGCTTAGAAACAGGCAGTTACTGCAGATGGGCACCAGCCATCTTTTGGGGATGTCATCTTAAAAATGGGTCATGGTGGTTGCAGAACTCTGCAAATTTACTAAAACAACAACTACCAACAAATACTGAATAAGTACACTTAAAGCAGGTGAATTTTATGGTATGTAACTTTACCTTAACAAAGCTCTCACGTTAAAAAATATATATATAAAATGGGTGCTGCAGATTAAAGGGTGGGAAGAGTCACTGTTCTCCAAACCCCTCATTTTTATACTCAGGCAGACTGAGACCTTTAAGTGAGAGCGCTACTCACCAGCACAATCAAGACTAAAGGGCCACAGGAAACGAAATTCTCCAGTTCAACTCAAATCTTAAGCCACTCTCAAAGGACACTTGGAAGTGTCCTTCAGAATCTAAAGTAACTTGTAAATATTTAACTTAATCTGCATAGGCAAACAGGCCAAAAGTCTCAGGAGATCTAACCCAAACAAGGGGTACACATCTTAATGAACATATGTAGACGGTGTATAACAGTCTCAGGCAGCACATTCAGGACAGGGCAAGGCAAGATTTTAAGATCCTACAGGTCTGAAAGGCATTCTGGTTCTGAGAGTCAACCAGAGCCTCCCGGACCCAACTTGCCGACGAGCTTCTTACCCCGCATTTTTGAAAAATCAGTGGAGCAGTGCGTACAGACCGAGACGGGGCAGAGAACCGAGGTCCCTTAAGATCTGATACCAGCTCCCTCTGGGAGCAGACCGAGAACTGCGGTCTGTTCGGAGGCGGAGGGCCAGGGCCAGGGCCAGGGCCAGGCATATGGTTTGACTCCGTTAAAGTGTATTTCAGATAAAGAAAACGGTGAAATGGAGCAAGCTACCGAAGCGTGTCAACACGCAAAGAGGGCCACGCGGGGACACCAGCCGGGAGCCGGGCCGGTCTGGGGCGAGCGGAGGGGACCGCGAGGCTCCCACGGGCAGGCATGCAGTGCACCGGAGCGTCAAGCCGCCCGTCCTCCCCGCGCCCCGCACCGTCGCCCTCGCACCGCCCAGTCGGCGCCCCGCGGTTCCCGGGCCGCAACGAGGCCACGCCGCCGCCCGCCGCCCCCGCCAGCGCAGACCCCCGCCCTCGGGGCCTCGAGCACGCCGGGCACGCCGGAGAGCACGGACGGCCCCGCGGGTACGGAGAAGCGGCGGCTCCTGGGAGCCGGCCGCCTGACGTACCTGCGGCGGCCTCACGCTCGGGTCCGCCTGGTCCGGGATAACGGCGCCTCCGCGGCGAACACGCCTGGATCTCCATGCGGGGTGTTTACTCCCAATGCTCGCGATACTGCGCGATCCGGGCGGGGAGACCAACGGCCTGGAGCACCGGTCCCGCCGGCCGTGCGTGCCCTGCGTGCACGCTCTGGACGCCGGGGGCCCAACTTAACTCTTAATTGGCCAAGATGGGGCTCTTTTGACATTCCTAAACTGTTTTTTTTTTTTTTGCATACACAGCTAGGAAAAAAAAAAAGCTGGCTTGATGAAATATCTTTTCAAACTTCTGACCCTAAGGGAACAAAAGTACTCCTAGGAGAAAGCTTAAGGTTATAACTCTTATTATGTCCTTGAAACGTAAACACAGACCACATTGCCTGAGACTACATCCTTTGCTCAATCAGTAGAACCCAAAACTGAAAAAAACAAAGGGGGGTGGGGGGTGGGAAAGAGGCATTTTTAACCTCAAGCAAGTAAATTTAACTTATTCCAACTTTTATTTACAAACTAGTGAGTTTACATTGTAATACCTGATTCACGACTAAGTTTTAAAATGAAGCTATGAGATCTCTGCTTGTGTCTGTTTACATGTCTGTGCGTACATTAGAGACATGATATATCATTACCTTCAAATGATCTTATCAAAATTAGTTTGTAAAAGAGCTCTATTTAATTGACTTAAAATAAGTGCTTAAAAATTAAGTATTTCTAAATGTAATGGAAACCAAACTGAATTTTTTAAAGGATCAGGTGATCTAAGATTATTCTTTAATGAATGAAAACAAGTTTACATTTACTGGTTTAATTAAATAGGTCTATCTTCACAGTTAACAACCTGAAGTATAAAACTTTTATTGTACCTAAGTTTACTAAACGTCAAATAAGTTCACATTATCTCTGTTACAGATTTGTCAGCAAGAAAGCCAAAATTGGGTATAATGATTTATTTGTAAATTAAGTAATATAAATGAGATAAAAGCTTTCAGATGAACTCTAAGAATAATTATGTTTTATGGTATGGCTACTTCAATTAGTTTCTCCAAATCTTTTTGATAACTTGAAATTTTAGCTTTGCTATGTTAAGTTAAATGATAGGGATTCATTGAATATCCAGATCATTTTCAAATTAGATGAAATATTGAAACATTAATTGCTAAGTAAGTCAAAGTTTACCTATTTTGTCTTATTAAAGAAAAACTAAAGATGCTTTGGTTTATTGGACACACATCTTGTACCACATTGAGGAAAGTAATTATGTTGTTAGAAAATGTATGTTTCTAGAGGTTATGGAATATACTTATAAATTTACCAATCAGGAAATGCTGGTATGACAGACAGTTCACAATTGCTTGCTTCTTGGTTTTTGCTAGAGATTGGGGTTTCAAGGGTTAAGAATTCTGACTAATGAATGTGATTGGAACTACTAAAGATAATAAGAGAAATATTTCCATGAAAGGAAAGTAGGGTGTGTGTTTTCCATAAAAGATGGTATGAGGAATGGAAATGTATTTTTGGTGAGGGAAAATAAAGTAATTTTGTCCCAAAGCTGGTTATTTCCAAATTCAAAAGAAAATAAGTGACAAACTAATGTGGCTATAGAAAGTTGTAGAAGGTGTGTGGAAAAGGAACCCTGAGAAAAGAGTTCTCGGGACTGACTAATATTGGAATGGATTTAATTAAGTGAATTTTGATATTAAAAGTCAGTTGGTGCAAAGTTTGAATTAGATTTTCTCTCTGTTAGGTGACAGAGTTTTCTTGAGGTATTGATCTGCTTTTGATAACAAATTGTAAAGTTTCTTTACTTTTTAAGCAGTCTGTTGTAACTTTCTGTATTTGCCCTTGAAATCATTTATTGTCACTTTGGTTGAGTGCATAAGTATTGTTTCATACTGACTTATGATCCTACTTAGCCAAGTGTTTTTAAAACCTTTTGATGTCTTTGACAAACTTCCTCAAATCAAATTCTAAATGAAGGTTTTTTGACCTTTAGGTAACTTTGGGATGCTTCAGAAGGCACCTGAAGCATCTCAAAGATAGAAATTAAACTTAATTAAATCCATTCCAATATTAGTAACCAACAAGGACCTACTGTATAGCACAGGGAACTCTGCTCAATATTATGTAACAAACTAAATGGGAAAAGAATTTGAAAAAGGATAGATACATGTATATGTATAACTGAATCACTTTGCTGTACACCTGAAACTATCACAACATTGTTAATCAACTATACTCCAATATAAAATACAAAGTTAAAAAAATAAACTTAGTTAGGCTTATTGGGTATGTTAAATCACATGGGAAACACTGTCAAATGAGTGATGGTAAATCTTCTTAGGTTATATAGTATGGGTAAATGATATAAACATATGTTGTAGAGATTATATGAAATTGCTAAAATTTGGATATATTCTGGTTTAATGTTATTAGTCATAATTTTAGTTATTATTTTACAATTGTTGTATGTCACAAAAATAACCTTAACCCTGCAACTTTGCTTCCAGAACCACAAGAAGAAAATGACCACAGCTGCATTTTAGAAACAGATTATCTTCTTACTCCTAGGAATAATTTACAAGAAAATTCTATTGATAATGCTGGTCTACTTTGGTTTACAGATGGGTCCTACTTAAAAAATGATTGAGGGCATTACCAAGATGGATATGCAGAAACATCCACAATGGACATAACTGAAAGTTCTTTTTTACCAAAAAACAAAGTCAGCACAAGCAGAATTAATTGCTTTAACTTGAGCTCATCAACTCATCAACGAGCTAAAGGTCAGGTAGCAAATGTTTATGCTGACAGTCATTATGCCTTTGAAGTGGCACATGACTTTGGAATGCTACGGAAACATCAAGGGTTTATTAAAGCTTGATGCTATAATCAGGAAAGCTTATTAAAAAATATTAAAAAATGGAAAACAGGTTGCAGGACTATTAAGTGGTATACAACTACCAAAACAGTTGGCAATTATTAAAATACCAGTGCATTCCAAATCTGACAGTATGGAAGCTAAAGGAAATCAGCTTATTGATGAGGCAGCCAAACAGGTAGCTTTCAATACCCATTCTGTCTAGCCTTGAGAATGGTCAGCGCTCTCTGCTAACCCTGCCAACCCAGTGAAATATTTCCATCTGCCGGCTCAAGAAATATGCCATTGAAGAAGAGAAATAAATAGGACAACAATAAGGGGGAATTTTGGACCTGTCACACAAATATAATTTGGAAATAATTAAACAAACAAACAAACTATAGTGCCTGTTGGAGCTCAAATGCCATTACCCCAGCATGTACATTCTTTAACTCATTGGACACCTGAGAAAATGGTTTTATGGGGAAAACAGTATGTTTGGAAAATTTCTCCCACGATGGCTCATAAAGTATATGCTTGTTTTAGTATCTACCCTAAATATAATCCCAGAAAATCACTTCATGGGTCACAAGGCCACTTTCTCTTCCTAAGGGTCCCTTCGAGGTATAGCAATTGGACTTTGTCTGAATGTCACCGTCTCAAGAATATAAATATATCTTGGTAATGATCTGTATGTTTTCACACTGAGTTGAAGCTTTTCCTTGAAGAAGAGCAATGGCTATAAGGTTAAATTGCTATCTGAAAGGATAATTCTTGTTTGGGGAATTCCTTCCAAGTTACACAGTTACCAGGGAAATTATTTTACTGGACAAATAATTAAATCTATTTGTGACATATGGCCAATAATGCAGCATTTTCACTGCACTTATCACCCCCAATCTTTGGGACTGGTGGAAAGAATTAATGTCACTATCAAAACTCAATTGGCAAAACCTTCAGAAGCATTTAATCTCTCATGGGCAAAAGCTCTTCTGCTAGTGCTTCTCAAACTTAGGTCTATACATTTTGCTAAACATCAGCTGTCTCCTTTTGAAATACTAACAGGACACCCTATGTAATTAGATGAGGGAATATGTGCACAAACCTTACTCAAGGGAGATATATTACATTGTTGTCAGGGTCTTATTGAGGCACTTAAAAGAAATGCAAAGTTGGTAGCTAATTCCTTTCACAGTGAGCTCCCCAGAAACAAAGACCTTGAGGATCATGGATTACAATCTGGAGATTTTGTTAATTAGAAAACACATCAAATCAAAGACTTTTTGTAGCCATGTCAGAAAGGACCTTATTAGGTATTATTAACTAATCCATGCACTGCCAAATTAAAAGCCATAGACTGATGGATTCACATCCCTCATTTCAAAAAGGGTTTTTGCATTGGACTGGTCTGTAGAGAGGAATGCTGACCTCAGACTTAAGTCAGTGCTCAAACAGAGGAGAAAGAACACCCACACCAGGAGGAAAAGATGACAGCAGTGGTAGACAGCTGACCCAAGAATCAGAACCAGGACTGTATGACCCATCCTACTAGTTCAAATGAACTGGTTTCTAAACATCTGTCTCACTATGAAAATTGAAAGTTATTTTTTTTTAAATGAAAGTTATTGTTTTACTTCTAGCTATACTTTTGCCTCAATGCTCATTATGGAAAGAAAATTATCTGGTAAAGTTGTCACAAAGTATAGCTACTGCGGGCAATCTAACCGATTGGTTGGATCTCTCATCAAATTCCTCAGTCAATAAAAATACTGATATAAGCCCTTCATAATTTCTGTCACCGACTTTTCAGATGTTCCTAAAATTACCACTCAACTAGACTAACCTCTGTCTGGCCTTCAGGTTCAAATTCTTCAACATATTAATGGATCCATCCCTTGTCTGATACTATCCTCAGTTCTTAGAGACTGAGCACAGATTACCCCAAGGCTCCTTTGCCCCATCTCTTACTTGATGAACAAATGTCTTAAAGAGAAAAAACATGAGTAAGTTATGCCAGTAACTCCCATATGTTAAATACAGTACAGATGGCTTTTGGAAAGCCTGCAAGAAAAATGATTCATGGGTTAACATTGTGTTAACTAAACTTCCAGTTAATGAGACTATCAATGAGAGCACTCTGGGAGGAATCACTTGTGCTCCCCCAGGTTTTGTCTTAGTATTGGAATTGACCCACCTTCTCAAGGATGTGCACAGAAATATCTTAATAGCTGGCAAATAGAAGGTTTATGTTTATTAGGATATTATGTTATCCCATTGTCTATACATATGGAAATAGAAGAACCTTCTTTCTCTCTTTATTACAGAGGCAATAAATCCATGTTAGCAGGATATCAAGATACTTGGTAGCAAAGTCTTTTGGGAATCTTGGTTCCTAGTGCAAGAGTATATGTAAACAGAGATATGATCAGAAATCTATCAGCTACCATCAAATAGCTGAGGGCTCTCTAAAAATCATTTCAGAACAGACAAAAAGTATAAGATAACAGGGTTGCCTTAGATTTTCCACTGGCTAAACAAGGAAGTATTTGTGCTACTGCTCACACTACTTGTTGCCCTTATATCAATACCTCTGCAGAAGAGATATACCTAGAAAAACATTCCCAAAAGATAAAATGGTTACAAGATGTAAGGCAAACTGACTCTAAGTGATCTGTTCAGTTGGCTCATCTCAGAAATAAGAATTTTTTCCCACTCTGCTTTACAGATGCTTATCATTGTCATAGTAGGTATCACTATTCTTTTCCTAGTTATAAATCTACGCATGACATGTATCACGCTTGCTTTAAATCTACTGCTGAAAGTACAAATACAATGTTTGTTCAACAGTTTGACATCACTGATAATATGTGTAGCCTATAAAATGTTTCCCTGTCAGCATATACCTCTGTGCTTGTTCACTATATCTGATTAGTTTTCCCCCCAAAATGGATAACTAGGAAAAAATACATATATATATATATGTATGAAAAAGCCTGTCACTGAGGGACACGATGCACCCACTGCAGGCAGGTAGTACCACCCTGGCATCGAGGAACAAATATTTTGATCATCAAAGCTTTGTATCAAAAGATTTGCAATCAAAACATGGAAATGATGAAAGAAAATTTCACCTATTAAGGTACAGGGAAGTCATTTTGGCTTTAACCATTAAAGGGTGCATTGTCCAGAAGTAAAGAACGTCTATTTTGAAGATAGAGATAAATGCCTCCATTCCTGGGATGCAATTGCCATTATTCCTTCAATGGTAAGACTCCCTTCCCAGGTGTCAAGGCCACACTGATCCACTGTGTACATACTATTCTGTCTTTTTTTTCCCCCTTAAACCTGGAAGGAATGTACCTTCCTTGCTTTTTTTGTTCTGACAAGATATAAAACTATACTGAAAACCATGCTTCTATAGAGAAGTTCCTCACAGCTATCTGAGAGGCTGTCTTCCAGGCTGTAGTCCTCATTTTGGCTGGAATAAAACATTTCTCTATTATTATTATAGATTTTTTATTATTTCTGTCAACAGTGGGAAGGCTGAGAATACAATGTTACAGATGTCAACAGGGTTCAAATGCCAAATGTTAAGTAGCTTTCCCTTCCCTAAGGGAAATGGGAAACTATTAAGAGTTTTCACTGAACAGGTAATAAAGTATGGTTTATATTTTTAAGATTTATATTTAAAAATAAATTTTAAATTTTGACTGCAATATAGATTGGAAGTAGACAGGCAAACAGATTAAGATGTCATTGCAATCATTCAGGTTAAGAGGAATAACTGACCTGGAATTGTGACAATTTGGGTAGAATGTAAATATAGAATCCAAAATTATCTAGGAGGTGGAGTTGACTGGAATTGGTAAGTGAATGGATGTTGGAAGAGATGAAGATGCTTAGGATAGCTGTTGGTGCCATTTAATGAAGTAAAAACCACCATAAAATAAGTTGATTTAATGAAGAAATTTGATGAATTTTATTTTGGACTGTTGAGTTTGACTTGCTTTCATGATAACCATTTGGAGGCGGCCCTAGTAAAAGAAAGATAAAGGAAGGAAAGAAAGAAGGAAGGAAGGCAAGCCAAATTCAGGTGAATATAGTTTATGACCAGTGATCAGTAAGAGATCAAGAGGTGAGATATTATGACTGGATGAATTCGAGCACTACAACAGAAAATATGGTTTAAAAATTGGGATTTAATTATTTATCATTTCAAATTCATCAATCTTGTGGATTGACAAAGGCAACCTTACCAGGATTATAAAAGAGGGTAGCATAAGTGGAGGAGAGAAGTAAGGTTTTTCTTGTAAGCCTAGGTAGGCTAGGTTGTAAATGGTGATATAGAAATTTAAGTAAATAAGAGAATTCCTCTTCAAGCCATGATAAAATAACAAAGAATAGACTTAACTTTTGACTTCAAACAACAGGAGAACTGGGCAAAATCAAACTATTGACTCCAAAACATTGGGAACGTGATGTGATACTCCTTGGCAGAAAGGAAATAAACATTATTAGCTCTACAATCACCTAAACTTTCTGGCTGGAACAATTTTCAGAAGCAGAAGAATGTGAGCAGACCCACTCACTTTACTGAGTTAAGGAGGAAGAGATTACAGCTCCAGAGGCTGAGACAGTAGGAAATTATGGGGCAGAATTTGAATAAATGCTAGAGCTTGCTCTGAATCCAGTCTGTCTGGTTCCAGGCAGAGCCTGTGCTCTAGTTACTCTGCTCTGCTCTCTTTCTCTAGGTTACACAATATAGACCAATCTATCATTTGTCAGTTATTTCACCCCAGAAGGCCATACTTACTGCTTTCTGGTCTATTGCTCACCTCCCAAATCCAGCCCCTCATTACATCCAAATGTTTACAATTATGCACATCTTAAGCCCATTTTGGGTCAAGAGGTCTAATTTCTTATTAGGTCCACACTTCAATGATATCAAAGATTAACATCTCCAGAAGCATCCAGCTGTACCCTGCCATTAATTTACTAAAAAAGTGCATGCAAGAGAAAGGAAATTTAAGGAAAGTAATATATATGATAGACCCCACAGTTCCTGAGCTCTCCTATTGGAGAGCAAACTTTTAATATGAAAAATTAAGTAGATCATCCCTTGATTTGTTGAGCATAATAAAGCTTATTGAAACTAATCAAATGACATTTTTTCTTAGGAAGGTCTTTCTGATATATAGCATTGGAAACTTACTTCATTGTTCATGATCATTAAGGCTTAATTTAATTTAATTCTATTTATTTTAATATTCAAACCTTTATTAGCTTCTGACACCGGTCAACCCCACTCCTGGGAGCAGTTCCCTCCTATACTTGTAAGATCATTTAATATGTACTTCGTAAGGAAGTCTGCATTTAGACTCAGGTTTGTTTGCTTGATTAATTTGGTGAACTTAAAGACATTGCTTAGTCAAAATTCAAACAACACATGGATTCTAAATTGCTCCAAGGTAAATTCTCAATTCTATACAATTTGCTGATTTTTAAAGGGGGGAAAAAAAAGATTTTCTAACTTTTCTCCAATTATTTCCAAGGACAATTGACAATTTAATGCTATCATTTACATGTAGGCCAAAACATGATTTGTTCCTGTCTCCTTTTCATTTAATTCAACTTAAAAAAAAAAATGTATTGATGGCCCACAATGAGCCAGGTTTTATTTCACTTTCCAAAGATACTTTAGTGAATCAAACAAAGATGCCTGCCTTTGTGGAGCTTATATTCTAGAAGCGATGGGGCAGCAGATAATGATAAACATGGACACATAAATGATATTTTACATTAAAAGGCCATGAGCCTTATGGAATGAAAGAACAAGGAAAGGGTTTTCAATTGTAGGCGGGGCCTGGGGGTGGATTCTACTTTTACTTAGGCTGGTATGGGTAGACCTCCTTTTGGTGATAGTTGAGCCAAAAATTTGAAGAAGTGAGGGACTTCACCCATGAAGCTATTTGGGGAAAATTGACCCATTCAGAGTCAGAGCAAAATCCTAAATGTGGAACTTGTCTGGTATGTTTGGAGAAAGCTATGAAGCTAGTGTCACCGGAGAAGCAGAAGGTGAACCGGAGCTCCCGCTGCATCTCAGTGATGTGAGATGTCTGAGAACTAAGGGAGGGGTAATCATGTGGGGCTTTTAAGTCATTTTGAAGAGTTTGGTTTATATTCAGAGTGAAATGGGAGCTAATTTAGAAAGACTGAACTTCTGTTTGTTAATGACAATTCTGGCTACCATATAGAGAAGTTGTGGGAGAGGAACTGGGGTCAAATCAGGTCACCTAATGATGAGGCGCTTCCTGTAATTCAGACAGGGAGTGACAGAAAATATAGCCAATCCAAATAAGTACATCTATTTCAGGAAACACCCTGAAGCATCTTTGAATAGGACACTATCTAGTTTACACACCAGTCACATCCGATATTCAAAGGATTTTATCAAGTTATCACTTTAAGTTAAGTTTGGGAACACACATTCACTCCTCTTCTGTGGAGAATGGCTTTTGGCAAGATAGTTTTAGTGCCATAACCACATTTCAGTGTGAATTCTTTGGTGTGCAGATTATATAAAATGCTTTGACGTATACTATATCAGTACACAGTAAAATCAAAGAGGAGAACTAAGCAGGGCTTAATTCATAGGCCTAGTGTTGCAAACTTCTTTCCCTTTGTCCCTCTGAAATCTGCTTCTCAGAGTTAGACACAATAGGTTGAGCAACAAGCAAGGATTAGGTATGGTTCACATATGATTCCAGAGTTGGTTTATAATCTTGAATGAGAATTGAAAAGTCAAAACCCCTTTACTACAATTCCTTTTCATGTGACTCTTGGGCATGCCATGTTTAAGAGGTACTGTGTCCCACATCCCTTTAGAAATACTAAGTATTTATCTAACTGCCATTCTCCTAGCTCTTTCTAGTCATGGTTCCAAACTGAGCCATGATTTTGAACCATCATTCAACATTTTAACGAGTATGTATTTATGTATCTAGTAGGTTTGGCCAGCCTGGCATTTTCATATGGATTCCCACATATACAGTTTAGGAAGATTACACACATTAAAATGGTTCTTTCTTCCAAAAGTCCCTGTTATATTTACTATAGAGAAAAAAAATTGGATGATCATTTTAACCCTTGCTAATGTTTTTTACAAGATTACAAAAAGTTTTATCTAATAAATAACATAAAATATGTTTTATAAAATATAGATAAATTTTACAAAATATATACAGAGGTTGTATTAATAATTAATAATTAGTAAATAATTAATAACCAATACAAAACCAATCAGGGGGTTGCTGCTCAGATACACAATTATGAGGATAAAAACAGAACCAAAACAAACATCACTGGAATACAGACCCCCCTCAGCTCCACCACTAACTAATCATAGGGATTGTCCTTAAGGACCTCCTGCCTCCCTCTTGCTGTCAGAATCCATTGTTAGCGACACCCTTTCTCTCTCATCCCTCCACACGTGTACAAAACTCCCAGTACAACTGTATTTAGCTGTGTTCTTTCTCATATCAGGTAAAAAGTAATATGCAAATAAACATGTAATCAAAGAGGTGAGTTATTTGTCAAATCTTGTGAGTTGCAAGGTCTTCTTAGTATGAAAGCTAAGGAGAAATTCAATGTTTATATTAGAAAAAAAATGAATTTAATTATGAAATGTAATCAGCACTCATATTCTGTGTGCCTGCTCCTTGAAAAAAGTTTTGCTAAGTCATGCCTTCAATTTCAAGACCTTACAGTTCATTGGAATGAGGAACTATGAATAGATATGTGCACATCACTAACTCCAGTATAAGACACTGGGAGAGAAGAGCTGGAAGGTAGCACTATAATGCCCTAGATTGCACTAGACATTAGATCTTTACCCATAGGATACCCATTTCATTTTACTAAATGGCTCTCTATAAACCTAGTGAAATGAATGATTTGCCAGATATTGTAAAGAGGGTAGAACTACAGGATTTTATAGTGTAGGTTCAAACTCTTTGCCTGACTCTCATACTTTATAAGCTAGTCTCTTGCAGCCTTAACACAATGATGTTAAAAGCAAAGCAGCTACAAATTCCCTACCGTCCTGTGCCCCCGTATCTCCAACCAGGAGTCGCTGAGAGGACAGAGCAAAGCGTCACCCTGCTGAATAGCAATTACTGCTTCTGTAATACCTATAATAACTGGCCCTAGTTTATAAAATTGAAACAAATTGCTTACAAGTAATTATTCTCAAGCAACATAAATAGTTTAAAGCTATTGCATCTGAAAAGTTAATTACCCTGAGTGCAACTCAGCATAATTTTCTTTTATAAAATATTTTATATTAAAAACCAGGCTGTTCACTAATGTCAGACAAAGGATTGTTCCCTTTGTGACAAGTTCACTTTTAATTTGCTTTTATTAATTATTTACTGATCCTATTCATAAAGAAAAACTGGAAATATATTACATAGCCTTTTATTTTTGGACATTGAGATATATTTAGAACTAAAGAGGAAATGAAGGAAGTAAATGTTCTTGTAATTCTTCACTCTCTGGCCGCTTCTATTGCAGAGACAGGAACAGCCCCCAAGACCACACTGTGAATTAGTCTGAGAATATCAACTGGGCTCAGAAACTTCCTCTCCCCCACCCTCCAGCAAAACACATTTTATAACCAATCTTAACGAGCTGCAGTCTAGTGACTGTCAGTGGTCATACCAACAAAGCTGACAAATTAATTTACCTTAAAGCATAGTTAAGTGGTAATAGCAGTGCTGTTTTCTCAGAGAATGTTTGCATGTCAGTAGGGACTCCAGGTTACCCCAAAGGAATTGACAATTAATAGTGAAGCTATACAAATGGCACTGATCAGAAATACGTATACAAATGGGACAGTATTAAGGTATATATATTTTTTCTACATATATTTGCTCCTACAATTTCAATTAGATAATGATTTTCTGTTTTCTTTCTCAATGGACATTTGTTGTAGGAAAGCAGAAAAAAGCAGCTTAAAGCCAAAGACTTTTCCAGTATTTTATAAAATCTGAAATTGAATAAAGAGGTAGGTGTTCCACATTAGAAATAAAGAGGATGATAACTTTGGGAAAGACAAGCCAACAATTGGCTGGTTTTCCCCAAGGATGAAAGCAGGTTGGAAGAACCTGAGGATTGTGAGAGTCATGAGCTGACCTCCACCTGTTTGTGGGGAGGAGGCTGGGGGTGAGCTCGGGCTTATGGAAAAGGATGGAACTGAGCAGTGTGGACGCTGGATCCCCACCCAGGAGCATCTGTATTGACCTAGTTCCTGAGCACGGCCCAGAAGCAACAGAGCTAATGGGAATGTGTCCTATAATACCTTGGGGCCATGTAAACATGTAAAGCACTGCGTTGTGCTGGAGTGGAAGTGTGCGCCCCAGTAACTGAGTTTAAATTGTACTTCTCCCATTCCTAGTAACTCTATTTGTGCATCCACACTCCAATCTCTCAGCTTCTGTCTTTCTAGGTGTCTCCTTGAGCACTATACATCACAGCAGATGCAAAGCAGGGTGTGATACATCTTTCTGGAGCATCAAGTTTTTTTTGTTTTTTTTTAAAAGTATTTATTTATCTATTTATGGCTGTGTTGGGTCTTAGTTTCTGTGCTAGGGCTTTCTCTAGTTGTGGCAAGCGGGGGCCACTCTTCATCGCGGTGCGCGGGCCTCTCACTGTCGCGGCCTCTCTTGTTGCGGAGCACAGGCTCCAGATGCACAGGCTCAGTAATTGTGGCTCACGGGCCCAGCTGCTCCGCGGCACATGGGATCTTCCCAGACCAGGGCTCGAACCCGTGTCCCCTGCATTGGCGGGCAGATTCTCAACCACTGCGCCACCAGGGAAGCCCGAGCATCAAGTTTATTAACTAGAATTGGAAGAACCAAGGAGTCCTTGGAACAAGAACTATCCCCCTCCCCCACCAACACGGAAGACAGAAGAGTGGGGGAGGGGAGACGTGACCCAGGAATGACAGTCCAGTCTCTGAAGTTTCACCCAGGTGGGGGTTGAGGGGCAGACCTGCAGCCACGGTGGCCTCGCTTTCGGTCGCCCGGGCTGCTCCGGACCATCCTCTGAGCTGGCCAGGGTCTTGGATACGATGCTTCTGAAGGCCGCGCAGAGAACACCCTCATCTTCCACTGGACCGGGCCCCAGGGAGCACGGCGGCCTGACCTTCCTGCCTCGGTCATGCATGGGGTTCACATGGGCTCACTTTATTATGACGCCTCTTGCTGGGCAGCTTGCAACAAAGATGTTTCAAAACAAAGTTCCAGATTCTCCTAGCCACCCCTTGCTTTTTCTGGCTGTGGCCAGAGGGAGTGGATGAGGACACACTCTCAGGCTGCCCAGTGTGGGAGGACCCTCCAGTGTTGGACACACCCGGGGGGCAGCTGGTTCCCTCTGGGGCTCCAATCCTGCTGCTGGTGGAGGGGGATGTCCCAGTGCCACACTGGGGGGCTGGGCTGGGGGTGGCAGTCCTCGCCTCCAGGCTGGGTGGGGGACAGGCAGACTCACCGGTCTTCTGCTCCGCCTGCTGGTCTTCCTGCAGCTGCACGTTTTCTCCCTGGTAGAGCCACCTGCTTTTCAGGGGGGACACCACAGGGCTTTGAGAAGGCTCAAGTTCACTGCCGCTGAGGTCCCCGCGACAGAAGGGCCTCACAGTTACGATGGAGGCCCCTACCTGGGGTTTCTTGGCGCTCACACTGCCTGTTCCAGCATCCTGGATCTGGTCGCAAGTCAAGCCCGGAGTCGTCACCGTTGTCACCTTCAGGTCCTCTTCACAGGGTGGCTGGAGTGGCTCCTTCTGGCCCATGTTTAACCAAGCATGACTCATGAGGTCAGGTAAGGTGCCTCTGTCACTGGGGTTGAGGGCAATCATTTTTTGTAATAGATCCCTTATCTCCAAAGACAGATAAGGTGGGATGTGGTATTTCCCTTGTAGGACTTGCTTCCGCAGCTCCTGGTAGTCTTTTCCCCAAAAGGGCTGGCACCCAGTTACCATGGCGTAGAGCACTACTCCCAGGCTCCACACGTCCACCGCAGGGCCGCTGTAGCTCTGCCCCAGGAAGATTTCCGGGGCACAGTAAGGGGGTGTGCCGCAGATTGTGTCCATTTGTCCAGAGTCATCACACTTGTTGCTGAAGCCAAAGTCTGTAAGTTTGATATTCATGTTGGAATCAAAGAGGATGTTCTCTGGCTTCAGGTCCCGATGCACGATGCCCCTCTGGTGGCAGTGCTGCAGGGCGGAGAGCAGCTGCTGGAATGGGCCTCGGGCCTCCACCTCTGTCATACGGCCATGGATCTTCAAATAGTGGTACATGTCCCCCCCACTGAGGTACTCCATCACCAGAATAAATGCCTCCTCTGTGTTAATCGCCCCCAGCAGTTTTACAATATTGGGGTGATTCAGGAGCTTCATACCGCACACTTCCCGGAAAAGTGCCTGGACACTTGCGACGCTCTGACGCCTTTTCTTAATCACCTTGAGAGCCACCTGTGTCCCGGTCAGAATGTGCCGCGCCAACTTCACTTTACCGAAGGTGCCTTCACCAATGGTGCGGAGGATCTCAAAGCCATCAATATGAGCCTCCTTGTCAGCAGAGTTGGCTGTGAGGCCCTGCATCATGGTGACCTGCTAACTACACTGACTGACAGCACTACCTAGAACGCTAACTACGCTAACTAACAATGCTAACTGTACTAACAGTGCTAAGTGTGCTGTCTCTACTAACAACGCTAACTACGCTAACTGTACCAACAGCGCTAACTAGCACTAACTACACTAACTATGCTAATCAAGTATTAACTACACCAGCTATGCTAACTATAACAACAGTACTGACTATGCTAACTGTACTAATCTAGCAATACTAACTAAAATTAAGATACAAATGAGAAAAAGAAGAAAGGAAGAAAAGAAAGCAGAAGAAATGGAAAAGAAACACCAAAAACTTGAGAAGAAAAAATTTAAAACTAAAAGAAATGATAAAGAGAGAAAAATGAGAAAAAGGCAAAGAAGAAAGAAAAATGAGAAAGATAAAAAAGAGTAGAGAAAAGAGAAAAATAAATCAACAAAATGGCAGAAACAAGGAAAAAACAAGCTAACTGTAGGTCCAAGGCCGTCAGGTCACCAAAAGCAGCTTCCTGGGCTCTAAGGACCAAAAACCTGGGCCCAGCTGCCCCTTTTACAGGGCTCTGTGAAGTACATCACAGTGGTGCACTCTGAGGTCAGAGCAAGAAATGGACGCATCACAGCTGGGGGTAAACCACAGGGGTTTTCTCACTTCTTGAGTTCAAGGCCCCTTTACACTTAGGAAAAAGGATCCCAAAGAAATTTTTCTTTACGTGTGTTATTAGATATTGGTATTCACTTTGTTATAAATTAAAATCTGTAGGATACTTCAGTGGCCTTTTTATTTCTCGTTTGAAAATCTGTAATAATTTTAAAGACCTCATAATGTCTACACTTGAAATATTCAATTCCTTTTCCTTAAATTCTGGTCTCAAAATAATGTTACAACTTAACTGACTTCACGATACTATACAAAATGTTCTGCTGCATAAGACACGATAAGGTACATTATGAAAGTTCTATGAAGCTGAGAGAAGATTTGCCAGGAAGGTCATGAGCAGATTTCTCATCAGGAGCCTCGGAGGCCAGATGGCATGGCTCAATGTACTTCAAGTGTTGAAGGAAAGAAACCATCAACCAAGAATCCTATATCTAGCAAAACTTTCCTTCGAAAATGAGGGAGAAATCAAGACATTCCCAGTTAATCAAGAGTTCTTAACCACCAGACCCGCCTGCCACAGGGAGTTCTTCAGGTTGGAGTCAAGGACCCTGCACAGTAGCTCAAAGCCTTATGAAGAAATAAAGACCTCTGGCAAAAGTAGATAGACGGGCGATGAGAAAAGCTAATCCTGTTGTAACTTTGGTTTGTAGCTCCACTTTTTGTTTTCTATTTGATTTAAGAGACTAATATATAATAAAACACACCACACACATAGAGATCAAAAAAAAAAATCTATACCTAAAGCTATTACTAGAATTAAAAAATTTCACACATCTTATTAATATATACACTTGATGAAAAAAGCGTTGAAAATCAGCATCAATATTGATATAACTATTTAGGAATTTAGATTACATGTTCCCCTATGTAATTCAATTAATATTTGGGAGAAAATTAGGAGATAAAAATTCTTTGAAATCTTAACATTTCATTATAAAAATAACCTTAATAATTACATAAATGAAGTAGAACTTTGGTGTGTAGATTTCTATCTACATATACATGGAAAATTATGAAATATATACAAACATGTACACACAGAATGGCCTTTACATATTCTATGAAAAATTCGTTCCCACCAACTAATGTATCACGGAAAAAAATTTCCAGAGGAGATATAGATAGATAGATAGATAGATAGACAGACAGACATGGATATATGTATCTATGTTTGCCTCTATAGACCCTTACGAGTAGTTGACATTATGGATGGTTCTACTAATTGACTCTTCTCAAATTTCTCCATGTAAGTTTGAGATAAACATGTAGGACAGCTTTCTTACCCATGTGGGTAGTAAATGGGAGTAACAAGGACTATTGAAGGAGAACACAGCACATTGCTGCATTAGTCTACTGAATATACTAAAAGGAGAAATTGAACCATCCCCATGTCAATCCTTGGGGATTAAGCAGAAGAACAAGGTGTTTACGTTACTCAAGTTTCAAACAAGCGAACAAACACCTCAGCACTTCCAGGTAACTACATTTCCACAAAAACTCCTATGAACATGCCAATAAGTCCAGAGCATCAAGAACTATGGCTAAAGAGGCCTTATGAGGCACTCAAAGACCTCACTTAGCCTAGAGTAAGTGGTTATACAGACTAATCCTTCTGTAACCCAAGTGAGGGGTGGAGAAGAAGCACTTCCTCATAGCATAGGGCAGTGGTGATGGACAGAGAATATGCAAGGAATGAACTCTTAATACTGGCATCTTGTAGGCACACAGAGTACATAGATCATAGGAACAATGAGAAAAGAAACCTTTAGTTCCTTTAATTGGCTGAATTCATTAGAGGCTAGTATGGTTTAGACAAAAAAAAAAAAAAAAAAAAGAGGCTCTTTCTAGCACAAGAGTTGGAAGATTGGTGGCCTATTTCAGTAGTTCTTATATAATCCAAACTCAGGTGAACAAGTGTTAGAGACAATATACTTTTATTATTATCAATCTTTGTAGGAGAGGCATAAACCCAGTCTGATTATATTTGAAAAAAAACTACTGTGATAATACTTCCCTTCCATGTGTTGGAGTATAATCTGCCGTAATATATTTGGAGAAAATCTGGAATTTATCATATTCACAGTGAAAAAAAGAACAATCTGCCAGGGATTGGGGAGGGGAGGAGGGAAGGATGAACAGCTAGAGCAGACAGGATTTTCAGGGCAGTAAAACTATTCCACATGCTGTGGTGGTAATGGTGGGTACATAACATCATGCCTTTGACAAAACCCACAGAACTGTAGATCACAAAGAATGTGAGCCCTTAAAATAACTGACTTTATTTTATAACAATGTATCAATGTAGGTTCAATTTTAACGTGCTTACCACACCAAGGCAAGATGTTAATAATGAGGGCAAGGGAAGGATTGGGAGGGGGAGTATATGGGAACTCTGAACATGCTGCTCAAGTTTTCTGCAAGCTCAAAACTATTCTAAAAATAAATTCCAATAATTCAAAAAATGTAAAGAGAATAAGAAAGGCATATTAAGTTAATACTAAACTAAAAACTTTGGAGTAGGCATATTAATTTCAACAAGGCTGATTTAAGAATCAGCTTGGGACACCTGGAAACAAAGGGCAGGGTTAGCCCCTACAGCCAGTGCTGCTTTACAAGATTTGGACTAAACACATAACTGAGTCTTTTGCTCCATGTGGGAGTGAAGAAAAGTGTAGGAGGGGCCTTGCCTCCAGCCTTACAGTGAGCTCCCTGAGGGGTTGTTCTCTATCTTGTTTCACACTGAGACTGTTTATTGGTGACATTCTTTCTGGGTCAAAACCATTCCAGTGGGGGTAAGCTGAGACGAAGTGAGAGAGTGTCATTGACATATAGACACTACCAAATGTAAAATAGATAGCTGGTGGGAAGCAGCTGCATAGCACAGGGAGATCAGCTCGGTGCTTTGTGACCACCTAGAGGGGTGGGATAGGGAGGGTGGGAGGGAGATGCAAGAGGGAGGAGATATGGGGATATATGTATACATATAGCTGATTCACTTTGTTATACAGCAGAAACTAACACAACATTGTAGAGCAATTATACTCCAATAAAGATGTTAAAAAAAAATTTTTTTAATTAAAAATACCAAGGAAAAGGTGGGACATTACATATTAATAAAAGTATCAATTCTCCAAAAAGACATAAAACTCCAAAAGTTGTGGAATCTGACATCAAGCTTTCAATATATGTGAAGCAAAAACTGATAGATCAAGTAGGTACAGAATCAGTAAGGATAGACTTGACCTGGACAGTAATAGCAATCAAACTAATATAATTGGCATTTATAGAATACTCCACTCAACAACAATAAAATATACATTTTTCTCAAGCTCATGTGGTTCACAGAGAAGAGTCTCAAGAGGAATTTTAAAAAGCAATAATATAGAATTAAAAATTTAAAAAAAATTGTAGATACAGAGAAAGCAGTGCTGAGAGGAAAATTAAGTGCATATATTCAGAAAGAAGAAAGATCTATAATCAGTAATCTGAGCTCCACCTCAGGAAACTAGAGAATGAAGAACAATTTAATATTAGTGTAAGCAGAAAGTAAAAAGAAATAATACATACGTGAGCATAAGTTATTGAAACTGAAAACTTTAGTAGAGAAAATCAATGAAACCAAAAACTTCTTTGAAAAGACCAGCAAAACTGATAAACCTCTAGCCAGGTTAACAGAAAAAGAAAAGAAAAGAAAAAATAATTACCAATATCAGAAATTAAAGAGATGTCATCCTGACCTGTTTCATGAATGTTAAAAAGGCAGTAAAGAACAACAAGCAGAACTCTATAATTTAGATGAAACAGAATGATTTTTTCACAGACACAAATGCTTAAAAGTTACACAAGGAGAGACAGGTCATCTGATCAGGCCCATATCTATTAAAAAAAAATTGTATCAATAATCAAAAACCTTCCAAAAAAGAAACCTTCAGTTCAGATAGTCACCGGTGAATTTTACCAAATCAAAAGAAATGGTGCCAATTACCACAATCCCTTCCAGAAAACAGAAGCTGAGGAAACTCATTCTATGAGGTCAGCATTACCATAATACCAAAACCAGACACAAGCATTATGTGAAATAAAAATATTTATATATCATGTTAAGAAGTTGAAAACTTTCTCACTAAAATCCAGAAAAAACGAAAGATATTCTCTTTTACTCTTCCTACTCTCCGTTTTACTGAGATTTTTAGCTAGTACATTAAAACAAGAAAGAAAAAAAAAGAGAAAGTATTTGGCTTGGAAAGGATTAAATAAAGCTGTCTATACTTGCAGATGACATGATTGTCTCTGCAGAAAAATATAATTTTGGAAAATTATGGAAATAATAAAGGACTATAACATGGTTTAGTATATATTCTAGGTTTCATGGTTTAGTATATATTCTTGTGTATATGCTATACATACATATATATGTATTTTGTATATATACCGTACATATAAATATAAACACACATACATTTAATAAGTCAATGAAATTTGAAATTAAAACATACCATGTTGGGCTTCCCTGGTGGTGCAGTGGTTGAGAATCTGCCTGCCAATGCAGGGGACACGGGTTCGAGCCCTGGTCTGGGAAGATCCCACGTGCCGCGGAGCAACTGGGCCCGTGAGCCACAACTACTGAGCCTGCGCGTCTGGAGCCTGTGCCCTGCAACAAGAGAGGCCGCGATAGTGAGAGGCCCGCGCACCGCGATGAAGAGTGGCCCCCGCTTGCCGCAACTAGAGAAAGCCCTCGCACAGAAACAAAAACCCACCACAGCCAAAAATAAATAAAATAAATAAATAAAATAAATTTCTAGTTAATATTAAAAACAAAAAAAAACATACCATGTATATTGTACCATAAAGATGAAGTACTTAAATATAAATCTAACAAAATATGTATAGGAACTATATGTGCAAAACTATAAAATGCTGATAAAAGAAACCAAAGATTAAATAAATCAAGAGTTATTCTGTGTATACTGACTGGAAAAATCAATATTATTAAGATGTTTATTCTTCTTAACTGTATCTATATATTCCATGCAATTCCAATCAAAATTCCAGTGAGCTATTTTCTTGATATTGACACACTAATATCAAGTTAATGTGGAAAGGAGAAAGACCTAAAATTGCCAAAACAATAATAGAAGATTAACAGCATAGCTGTAGTGCTAACAATTCCTGATTTCAAGAATTACTATAAAGCTACAGTAATCAAGAGAGCATGATATTGGCTCAAGAATAGACACATAGATCAATTAAACCATATAAACAGCCCAGAAGGAGATGCACAGAAATGCAGTCAACTGGTATTTCACAAGGGACAAAGACAATCAAGAGAGAAATAGATGAATGGATAAACAAAATGTGGTACATTCAAACAGTGCAATATTATTCAATGAAGAAAAATAAATGAACTAAAATGCCATGAAAGGATATGGATGAATATTAAATGTATAGGGTAAAATGAAAGAAGCCAGTAGCAAAAGTCTACATACTGAATTATTCCACTTATATGACATCTGGAAATGACAGAACCTATAGGCATGGTAAATCAGTAATGGCCAGTAGATTAAAGAAGGGCTAGAAATGATGATGAAACACAGGGAATATGTTCAGCGTTTCAAAACAATGCTGTATACTTTCATTGCAGATACATGACACTAAGCATTTGTAAAATTCCATAGAGCTTTACAGCTCAAATAGTAAATATTAATATAAACAAATTTAAAAAAATCATTTAAGAGGTCAGGGGAATCCAGGATGGGTGCAGAATGTAACTCGGGGCTGGGTATATGGGAACTCTCTGTATTACCCTTTCAATTTTTCTATAAATCTAAAATCTTTTCTAAAAACAAAAACTTATTTTTAAAAAATTCTGCAAGACACAAATAGAATACATTCAAAGAAAGTCACATCATAGTCAAACATCATAAATGAAAATAATATTTAACCAGAAAATAAAAAGATACATTATATTCTGGCACAACAATAAGAAGAATGAGAGCTAACATCATCAGAAACAAGTGAAGCCAGAGATAATAAAATCATATATTTAATGAAATTATAGGAAAAATGTGTAACCCCCAAATTTTATATCTACTAATAATTTTGTCCCAAAATTAAGGTTAAATAATGAAATTTTCAAATAAACAAGAACAGGCAGAATTTGTTGCTAGCTGAACCAGACTGCAAGGAATACTGTTGATAGCGCTTCAGATAAGACAAAGAAAACCAAACCAAACCAAAACAAACAAACAAAAATGAGCACAAATTTACTGATGTACGTATCTGCAGGAAGAAATGAAGATCACCGGAAAGGGAAATTGTGAATTTAACTATAAAATAATATTTATAAAATATATTAAATAGTTACTAACTCTTTAAAGAAAAAACTACACTGCGGATACATAACACATAATAGAAGGAGAATGAGTGACAACTAAAGTACAAAGGACAAAACAACAATACATGGTATTTTACTTACAATAATGGCTAATGGGCATAATTTAAGTCACTTTGAAAAGTGAAAGATTAAAAAGCTGAATTTAGAAAATAACCAGTAATAACACAAAGCAACATACATTTAAAACATTGACAGAATTAACAGGAGCTACAGAAAAATATACAATGAACCACAGCTATTTCAAATAGGATTTTCTCATAATTAAAAACAAAAAAATCAGTAATGCTATAAAAGCTTTATTTTTTATTGAAGTAAAATTGATGTATACCATTATAAAAGTTTCCGGTGTGCAACACTGTAATTCAATACACAACGGGATCATCATCAAAAGTGTAGTTATCATCCATCACCACAGAGTCGATCCCTTTTACCCATTTTGCCCACCTCTCAACCCCTTCTCCTCTGCTATATCTGTTCTAGATATAAAAGTTTTAAACTATATTATTATCTAACTTACCTAACAGAAATTTATAGAATACTACATCTGGCAGCTAAAATACATAGTCTTTGGGGCTATAAAACAAGTCTCAATAAGTCACAAAGGATCATATGTTCTGTGAACATACATAAATGAATAAGTGTTTTCGCGAAGAATAATGAGATAATCTTATGTGTTTGAGAATTAGCAGTACGTGTCTAAATTAACACTTCTTTAAAAAAATGCAATGGGAATTTAAAATATATTATTGACAGTATGGAAATAGAAATTTCCCTTATCAAAACTTATATGATTGAGGCAAAACAGTCTTTGGATATACTTTATCATTTAAATATGAAAGTTTAAAAAATCAATAAGCTAAGCCTCCATCTCAAGATTCTAAAAAGGAAAAAGGAAAATTTAAAACCCAGAGGAAGAAGAAGGATAAAAAGTAGAATGATGAGAACAAAGATCAAAGATATAAAATAGAGAAAAATAACAAAGCCATAAGCTTTAATCTTTGAAAGTTTAATAAAATTGATAAACTCTGTAGTAGTAGAATAATACCCCCTCCCAAGTTGTAAAAGTGTTATTTCCCAGAACCTGGGAATATGTTCCCTTACATGGCAAAGAGACATTGCAGATGCAGTTAAGTTAGGATCTCCATAGCGTTTCCTGAATTACCCTGGTGAGCCAGTGTAATCACAAAGGTCCTTATTTTGAAAAAGAGTAGACGAGGGAAGCAGAAGTGTCGGAGTCAGAAAAGGAGATGTGACAGTGGAAGCAAAGTGAGAATGATTTCATTTCAGGCTGTAAGTATGGAAGGGGGCCAGTAGCTGAGGATTGGGGAGAGCCTCTAGAAGCTGAGAAAGGCAAGAAAATGGATTCCCAGAATGTGCAGAAGGAATGGGGTCCTGTAAACATTTTAACTGTAGCTTAGTTAGACCTATTTTGAACTGTGATCTCCAGAACTGTAAAATAATAAATTTGTGGTGTTTTAAGTCACTAAGATTGTGTTAATTTGTTACAGCAGCAACAGGAAACTAAGAGAAACCCTTAGCAAGACTGATAAAAAATGTAAAGTACACACAAATTAACGTTAACTGAAAGCAATATAGTGGTGCCAATACACATATTTTCAAATTAAAGGAGAATAAGAGAATACTGTATTTCCTTCTTGATTTTCAATACTGTATTTAGCAGAAACCAACTTTATTTATTAGCATAAGGACATAGGGGCGACAATGAAAAACAACAATCATAAGGAGAAAAAAGAAAAGAAAACAAAATGTACTATTTAATTAATTGTAAATGGATTTAAAAAATCATCCATTTTTAATTTGCTGTTTGTTAACTTTTTTTTTTTTAACATCTTTATTGGAGTATAATTCCTTTACAGTGTTGTGTTAGTTTCTGCTGTATATCAAAGTGAATCAGCTATACATATACATATAGCCCCAGATGCCCTCCTTCTTGCCTCTCCCTTCCCCCGTCCCTATCCCACCCCTCTAGGTGGTCACAAAGCACGGAGCTGATCTCCCTGTGCTTGAGTATCTTTTTAAAACAGCAAGATGTCCGGATCCTAATATCAATAAAACAAATTAGGACAATAAATGACTCCATTAAAATAAATCTGTTGCCCATAAATTTTCTAGCAATTAATATAAATCAACTTTATTATAAATTGTATAGTACACTCCTGCCAAATTGAGAACTATATATTTTATTTCCATCTGTATTTTGAAGTGTGAATACTAGAAAATTAGCTTTAATAAAAGCTCAATTAATCTAAGTAATAATGCCTAAATATCTCTTGGTGTGAAGGGTCTTGAAACACATGATTTTCCATCCCAATGCCAGTTTTGTCTAATCATCTTATGGGCAAAATTTATGTCATATTTTTGCTTTGAAAAATCTATTTGGAACAAAGAAAACTATAGTTAGGCAACAATTCCTGTATTGTTGAAAATTAGCAACTGTTATCACAACAACAACAATAAAATGTACTTTGACTCCAATGTAATTTTGTACTTAATTTTTCTCTTAATTTTCAAGAACCATTTTTTATTAAACCCATATAAGAAAATTTACTTATCGGTGTTATTTATATTTAATTTACAAGAAGACTGAAGCAACAGTTATGTCACTATTATATATTGCTTAAATTTTTTCACTGATTTTATGTTAGAGTTATTTGGAAAGTTTATAGTCCTTAAATTTCGATTAATGTCCTCACATTTTGTTGCATGTGTGCTCAGTTCTCCCAAAAATTATTTGAACTTGACCACTCTGAATATAAAGCTGGCATTCAAGTCAATCAAAAAATTACTTATGTCTCTGGTGAAATGTCTATTTACGTCTTCCGCCCATTTTTTAATTGGATTGTTTGTTTTTTTTGATATTGAGCTGCACGAGCTGTTTGTATATTTCGGAGATTGATCCTTTATCTATTGTTTCACTGGCAAACATTTTCTCCCATTCTGAGGGTTGTCTTTTCATCTTATTTATGGTTTCCTTTGCTGTGCAAAAGCTTTTAAGTTTAATTAGGTCCCAGAAGACATACAGATGGCCAAGAGGCACACAAAAAGATGCTCAACATCACTAATTATTAGAGAAATGCAAGTCAAAACTACAGTGAGGTGATACCTCACACCGGTCAGAATGGCCATTATCAAAAAATCTAGAAACAATAAATGCTGGAAAGGGCGTGGTGAAAAGGGAACCCTCCTGCACTGTTGGTGGGAATGTACGTTGATACAACTATGGAGAACAGTGTGGAGGTTCCTTAAAAAACTAAAACTAGAACTACCATATGACCCAGCAATCCCACTACTGGGCATATACCCTGAGAAAAGCATAATTCAAAAAAGAGACATGTACCACAGTGTTCACTGCAGCACTATTTACAATAACCAGGACATAGAACTAACCTAGATGGATAAAGAAGATGTGGCACCTATATACAATGGAATATTACTCAGTCATAAAAAGAAACGAAACTGAGTTATTTGTAGTGAGGTGGATGGACCTAGAGTCTGTCATACAGAGTGAAGTAAGTCAGAAAAAGAAAAACAAATACGTATGCTAACGCATATATGGAATAGATTCCATATATGCAATCTAAAAAAAAAAAAAAAAAAAAAGGTACTGATGAAGCTAGTGGCAGGGCAGGAATAAAGATGTAGACATAGAGAATGGACTTGAGGATATTGGGTGGGAAGGGAAAGCTGGGGCGAACTGAGAGTAGCATTGACATACATACACTACCAAATGTAAAACAGTTAGCTAGTGGGAAGAAGCAGCACAGCACAGGGAGATCAGCTCGGTGCTTTGCGATGACCTACAGGGGTGGGATAGGGAGGATGGGAGGGAGGCTCAAGAGGGATATGGGGATATATGTATGCATATGGCTGATTCACTTTGTTGTACAGCAGAAACTAACACAGTATTGTGAAGCAATTATACTCCAATAAAGATCTATTTAAAAATTACTTAGGATTTAAGTGAAATTCATTAAGACTAAGTACTTAATGAAAATTAGCAAGGTCTTTTATCTCTCTTTAGAAACAAATATCCATTTTTACCTTTACTTGATATATCTGAAGTAACATATATAGATTTGCCTTTGAATATTACATTTCTTCCATCTGGTCCACTACTATTTTGGAAAGCTTGGCCCTTTCTGAGTGAGAAACATAAGATTTGAAATGATTAAGGTCCATTTATAACATTACTATTTGCTTAAATTTTATATCATTATCTGTCATTATTGAGTAGAATGCATCACCCCTGAAGGAGGCATATGAGTCTAACGGTAAAAATATAAGGATGAGGCATATATTTAGGTCATGGATAACTCAGCAGGTAATGAAGAACGGAGTAGGCATTTAAAATCCCCTACATTTGAAAATCTTGTAAGCCAAAAGATGATTCTTAAACTACAGAAAATGTTATGTGTTTATCTAGTTGCTTGATATTGTTTTTTGTCACTTTTTATTGAATAATGGACATTGTGTGTAGAATAGTGCTGACTGAGGTCAGAACAAGAACATGGACCCAAACTGTCTCTCCTCCCAAGCCCACTGAAAGCAAGATGACAATGGAGACTTAGATAATGATTCTGTTAAGGTCAGCCTCCTGGACTGACCTCAGGGCCAGGGAAAGAAATGTAGCAGTAAATGGAAAATAACCAGGACATATTTCCTGGACAGTCATTTAAAAATGTAAGATTTCACAAAATATTACATGATATCATTTTACTATCTTGTTGTAAATGTGTAACTTCTCTCTTCTAATGGGACAAACAGAACTTTCCAACACCAAGCTAGCAAATCATTACATTTCATTAATCTCATTTTTTCTGATAGAAAAAAATATATATATTAATAAGGCCAATAACCAAAATTTCCTTGAGCAGCAAGTGAAATTATAAAAGTAATTTTTGCAAATAAACTCATAATCATTCCAGAAGAATTGTGAGTTTCTGGAAATCTAAAGGATGTCATATAATTATATTATTTCTTTTTAAAATATTTTCTAACAATGTGTGTGTTTAATTTGGGTGCTATAGGAAACATACAGCACCAAAATTAAACACATCCATGTACACACTCTCACAATTATATAGCATGTTTTTACTTTTGAGGGATAGATAGATAACAAAGCAATAAAATATAAATCATAAATCAGAATACAGCTTCACAGCCTGCAACTTCCCCTTTGAAACATAAGGTATGAAATTTTTGAAACAAAATTATAAAGAATGAGAACATTTGAAGGTAAGCCCAAGGCAATACAGCAAACAAAGGTCTCATTTGTATAAATAGAGTTGTATTAGAGGATAGATATAACAGAATGAGTTGCTATAAACAGGACTCAAAAGTTTTATGACAAAACGACTAATCAAACAAGTTTTTCTAGAATGAAGCAGTGATTGCACAGAGTCTAGTTATAGAAAAATAAATATATTCAAAATCTATGGTTCTCATTTTTCTTTACTGATCTTTTCCAACGTCCAGAAATCTCTTTCTCCTTTTTTTTCTCCTTGCTCTCTCTTTCATGTGTGGGTTATTGTTCCTCCTAAATTCATATGCTGAAACCCCACCCCCACAGTGTGATGGTGTCAGGAGGTGGGGCCTTTGGGAGGTGACAGGGTTAATGGCTTTATAGGAGCCACCAGAGAGGTTACTGCTCTCTGCTGTACACCCTGTGAGGATACAAGAAGTCAGCAGTCTGCCACTTGGAAGAGCGCCCTTACCAGAACTTGACCATGCTGGCACTTGGATCTTGGATTTCCAGCTTCCAGAACTGTGAGAAATAAGTTTATGTTTTTTATATGCCACCCAGTCTATGGTATTTTGTTACAGCAGCCTGAAAGGACCAAGAGAGTGTAGAGAATACATATAGAAATTAAACCAATGTATAGAAAGGATGAGGAATTTACCAACATCTAATTAGTTTCTAGGTATCTATTTCTTAATTATCTTTTGCCAGACTCTTTTTGTCTACCCAGAACTGTCCAAGTAATTAAAAACAAAATTCCAGTCAGCAAAAGTGGCAATGCCATTAGACATCATGGTTCCCCAGAAATTAATTTAAATCAACCATAGAGACATATTGTTTTTACCAACTGATGAAGGAAGCCTTCTTCAAGAAGAAATTGCACCTATTAAAAAAAGGCATCTGTGGGCTTCCCTGGTGGCGCAGTGGTTGAGAATCTGCCTGCTAATGCAGGGGACACGGGTTCGAGCCCTGGTCTGGGAAGATCCCACATGCCACAGAGCAGCTGGGCCCGTGAGCCACAACTACTGAGCCTGCGCGTCTGGAGCCTGTGCCCCGCGACGGGAGGGGCCGCGATAGTGAAAGGCCCGCGCACCGCGATGAAGAGCGGTCCCCGCACCGCGGTGAAGAGTGGCCCCCACTTGCCTCAACTAGAGAAAGCCCTCGCATGAACCGAAGACCCAACACAGCCAAAAATCAAATAAATAAATAAATAAATAAAGTAGCTATTAAAAAAAAAAAAAAAAAAAGGCATCTGTGACCAAAACCAATAAAATTAAAAGCCCTTTTAAATTTAAATAAGATTTTGAAAACTTGAGGAAAAAATTAAATAGATGGTAGGAAATAAAATCAAATAAACATGTCATAAATCAGGGACAATAAAGATGGGCACCAAACTCCCATCCAGAACACTGAGTATGGAAAGAGTGTTTTCAACTAACAAAGTTAACAGAATTTAAAACAGGCATCCAACCAAACCACAAATCAAATGTGAAGGTGGAATAAAGACATTTTCAGATATGCAAACATTAAAAAATATATCAGTAAGATCTTGCTTTGGGCTGGCTAACTGAAATGCATTCAGGTTCCTATAAAAAAAAATACTGTAAACAGCGTGGCTTATAAATAACAAACCTTTATTTCTCACAGTTCTGGAGGCTAGGAAGTCCAATATCAAGACACCAACAGATCTGGTGTCTGGTGAGGACCCATTTCCTCATTGACAGCCCTCTTCACACTGTAACTTCATGTGGCAGAAGGAGCCCCGGGATCTCTATCATTTTTCTTTTATAAGGACCCTAATTCCATTCATGAGAACTCCATCCTCATGACTTCATCTAATTCTCATCAACTCCCAAAGACCCCACCTCCTAACACCATGACAATGAAGGTTAGGATTTCAACATATGAATTGTGGGTGTGGCGGCACAGAGGACAGAAGCATTCAGTCCACTGCAGATGGGTTGCAGCAAAATTAATTAGTGAACCAAGAAGGAAGAACATATGAGACCCAGGAAGAAAGCATTCAAACTGGCCTGATAATTTGATGCTGGGAAGTAAAAAGCACCAATCTATGTAGGGAAGAGTTCCTGAGTGGTCTGAAATGTCAAATCAGAAAGCTGAGATTTACCATTTTGAATGGAGAGAAATTCAAAAAGAGTACATCAGACAGCAGTACAGAAGTCATGATGCTAATCTTGGTGCTACCACAAACTACCTGAGTGAATTTTTTAACTTAAACTTAGCCTTAAGTGTCACAGTCAGAAGGACTGGATGATAAACGGCCAGAACAACCCTCCAAAGCTAAAGGGAGGATTAAGCCAGGTCCTGCAGCTGACAGCATGCACACACTCAGGACAGGCAGAGGAGTTCAAACACCAGGAAGATGCTCTCAAATGTGCACAGAATGTAGTCTGGGGTTAAGCGGTGAAGTTTACATTCTAATATGTGAAAATTAGTACTGAGAAATTAAATTATAGTCACTGATTAAGGAAAGGAATTTGTTCTCTGAATAAGGAACTGTTCTCAATGCCCTGAAAAAATTAATAATAGAAGAGATAGATACTATCTAAAAATTCTATGTCATTGTAGACAGTGTGAAATATATATTAGCAAGTTAATACCTTATTGTCATCAGTATTATTATGGGTATTCACTTTTTTTTTTTTAATTTAAAGTAATTACGTTACAAGTGCAATAGCTAAATTTACTTCCACGTTTAAATCTGTCAATGGACAGGAATAAATGTAGCTATTATCATCAGTCTTGTTTTACACTGCAGCACTTTGGGAAGGTCTTTCAGGCATGTTATATTATGATACACCACCTCTTCCAGAAAGTTCAATCATCACAACATATTTATCTTTCTTGCTATGTATTGGATTCCTGATTCTTTGTCATCTTGGCACAGATGAATTTTTTAACATTATATATGAAATTGCAGAGTTAAAACTTCTCTTGTTTTTCCCTGCCTTTTTGTGTCTTCTAACACCAGAGCTGTCAAATATGATTGGCAATATTCGCGAAAACATGATTTGTTCATGTTTTCTAACCTCAGCTGGACCTGCATTGTTGCTCAACAACACTTTATTAATTCCTATCATATCTTCCAGAGCAGTGTTATCCTCTGCTTAACTAAGTACTTTCCCTCCATTCTGTTATGATTTGGAAACACTGAAAAGGCATTTCTTAACCTTAAACTTTCTGCTTATCTCTTCTCTAACATTTCCTTTCTTCCTCCAGAGAGAGAGAGAGAGAAGCAGAGAGAGAGAGAGAGAGAGAAAGAAAGAGAGAGAAGCAGAGACAGAGAATCTTTTTCTTTCCAATTAAAATCTGTATTAACCTGAGTCAATCCAAAGGCATCTCCTCTAAGAGCCTAGTCTACCAATTATGTTCTGCTTCTTAAAATACCTCTCATTGTTTTTGTACCAACAGTCACAAAACAACTGGTCAATTGTTATTAAACTAAAAACAAACAAATACAGACTAAAGTATTTCTCCACTGTTATAACTTACCTTTTTCTTCTAGTCTTTAATAAATGGCTAATGTGCCAATTTGCCTAATTTACCCAACTCTCTCTAGTCCAACCCCACCCTAAACTTTGAAGCCTGGGTTAGCTTCTTGACATTCCTTCACCAAAGCACTGATTCTTCTCTATCTGTGGTTACTTATGACTACCATTTTTTCAAATTTCAAGGACGTTATTTTCATGCTTTTCATTCTCCTCAAAATCTTTATAAATTGCAAATCTCTCCTTGAAATATCTTTTTTGAAATATCACGGTTTGCTTATTCTTTATTTTCTTTCTAAATTCAAATTTTAAAAAATCTCTTTAATGAACTTCCAGTTTGATCTTAATTAATTATTGGTCTTCCATGACCCAAAATTAATATTATCAACTAACTACTGGACTTCTACTTTCATTCATTCATTAACGCATGTATGTATTGGGCACTTACTGTGCTTTAGACAGTCTATACAGAATAATGAAAGAAGTAGAGAAAACAGAGAACAATCCTTGCCATTACAGTTTAACATTTTAGCTTTGCACTGTCTAAGATGATAGCCACTGGCCATGTGTGGCTATTTAAATTACAACTTAAAGTAAGTTAAATAAAATCATGATCCATTTTCTTAGTCACTCTATCTATATTTCATGTTATCAAAATTCACACGTGGTAGCAGCTTCCAATTTGGAAAGGCCAGATACAGAGTATTTCCATAATGCAGAAAGTTCCATTGGATAGTACTGCTCAAGCCAGAAGTAACCAATAAATAAATAAACTAGTGAAAATTAAACTGTACACTGCATGGTACACTACCATGGGGAAAAATAAAGCATGGGAAAATTATGGAAAGTGTGGGAGTGAGGTATAATCTCTTTTATAATGGTATTCAGGGAGAATTTTGTTAAAAAATATATTTGTGTAGAGACTTAAAGATGAGAGAGCAAGCTATGCAGATATGATGAAAAAGGGTATTGCAAGCAGACAGATTAGCCAATTTAAAGGTTCTAAAATATAAGCATGCTTAATTTATACCAAAAAGAGCATGGAATCTTGTGTGTCTGAAGAACAATAATAATAGGAGAAGTAAGGAAGACGCTTTGTGGCAGTAGCAACAGTGAGAAGTGTTCAGATATAGAATATATCCTGAACAATGAGCCAACAACGTATGTTGATGGAATGGATGTGAGGTGTGGCTAACAACTTCAAGATCATGGCCTGAAGAACAAGAAGGGTAGGGTACTTATTAATTTAAGGGAGGGAGATTGCAAGATTAGCAGGCTCTTACTGGAGGAGCTCCAATTAGGATATGGGTTTGGGTCCTGTTAATTTTAAAAGACCTACTTGAGATCCAAGCAAAGAAGTCAAATAGTGTTAAAGATATATTATTAGAGTTCAGGACTGAGATAAAAATGTAGGACTTGCTAGCCTATCAAAAGCACCTCAAGCTATTTAATGGAAAATACCATGCAGAAAATCAGTAAAATGAAGAATTCCAAGAACTGATCCCTGGATCTCTCCAGATTTTTTCCAAGAAATCAAAAAAGAATTCCAGTACTTTTGGACAAAATCAGGAGTGTTTGTTTTCTTAAAGCCAAATGAATAAAGAATTTTAAGGTACTGATAACCTTTACTAAACGTTGCTACCAGCTCAAGCAAAATGAAGTCAGGAAACTGATCATTGGACTTAGCAATGTAGAGGAAATACCTCATCCTTCCTGTAAATCATTTCCTCAGATGCTTTCAAAAGCCAATAATTATATCCTGGACATTTGCCTCTGGTTCACCATAAGTAGCTCTAATTTCTTGGTAAAACCATTTACCAGTTGCAATAGATTCTACCTTTTCAGAACTATCACATCAGTTTCCTTATTTTTCTATTCCAATCTCTCTGCCATTAATGTACCTCAAGTCCAAAAGTTCAGTTATACACGTTTATATCAGCCCTTGCATTTTTTTCTTATCTCCTTCAAGAGGGACTTAGCTTCAAGTCATCATTTTACCTTAGCTGTATTAATTTTCAAGAAATAAAGTTTTCTATCTTGTCATTTCTATTAGGAAAAAATCAATGATTTATGCCAGGTACCAAATGTAGTATAATCCCATTTCTCTTCGACTGTATTTTTCCATTGAATATATTCAGTATTCCATTTTTTTTTTTAATCCTTCAATTTAATTGTATGCTTCTTCAACTGTGGCCCTGTCACCTACCTGTACAAACCATTTCTTAAAATATTTACCTTTGAACACTGGCTCTATTTCCTCACTACCTTTCTCTCTTTAATGCAGAAAAATCTGTTTTCTTTCCATAACCTCTCTGAAATAACACTTCTAAAATCTTCATTGATTTCTCCACCTGGAAAGCTAGTGGTCAATATCCTTTTACTTGCTGTCTCAGCATTTGCTGCCCTCTTTCTTAAAACAGTTCCGTGATGTCACACTCTAGGCTTTCTCTTAACACTCATTTATTCTTTCTTCATCTTTCAGTCTTATCCCATGCTACTTGGTCAGTATTTTGGGGTGCATTATTACTTTTTCATTGCTCCCTAGCAAAGCCCCATTACTGCTCCTACATCAATAATCCAGTCTAGCCTCACTCTTTGAAATTGTAAATCTGCATCACTGCTTTGACATCTACTTCAAAGGAACCCCATAGGTACTTAAAATGAGTTTGTAGTCTCCCTCCTTTAAAGAATTTTATTTCCCAGTCTTGCCTAAATTCTCTATCACTGTGAATAAAACCATTATTCAATTAAATATCACAATCCAGCGACAAAGAGTAACCTTGGATAACTCTGTCCCTTTAATTTCTAATTCTCCACAATGTACTTTCCATTTTACATCTTAAATATTTCTTAAATTCGTACAGATATCTATCTCCAAAGCACTTATTTGGAGCAATCATTAGCTCTCAACTGGTCCACTGTAGCAACATTTTCATCTCCTTCCTTCCAACCCTTTTGCCCCTCCAACTTTTCTTCACTCAACAGTGAGTGTTTTAGTTCTGATAATAATAAAACAACATTTTCTCTTATTATTCACTTAAATAATTACCCATTACTTTTAGGATAAAGAACAAACTGACTTTTAAAAACCCTGCAACATCTGGGACTGTCTTGTGTTTCCTATTTCCCCTACAACTGGAGAACACCTGGCTCCCTGTACTGCAGCCACACTGGCCTTACATTTCATACACACTTTCTCACATGCATGTAATACTCTTTTGTCCTCCTTTCACCTCTGTCCTCTGAACTCATTTTTTTTTTTTCTTCAGGGAATTCTCCATTCATCTATCTGATGAAGTCATAGTTCATATCATGTATTTTCTAGAACTGTGCAACTGTCTATCACAACCTTCAGAATCATATAATTGTAGTTTCAGATATTGTTATGTAATTATGTCATTTGTTCCTATTTTCCTTTACTCTATATAGTCTCAAGACCTGGTGTTTCTTATAATGTGAAGTATGGATTTTTAGTGTGTAACATGGTCTCTGGAATTGTAGCCCCAAAAAATTATTTGTAGAGTTAATCAGTTAAATTCTCTCAATTAAATTCCTCTATAATATGATTTTAAACTACTTTTCTGGCTTTATATACTATCATTCCTCTACATTTGCTCACTCTAAAATAACACTTTATGACTTGCTCTTTCTGAAGATGTTTCTTACTTTTACACATTTTTCCCAAGATTTCATGCTCTTTTCTCTGACTGCACTGCTCTCTCATCCAATTCTCCATTTCTCTTCTGAAATAGTACACATATTTGAAAGCCCACCTTGAATGTTATCTCATCATTATAATATTTACTTCCTTTTAGTTTCCAGATTTTAAAAAATCTCTTCAAAGTCACTTTTTTTTTCTCATTTTTAACTTTATTTTTATTGCCTGAAGTGGGTCTCTTGTAGACAGCATATTTATGGGTCTTGTTTTTGTATCCATTCAGCCAGTCTATGTCTTTTGGTTGGAGCATTTCATCCATTTACACTTAAGGTAATTATCAATATGTATGTTCCTATTACCATCTTCTTAATTGTTTTGGGTGTGCTATTGTAGGTTTTCCTTCCCTTGTGTTTCCTGCCTAGAGAAGTTCCTTTAGCATTTGTTGTAAAGCTAGTTTGGTGGTGCTGAATCCTCTCAGCTTTTGCTTGTCTGTAAAGGTTTTAATTTTTCTGTCAAATCTGAATGAGATCCCTGCTGGGTAGAGTAATCTTGGTTGTAGGTTTTTCCCTTTCATCACTTTAAGTATGTCCTGCCACTCCCTTCTGGCTTGCAGAGTTTCTGCTGACAGATCAGCAGTTAACCTTATGGGAATTCCCTTGTATGTTATTTGTTGTTTTTCCCTTGAGGCTTTTAATATTTTTTCTTTGTATTTAATATTTGATAGTTTGATTAATATGTGTCTTGGCGTGTTTCTCCTTGGATTTATCTTGTATGGGACTCTCTGTGCTTCCTGGACTTGAGTGACTATTTCCTTTCCCATATGAGGGAAGTTTACAACTATAATCTCTTCAAATATTTTCTCAGTCCCTTTCTTTTTCTCTTCTTCTTCTGGGACCCCTATAATTCGAATGTTGGTGCATTTAACGTTGTCCCAGAGGTCTCTGAGACTGTCCTCAGTTCTTTTCATTCTTTTTTCCTTATTCTGCTCTGCAGTAGTTATTTCCACTATTTTATCTTCCAGGCAGGTCACTTATCCGTTCTTCTGCCTCAGTTATTCTGCTATTGATTCCTTCTAGAGAATTTTTAATTTCATTTATTGTGTTGTTCATCATTTTTTGTTTGCTCTTTAGTTCTTCTAGGCCCTTGTTAAACATTTCTTGTATTTTCTCCAGTCTATTTCCAAGATTTTGGATCACCTTTACTATCATTACTCTGAATTCTTTTCCAGGTAGACTGCCTATTTCCTCTTCATTTGTTAGGTCTGGTGTGTTTTTACCTTGCTCCTTCATCTGCTGCTTATTTCTCTGTCTTCTCATTTTGCTTAACTTACTGTTTTGGGGTCTCCTTTTCACAGGCTGCAGGTTCATAGTTCCTGTTGTTTTTGGTGTGTGTCCCCAGTGACTAAGGTTGGTTCAGTGGGTTGTGTAGGTTTCCTGGTGGAGGGGACTAGTGCCTGTGTTCTGGTGGATGAGGCTGGATCTTGTCTTTATGGTGGGCAGGACCGCGTCCAGTGGTGTGTTTTGGGGTGTCTGTGACCTTATTATGATTTTAGGCAGCCTCTCTGCTAACGGGTGGGGTTGTGTTCTTGTCTTGCTAGTTGTTTGGCATAGGGTGTCCAGCACTGTAGCTTGCTGTCATTGAGTGGAGCTGGGTCTTAGCATTGAGATGGAGATCTCTGGGAGAGCTCTTGCCGTTTGATATTACATGGAGCTGGGAGGTCTCTGGTGGAGCAATGTCCCGAACTCGGCTCTGCCACCTCAGAGGCACAGGCCTGACACCCGGCCAGAGCACCAAGACCTTGTCAGCCACATGGCTGATATATACTGCCAAATAAAACTCAGGATCATCAACCAATATGAGAAATCTGAGAACCAGAAGAGATTCATCCAAATTTGTCTGGATTCTCCAAGGAGGTGGATGGGCACCAGAGGCCTCTGCTGGTACCACGGCTCTGGCTCATTGTAGTGTTCAGGCGAAGGAGAGAAGTCTGCTTTGGGTCCCTTTGTTGATCACCAAAACAGTCAAAGTAGCCCAAGACTGGAAATAACTGCAAAGCCCATCAGGTAAATGGGAAAGAAACTGGAGCACAACCACCAGTGGAGTAGCACTAGGGACTTCCCTGGTGGTCCAGTGGCTAAGACTCTGCTCCCCCAATGCAGGAGGCCCAGGTTCAATCCCTGGTCAGGGAACTAGATCCCACATGCCGCAACTAAGTGTTCACATGCTGCAACCAAAGATCCTGCATGCCGCAACAAAGATCCAGCACACGACAACAAAGATCCCAGGTGCCGCAACTGAGACCGGGCACAGCTGCTAGTGTTGGAGGGTCTCCTGCAGAGGCAGGGGTGGCTGTGGCTCACCGTGAGGACAAGGACACTGGCAGCAGAAGTTCTGGAAAGTACTTCTTGGCGTGATCCCTCCCAGAGTCCCTCTTCAAAGGCACTTAAAGCCTACGTTGAATTATAGAAACTTGTATACTTTTCATACTTTTGTCCCCAAGGGAATTGTGTACTCCTCCAGTGCGAGGACAGTGTTTCCTTTTGGTTTCTATCCCTGTGACATCTGACTCAGTGCTTTGATGGTTGAAGTCAATTATTTATTTATTTTTTATTAAGTTGGAATGCCCAAGGTCACAGAGGAAAGGCAAGTATCAAAATCCATGTCACCTCATCCCATTACATGACATAGTTCAACCTTGCATGAAAATTTGTTGGCAATATAATGGACAGACTCTATTATTTAAAACGCAACTTTAAGCAGATGTGAACATTAGGAGTAGATGGCCATCATGATTTGTTAGTTATTAAAATTTATTTTTTGATTAAATGAAAAAATTCTAAATATATTGTCATCTATTAGGCTCTGATTTGGCCAGTTGCCTAATACTTCTCTACATGGTTGTAATCTTGGAATATTACATAAGTCATTCTTTAGTTAGGCTAAATTACTTTAAGTGATGCTACTCTTTAGAATCAAAGACTTAGATTAAATCCTTAAAACATCAATGGAATTTACAGAATTTACAACATGCTAGTTAATGTTTCTCACATTTTAGTTATTGATTTCCATTTTCTATGAATATCAAGATTAATTATTTCTCAAGTTGCCTGGATAAAGATACACATGGTGTTCAATAAATTTTGATGTTCATTTTAGAAAGTCAGTATCTACTTATAAATTATGTAATTTTCATGATATTTATAACTGAAAAAGTAATTCCTTCTTTCAACTGAACACACACTTAAAAATCCTCTTCTTTGAAAAGATATTTTGGAAAATATAACTAATTTTCTGAAATGAATATACATTGTTTTTATTAATATTTTTCACTTTAACTCTAATATTCTTTTGAATCATTAAAATTTTATTATTGGGGAAACGTCTAGGAATTGGCAGGATTCAAATAGAATAACAAAAATGAAATATATAGCAGCTCATACACATAAGGCAAAATATTAGCAGATTGAAAGGTTGGGAAAAGGCAGCAAGGTGAAACATATAAATACACATGGAAAATTTGTTCATGTAACACCCAACTTCCCAGTAGGTAGTGAGACAGACACTCCATTGAGAAATAAAGATGTATTTCCCAGGGAGTGAAGGCAAATTGTCTGAGACAAAAATAAAATTGAAAGTGTATGAAGTGTGAACATGAAAATATACAAGCACTACTATTATGGACTGAATTGTGTGTCCCCTAAAACTCATATGTTTAAGCAAATGTGATGATAATTAAAGGTGAGACCTTTGGGAGATAACTAGGCTTAGATGAGGTCATGAAGGTGGGGCTTTCATGATGAAATCAGTGCCCTTAGAAGAAGAGATGCCAGAGAACTTGCTTTCCACTCACTCCTCACCATGGGAAGACACACCAAGAAGGCAGCATCTGAAAGCCAGGAAGAGAAGTCTCACCAGAAACTGACCATGCTGGAAACTTGATCTTGGTGTTAGAACCGTGAGGAAATAAATGTCTGTTGTTTAAGCCACCTAGTTTATGCTATTTTATTATGACAGCCCAAAATAACTAACATAACTATCAAGAGTTACACACAAAAATCAAACATTAATTTTACACCACCAAAGTAGGTTTAGAACCTGGATACTGCTGGAATTTGTCATTATCGGTTGCTTACCCACAGAGAAATAATTTAAATAATATAACCATGATCTTCCAAGAAAAGGCTTTCAAATTCAAAACTAAACCAACTTATTTATTAGCCTTAGTAACTGAACATCCTTTGCACTCAGGCTAATATTTTGGCTGTGAGTCTCTTCAAGGTTGTACCCCAAAAGTTAAATTTATGTGATGCATTTTACTTACAGCAACATTTGTATTTCTTTGAAGCAATGAGATTTATCCTCATGTCTTACTCCATTGGTAGCAATTTTCAGAGTAAATATGACCAACTAGGCAGTAAAAATACATTGGGAAAATTTCAAAATGTTAACTACTTAGATCACCTCACATAGCTGGAAAAGATTATGCCATTCTCTTCCTTTATGTTATATAGACGAGGAACCAGTGGTTCAAAATCATTTATAAATTGATTTATAGATCCAGGAGAGGTAACCTGGTATTCTTACACTACACTGTGTTTTTGTAGTATTTGTTATGTATTATTATTATTTTTTTTTTTTTTTAAATCTTTTTTTCATGTTATACACTCTTTTTTTTTTTTTTTTACTTTATTTATTTATTTATTTATTTTTCGCTGTGTTGGGTCTTCGGTTCGTGCGAGGGCTTTCTCTAGTTACGGCAAGTGGGGGCCACTCTTCATCGCGGTGCGGGGACCGCTCTTCATCGCGGTGCGCGGGCCTTTCACTATCGCGGCCCCTCCCGTTGCGGGGCACAGGCTCCAGACGCGCAGGCTCAGTAGTTGTGGCTCACGGGCCCAGCTGCTCTGTGGCATGTGGGATCTTCCCAGACCAGGGCTCGAACCCATGTCCCCTGCATTAGCAGGCAGATTCTCAACCACTGCGCCACCAGGGAAGCCCTGTTATGTATTATTTTATGCACTTTAAAAATTTCTAAATCATTGCTAACTTAAAATTAAATGTGTATATGAAACAACTATACAGTCTTTTGCAAATGCAAACAAAAGCTAAGTTTATTCATTTGAACATAAAAATGTAGACTATTTTACAAATAAACAAAAGTACTACTCTATTTTTTTGGTATTCTATTGTTTGAACTAGGCACTTTGCTGATTATCTAATTGACAAGTGACAACATATTTTAATCTAATATTATGATAATACTTGCAAATTCAGTTAAAGCTATGTAAACATTATCCACACAGCTACCTACCTACTGGTTTGAATTGTATATAATACATAATCTGGCATTTAATAGCACAATCAACACTACTGAAAAGAGTTGCTTATAAAATTTCGGTGCCTGGAACATAGAAGTGATTACGTATATCTTGAATAAGTAAATGAAGTAATAAATAAAATATTTTCTCCTTTTAAAAAATTATTTTGTGTTCAGGAACCAGAATTATGTGTTAATAAAAGATATTTTATTCACATTTTAGTAAATACACAAATGTAAGCATACATTATTCATTTTAATTTGTTTCATTATGAGTGTGTTTATTGAAATAATATATGTTTCCAGGCATTTGAAATCAATATTTATTAATTAGTCTTTACTCGTCCATAGGCAATGCATAATGAGTATGGCTATTTAAAAATAAATGCCAGTGAAAAAAAGAATTCATGGCATAATTATGGCAGAATAAATATAAGAAAATCTAGGTAATGTAAATTTGTTTGAACTTTTAAAATTTATATTTATATCAGTACTTATTATTTCTTAGTCAAATATATTTTTGAGATATTGTTTCTTGATACTTTTATTCACAGAATGCTTCTTCTTGTATGTATCATCCCTGACATAAAACACAAAAACAAAATCTATTCTTGAACTTAATTTTAATACTCTGTAGTTACTACATGAATGTGAGAGTTGGCAAAGAGTTCTAGCAAATAAATAAACATCTCCAAATGTTTCAACACATATAGTCATAAAAATATCGCATTTTAAAATAAAATATATTGTATTACCGCAATATGGCAAGGTGGTTAAACAGGCTTCACATATTTAAATCCTAGCTCAACTGCTCATTTGCTTTTTAATATTAAAAAAATTACTAATTATTTCCATTTCTTATTTTACTTATTTAAAAAATAGAGATCATCATAATACCTACTGTATCAGCAAAGGTTGATTGATGAAAATGGAAACGCAATAATAGTAGGAATGTGATTTACTCTAGGAATTAAAGCTTGCACAAAGACAGAAAAATGAATGTCCAAACACAGGTAAGAGAGATTCAGCTGTATCACCACCTTGTCAATCTGAGAAGCCAAGCACATATTCAGCTACAGAAGGGCAAGTGCAAAGAGGGAGCTACTAGAATAGGAGTGTCAGCCTATTGCCTCTGTGAATCTACACAAAAAGCCCACTGGCAGAAGATCTGGACAATGAGTTGAGAGGGCAGTAGGACAAGCTGGAAAATTCTGGGTACTTCAGCATCTAACCACAGCAACATTCACTGAGTGATGGCCAATGCCACACTTCTTCATTCCACACCTTGTGAAAGTTCCTGGCCAACTCTAACCTAAGACTTGACAGGAAATTGGATTCTGGAAAATTTAGTTCCCAGTTTAACATGGTTGACAATAGGATAATGGGACACAACTTTATTGGACCTGCGACGATTACAGGAATTAATACAAAATTTGGTTCAACTCACACACCCGTTAAGTCCAAGAAATTAAATGAATCGCAATCACAATAGACATAAAGACACCCATCATAAGGCTTATCTAGTGGTAAAGATAAACTCTTAAAAGAAACTAGAGAAAAAGACACAATGTGTACAGAGGAAAGAAAATAAGCAAAACAATAAACTTCTTATCACAAACTCATGTCAGACAACAAATGTAAGAAAAACATGTCAGCCAAGGATTCTAAACACAGAGAAAATGTATTGTAATAATAAAGGGGAAATAGTTTTTCAGGCAGAAAAGTTCAGAACCCATTGTCCATGAACCTGCCCCAAAGATATGTAAAAGTAAGTCCTACAGGTAGAATAAAATTACACCAGACAAAAATGAATGAAAAGTGTCAGCAAAAGTAAATGCATGTGTAGGTATAGAAGATAATGCTTTTTATCTTGTTTTAATTATCTTTAAAAGATAATTTACTCTCTAAAGAAAACAATAACAATGCTCTGTGAGATTTGTGTGCAAGTTACATTTACTAATACAATAATAGAACTGGTAATACAGTAATAGAAATGAAAAAAAAGGTGCACTTTTGTACTATTCTTACATTGTAAGTTAAGTAGTACATGTAATCTGAAGGTAGAATGTGATGTTAAAAAGTGTCTATTTCATACCATAGAGCGATCATTGAAAAAGAATAATAGAACAAAAATATATAGCTAAGATGTAATGACATTTAAAAAATCGAGATAAGGCATGAAACATTAAAAAAAAAAACACACAGAGAACAGACGGGAAAAGAGAAAACAAACAGCAAGATGTCAGACTTAAACCGTAACAAAAATTACAAGAAACAAGAATGATCTAATCACTATGAGTTAAGGCAAGCTCACAGAGTATAAAGCTAGATGATAGAGCAAGATCAAAATATTCACCTTACAGATATCCCACATTAAATAACAAGACACAATAAGTTAAAAACTAAAGAACATTAAAAAAAAAAGAAAACATTTTACCGAAGGTCCTAGGCAGTATAAGAAAGGCAGACAAGGAAATAAAAATAGACATACTGTAAGGGAAGTAGAAAGTCCATCTTTATTTGCAAAAGGAACTATTGTGTATACATAAATCCTGAAGAAATAAACAAAAATATAATAGATTTATATGTATCTTTAGCATGGCTGTAGGTTAAATGGGAAACATATTTATATATATATAATATTTTTATACGTCAGCCACAAAGAATCTAAATATGGAATTTTACAGAATAATAGCAAAACAAATGACAAAAGGATTAAAAGAGACAACATAAGTTTGTAAAAGATGAATATAGTTTGAGGGTTTAAATGGCCTGCCTTCAAGAGATATTATAGTCACAATAAACAACACAGGCTAGTATGAGAAGAAAAAATGTGTGTGTGTGTGTGTGTGTGTGTGTGTGTGTGTGTGTGTGTATACACACATATATATCAACTGAGTCAAGAAGAGAGAAGAGAAATAGATGCATACATACAAAATCAATTGAGTTATGAAAAAGTACAAGGCTATTTAAATGTGGAAAAGAGAATCTTTGCAGCAAATTCCTCTAGTACAACTGGAAATTCATTACAATGGAAAATATATATCTTTCATTCAATTTTGTTATGAACCTAAACTGCTCTAAAAAATAAAGTTTATTAAAAATAAAAAAAAAGAATATATATTAAAAAAAACTCCCACCATACATAAAAATTAATTCCAGATGGATTATAGCCCTAAATGTGGAGACCTAAAATTAAAGATAAAAGTAAACTTGTAGAAATAAATGTTAATGGAAAATATTTGTGATCACCGGTTAGGCAAAGATTTCTTAGATATGACATAATAGCAACAATCATAAGGAGAAAAATTGAAAAATTAATTTTAAATTAAAAATAAAACTTCTGATCACCATAAGACATTTCAAAAAATTTAAAAAGCAAGACTCAGATGGAGAATACATGCAAAATGTATTTCTGACAAGGACTTTATTGTAGACTATATAAAGAATTCTTATAGATCAAAAATAAGCACACAAACAACCTGATAAAATTAATGGACAACACGTAAGCAAACACTCCACCAAAGAAGATATGCACATTGCAAAGAGGCATATGAAAAGTTGTTCAACATAATTTTCGTCAAGGAAATAGAAATTAAAATCATAATAAGAATTTATTAAAATTCAAACAAAATTACTAACATTAAAAAGACTGACAGTACCAAGAATTTTAGAGTATGTAAAACAACTAGAACTTATTGCTGGTGGGAATATAAAATGGTATAGCCACTCTGCAAAAATTTGGCAGTTGCTTTATATAGTTAAAGATTCACTTACTATGTTATTCACCATTTCCATTCCTAGCTATTACCCAGGACAAACAGAAATATGGGTCTATACAAAAGCTTGTATATAGATTTACTCATAATAATTCCTGTTTTCAAACATGAAACAACCAATGTATTCATCAATACAAGAATGCATAAAGCCATTGTGTTGCATCCATAAAATAGCATATTACTTCGCAATAAAAATTAATGGGCTACTGATTCATGTGACAAGCCTTGTACCTCAAATCACGATGACAAGGTGAAGAAGGCAGGCACAAAAGACTATATACTTTAAGATACTACTTATTTGAAAGTTAAGAAAAAGAAAAATTGTGGAGACAGAAATCAGATTAGTAGTTACCAGGGGCTGGACGTTGGGGAGAAATTGACTGCAAATTGGCCTGTGTGACTTTGAAGTTTGGCTGAAATGTTCTGTATTATTTGGGGGCCAGTTAATAATGGTACATGTGCGTGCACTCACTAAAAATTCCCGTCTAACTGATTATGCAGATTATTAATATTCAGGCTGTAAAATTAATTAGTTAAAATGATGTAACATTATTTTAGGACATATCTTCCCCCAAGATATGTTTATCTTTGAAATGTTAACTGAGTTGTGTATATAAAAAAGCATATTAGGGGGCTTCCCTGGTGGCGCAGTGGTTGAGAATCTGCCCGCCAATGCAGGGAACACGGGTTCGAGCCCTGGTCTGGGAAGATCCCACATGCCGCGGAGCAACTAGGCCCGTGAGCCACAACTACTGAGCCTGCGCGTCTGGAGCCTGTGCTCCGCAACAAGAGAGGCCGCGATAGTGAGAGGCCCGCGCACCGCGATGAAGAGTGGCCCCCACTTGCCACAACCTAGAGAAAGCCCTCGCGCAGAAACGAAGACCCAACACAGCCATAAATAAATAAATAAATAAATAAAAATAAAGTCAGACAAGAGAAGTGCCTGATTATTTAAAAAAAAAAAAAAAAAAAAGCATATTATATACATCGTTGTGACTTGAACTGTGTTCTCCCTAAAAAGATAAATTCAAACCCTATCCTCTGGAACCTGTAAATGTGACCTTATTTTTGGAAATAGGATTTTTGAAGATGTAAACAAATTAAGATGAGGTCATCCTGGATTAGTGTGGTCCTATCCAAAGGCTGGTGTCTTTGACAGAGGACACAGAGACACACAGAGAAATATGATGATGGAAACTGAGTTTGGACTGATAAAGCTACAAGCCATAGAATGCCAATAATTATCTGCAACCATCAGAAGCTAGGAGAGACACATAGAACAGATTCTCTCTCAAGCCTCCGGAAGGAAACAATCCTGCTGAACTTTGATTTCAGACTCTAGTCTCCTGAACGGGGACAGAACAACATTTTTGTTATTTTAAGACATCAGGTTTGTGGTAATTTGTTATGGAAGCTCTGGGAAACTATTACGTACACTTACTATCACACTGTTGTCATTACTCAAACAATTTTGAGACTTCCCTGAGAAACTGCCTCAGGCAGCAGTATGTTCTCAGTAACATTCTCTACACTAGGAATGTCTTTGTGTTTTCATGCTGGATTCGATCTATTAAATAGTTAAAACTGAATATAGTCACTTATACTACTTAAGATTTTTCCTTAAGAAAGTCCTGAAAATATTTTAATAAGAAAATAAGAAAAGCTGATACTTATTGAGAGCTTACAATGTGCTAAGCACTATACTTTGCTTTATGTTCAATATCTCACTTAATCTTAATAACAACCTTGTGAAATACATACTTACTTTATTACTGACACTTTACAGAAAAAGGCCAAGAAATTGGGAGATTAGATTAGTGTGCTCAAAGGTAAATAATAGTACACAGTGGACCTGCTAATTTCATTAAAACAATATTTGTTCAGTACCTACTCTATGCCAGCTAATCTTCTGAGGAATAAAACAGTGAATAATAAGAACAAAAATTAGATACAAAATAAATATGGTATGTATAATGTTCTCTACAATTTAAAAGAATGACTCAAAATAAACTGATTCACTTGAAAGGGTTCATTACAAAGACAGAAATATCCTGAAATATTTTTAACTGAAATTTCGTATAAAAATATTTTCCTTTGGAAGAAACAACCATCTTTTCTTTAGACCTGAGCTTTTTAAGTAAAATAAAATTGTTTCATGTTCCACAGTAGATAACTCAAGAGAAATCAGAGAGAAATGACTCCAAGATGTACTTAAATCCCCTGGGGTCTTATCAAGACTGATATTTAATACTAACCTTCTGGGCTGTGCTGTAAGCAATATGGTACGATCATATGGGAATCTGAGCAAATTTTTGTGGAATATCAATACTGAAGTAAAATCCCTGTTGCCTATCTAAGTCTACCCTAAACTAATCTCAAATGATTTTTTGAAAAATGTGAATTTTTAAATTACTTCTGAAAGAACAAGACATATATTAGAACACTGACAATGACTGAAGAATGCACTATTTTAAGTTTAGTTATTATCATAACTTAATCATGTCCTATAAAAGTTTTCAAAAGACTTGCAATAAAATGAAAGAAAAAATGAAAACAGTTACAAGTTGAATTCTACAGAAAAATAACTTATATGTTTATTAAAATGAAGATGCTTGCTTATTTAATAGAATGTAGGTATGGGACAATGATTTAAACAGAATTCTTCCTTACTGCCATTAGAATATTAAGTAATTCAATGTCACGTCCCAATTACACAAATCTATTAGAGCATAAGTTAATAAGGTAAGGCGCAATCAAATATTGGAAGACTCTGTCTGCATGCTAAGACTTTACCATTAAATGATTTTAAGTGGGTTAGTCTCATAAAGAGTTTTAACTTTTAAATATATATATCTGTTATCCTTGTATAGAATGACTTGGAAGGGAGGTAGACAAAAGCCATGAGGATCAGTCAGCAAGCAAATGAAATCATGCAGGTATGAGGTGATAAATTAGGTAGAAATGGGTAAAAGGAGAAATGAATAACTCATACAGCTCTATCAGAGATAAAATTTAATGCTATTGTTTGATGTCATACTAGCCAAAGGAAAAAATAATAATACACATGATCTCTATTAAGATAACTGTAAGGCAGATCCCAGAGGCCTGGGAGAAAAAACAGGTAAGACAACCATGAAAATAATGAGTTCTAGAACACTTCAAGAAAAAGACTTATAAACTATGATGAAAAGAAGAATATGAGAGATTGAGTTTAGTGGCCTTTGAAGATCAAATTCAAAACATGAGGTAAGAGTTCATGGTCAAAGTAAGAGTGGATTTTGGTGGGAAAATGTTTGTTAACATGTCATTTTGCCCCCAAGATCTTCAGTTAATGTTATATCTTCATGTCATAAGAGAGATTTCAAGGACATAGCCTCAAGATGACCGTCAATTTTTAATAGTCTGTGTCTTCCATCCTCTTCAACTCTTAGTATTTCTCTAGGATTAACATAAATGCATAAATATAGAGAAATATGTTCTGGGCTTTGTATATCTACAAAGTAGATATAAAATATATGTACATTAATATATGTATGTATATAATAATGGATGTGTCTGGAATATATAAAAAGCATTCATAAATCAATAAAAAGCAAGATACCCTAATGGAACAATTGGCAAAAGATTCAAACAAGGTATTCACAAAAGATAATGTTCAACTGGACATAAGGCACATAAAAAAGTTCTCTATTTCATTCATCATAAAGTATAAACGCAAATTAAAACAGGAATATAATCTCACCAGCAGGGTAAATAAAAATAATAGACAATTTCATGTTTTGGGAGAACATGGAGCAACTGGAGCTTTCATATACTGTTGTTAAGAATTTAAATTAATGAAATCACTTTACAAAGGTGGTTGGTAGTATTTACTATAGCTAACCTACTTATACTTCGAGCAAGTAACTTCACTTGTGTGTATCTCCCCACCACATATGTTCAGCTAAATATATGAAAAAGACCATTCATAGCAGCAACATTTGTACTAGCTAACATCTGGAAAGGAGTCAAATGTCTATTTACAGCAAAACCAATTAATGAATTGTGATACATTCATAAAATGGACTACTCATTAATGAGATGAATAAACTACAACCAAATGTAGCAATATGGGTGAATGTCATATGCAAAATATCGATGAAAATAAGCTAGACAGACATAGTACATAATGGATGATCCCTTTTATATTAAGTGCAAAAACAATATATTATTTTAGATGTCAGCACTGTTGTTATTCACTTTGGGGGGAGGGGCAGTTGTAGTCACCAAAAAAAAGAGGTTGTGAAGGAGGATTTGAGGGATCTGGTAATACTCTGTTTCTTCCTATAAGAAGAAAAAACGTGTGTGTTTACTTTCTGTAAATGCATCACTAATACAAATATGATTGTGTACCATTCTGGACTTAGGTTATGAACTTAATAAAATTTTTTGTATTCAAAAATAACTTGGTAAATATGCTGAGAAGCCCTAAGAAGCTAAATAGGATATAGTGGTAAGTCTAGAACTGCTAAGCATAGATTGAAAATATGCATGATTCATTAAAATCCATGAAAAACTTGCTACTACCTCTGCATATCTAAAAAAATGAAAATATAATTATTAGTTCTCCTTGGAAGAACATATACAAATTACTATTATTTGAAATAAGTCTGTAGCTGAAAAGATTTTCACTTTCATTATTACAGGTAGCATGACTGCTTTGGAGTTTTTTGCAAAACTATTATAAATATTCAAAGTGATCTGTTTATCAGCCATTTAGTCAAGGATTTCACCTCTGCAAAGTCAGAAAGGACACTCTCTTCCTTAGTGCCCTAGTACTCTCTCTTATTTAAAACCTACACTATTTCTGTTCTTTACTGTGAATGCAAAGTTTAATGATCCACACACTCTAACCATCCAGTTTAAAAATAATGAAAAAGACATGTTGTAGGATCTGAAAAAAACTAGGCTAAAGTCCTCTCATAAAGACTTGTAATAACCCCATGTTATTACAGAACAAATATCATTGTACCAACAGACTGTCCTCGAGCCCATGCAATATCTGAGGTTAACTAGAAAATTCTAGGAGAAAAATATGTGAAGTCACAAAAGAGTCTCTCTGTAAACAGGTGATGACAGTAAAGATGTAGAAATGAAGACTCTAGATGGATCTGTTTGTACATCAGTGTGCCTGTTTGTACATGCCTATAAGAAATGCTTCAGCAGACAATAAAAAATCCAAAGTTTGTTCTTCTTTCTCTTTATATTGTAGCTCTTTAGAAATATATAACCTGATGGACTTAATAATAGTCACATACTAAATAAAATGGGCTTCTAATTTATCAAATTCTTATTTTTTACCATGAAACTGAGTCAAACATCTATACTTTTAAAGGACTATGAGAGGTAGAATGACAAAAAAAATGTGGCTAACATGCCCATTAGTAAAAGTGTAAACCAGGCAAATGTTATATGCTAACACTTCATTTCTTTCCAAAATTATGTTTTAAAATTGAAGAGTGAGATTTATTTTTTCTGTTTTTTGCATAAAACATGGAAAGCAGCAACAAACAAACAACCAAACAAAAAACCAAAAAACCAACTTTACTATCCCCTTAAAAATGAGAGCAGGCCTGCCCTTCAACAAAATAGTAAGATCAAAAGGCTATGTAATGAAAAAAAAAAATTCCAATGGGTGACATGCATTTCTGAGAAAGGATAAGACACATAAAGTGTTTCATCTAAGACATAACAATGGGAAACAGACTCAGCTACTATAAAATTAAGTTGGATCAAAACAGCTTAAATTTGATGACTTATTAAATGCCAAGTAAGGGCTAGCACGCTAACTTGGAATACCTGAAAGCCCCAGACATAGGAGGAGACTGCCTTCCCTCGTCAACCCTTTTCATAGGTCAATTGCTCATGAGAGGGACTGAGAACAGGGAGGGTAGACATACCAACTTCACAGGATGCATGGCTTGCTGATGTTTGGGGCTGAAGAAGGAGAGCCTAAAGCAACCTGCCTGTTCACCAATCCTGCATGACTGCAAGGTAAGGATTGGCCACCCTGAGCAGTGTGCAGGAAAACCATCCACACTCAGCCTGGATCTTGATGTGATGAAAGATGCAGCTCTCTGCTACGGGGGAAAGGAAGGAAAGTGAACACCATCTGCCCCAGATCTTTCACTGCCTGAAGCAGAAAATATCTGTCACTGGGGGAAAGACAGAAATATGACCAATATTCCCCAACCCCATACATCAATACAAGGCCAAGACTGACTACCACTGGGAGGGGGCCAGAAAGACTCTGCATTGACCTAAAAGGCAAAGCTCTCTGATGCTATGGGAGGTACAGAACACTTACCTACCACAGCCTCTTTAAATTCATGGCATTAAGCCATCTGCCCCTAAAGGCTGAGCAGGACACACACCCATCTCTGACAGTGCATCAGTATGAGGCAAACACTTGCTACAGCTGAGAGAGTACCAGGAAATCTCTTTGGGTTCAGGACTTTGCACTGAATAGGAGGAAGTGGTTGTTCGCTGTGGAAGAGTAGGAATGCTGAGAAAGCCTAAGACATGAGGCTCAAGGAAACAGGGCCTGTTTCAGGTTGCACTGGTAGCAAGGAAACTGAAAAATCTTTTCCCCACTGGATAAGTCTTACATTGGGTAGCAAGCAATGCCCTACTGCTGAGAGAGGAGCAAAGCACAGGGAGAAACCCATCTTTAGTAAAGTCTTCCTGGGCCTGCTGAAAGCAGAAGGTGGAACAGTAACACCCAGAGAGAGAGCCTCAATCATTCCAGGCCTCACGCTAAGCAAAAAGCAGCAGCTGTCTATCACTAGAGGATTTTCAAATTCATGGGGTACTGAATATAAATAAATAAGCAAGAGTCCCTAACCCCACTGAACTACAAGCTAGATTGAGATGGTACATTCAGAATAGACAAAACAAAGGAAATAATTTTGAACTTGAAGATGTGACAATAGAAATTATCTTACCTAGAGCACAAAAATAAGACAGAGAAAAAATGGAATAGATAAGTGAAAACCATGGGACAATATGAAAACATTCAAATATACAAGTACTGGAAACCCAGGAAGAGAAGAAGGAAAGAGAGAATTGGTCACAAGAAATATTTTAAGAGATTAAGGTTGAGAATTTTTTAAATGTTTAAAAACAAACAAACAAAACCTCCCACAGATCCAAGAAGTTCAGAGAAACCTGAAGTGTGAGAAATGCAAATAAAAACGCAGCCAACTACACCTCATAATAAAACTACTGAAAACGAAAGACAAAGGAAATTTATGAAAGAAGCCAGAGAAAACAAAGACATAGAATGAATTGATAGTAAAATTATAGCTGAATTCTCATAGAAACAATGGAATTCAGAAGACAATGACATTAAATCTTTAAAGAGCTAAAAAAAAAGTCTAGAAGTCTATTTCCTGTGAAAACATAGTAGAGATAAAAGGACAGAAACAAATCTTAAAAAATTCATCGCCGGCAAAATTGTACTACCAAGAAATGCTAAAAGATAGTTTTACAGATTGAAACAAAAAGATATAAAGAACAATAGAGAATAAATAAGTTTCTAAATACACAGAACTCAAAAATTCCTATGTTTATACAAGTATATCACTAAATTTTCTAAATTAAAAAAACACAGAGGTTCAGGGAGTAGTGTTCCTGTGGAAGGGCTCTAGTGAACTGGCTATGGGGCGAGGTTGTGCAGGTTGAACACTGGGGTAGGGCCCCAGGACCCCTGAAGAAACTGAGGAAGAGGCCATGACACCCAAAGTAAAGCAAAGGGAATGAAAGAAGTAAATACTCTTGAAAGTATCAACAATAAGTGCGTTTCTTCCAATCCAACAACATGGTGTATCTCTCCATCTGTTTGTATCGTCTTTAATTTCTTTCATCAGTGTCCTATAGTTTTCTGCATACAGGCCTTTTGTCTCCTTAGGTAGGTTTATTCCTAGGTATTTTATTCGTTTGTTGCAATGGACAATGGCGGTGTTTCCTTAATTTCTCTTTCAGATTTTTCATCATTAGTGTATAGGAATGCAAGAGATTTCTGTGCATTAATTTTGTATCCTGCTACTTTACCAGAGTCATTGATTAGCTCTAGTAGTTTTCTGGTAGCATCTTTAGGATTCTCTACGTATAGTATCATGCCATCTGCAAACAGTTTTACTTCTTTTCCGATTTGGATTGCTTTTATTTCCAGTTTTTCTCTGATTGTCGTGGCTAAATCTTCCAAAACTATGTTGAATAATAGCAGTGAGAGTAGGCAACTTGTCTTGTTCCCGATCTTAGAGGAAATGGTTTCAGTTATTCACCACTGAGAACGATGTTGGCTGTGGGTTTGTCATGTATGGCCTTCATTATGTTGAGGTAGGTTCCCTCTATGCCCACTTTCTGGAGAGTTTTTATCATAAATAGGTGTTGAATTTTGTTGAAAGATTTTTCTGCATCTATTGAGATTATCATATGGTTTCTATCCTTCAACTTGTTAATATGGTGTATCACATTGATTGATTTGTGTATATTGAAGAATCCTTGCATTCCTGGGATAAACCCCACTTGATCATGGCGTATGATCCTTTTAATGTGCTTTTGGATTCTATTTGTTATTCTGTTGAGGATTTTTGCATCTATGTTCATCAGTGATATTGGCCTGTAGTTTTCTTTTTTTGTGACATCTTTGTTTGGTTTTGGTATGAGGGTGATGGTGGCCTCGTAGAACGAGTTTGGGAGTGCTCCTCCCTGTGCTATACTTTGGGAGGGTTTGGGAAGGATAGTTAGCGCTTCTCTAAATGTCTGATAGAATTCGCCTGTGAATCCATCTGGTCCTGGGCTATTGTTTCTTGGAAGATTTTTAGTCACAGTTTCAATTTCAGTGCTTGTGATTGGTCTGTTCATATTTTCTATTTCTTCCTGGTTCAGTCCTGGAAGGTTGTACTTTTCTAAGAATTCATCCATTTCTCCCATGTTGTCCATTTTATTGGCATATAGTTGCTTGCAGTAGTCTCCCATGATCCTTTGTATTTCTGCAGTGTCAGTTGTTACTTCTTTTTCATTTCCAATTCTGTTGATTTGAGTCTTCTCCCTTTTTTCTTGATTAGTCTGGTTAATGGTTTATCAATTTTGTTTATCTTCTCAAAGAACTAGCTTTTAGTTTTATTGATCTTTGCTATCATTTCCTTCATTTCTTTTTCATTTGTTTCTGATCTGATCTTTATGATTTCTTTCCTTCTGCTAACTTTGGGGTTTTTTTGGTCTTCTTTCTCTAATTGTTTAGGTGTAAGGTTAGGTTGTTTACTTGAGATTATTCTTGTTTCTTGAGGTAGGATTGGATTGGATTGGAAGAATCAATACTGTGAAAATGACTATACTACCCAAAGCAATCTACAGATTCAATGCAATCCCTATCAAACTATCAATGGCATTTTTCACAGAATTAGAACCATACATTTCACAATTTGTATGGAAACAAAATAGACCCCGAACAGCCAAAGCAATCTTGAGAAGGAAAAATGGAGCTGGAGGAATCGGGTTCCCTAACTTCAGACCATACTACAAACCTACAGTAATCAAGCCAGTATGGTACTGGCAGAAAAACAGAAATATAGATCAATGCAACAGGATAGAAAGCCCAGAGATAAACCCATGCACATATGGTCACCTTCTCTTCGATAAAGAAGGCAGGAATATATAATGGAGAATAGACAGCCTCTTCAATAAGTGGTGCTGGAATAACTGCACAGCTACATGTAAAAGAATGAAATTAGAACACTTCCTAACACCATGCACAAAAATAAACTCAAAATGGATTAAAGACCTAAATGTAAGGCCAGACACTCTCAAACTCTTAGAGGATAACATAGGCAGAACGCTCTATGACATAAATCATAGCAAGATCCTTTTTGACCCACCTCCTAGAGAAATGGAAAAAGAAACAAAATAAACAAATGGGATCTAATGAAACTTAAAAGCTTTTGCACAGAAAAGGAAATCATATACAGTTTTGGGAGAGCTGCAGCTTCCACATAGCCCAACAGTGGTCTGCCCTGCCTTGGCCTGTGAGCACCCTGAGTGTTGAAGCAGGAGAGAGAGCAGATGTGACTGACAGGTGGACCTAATGCAGTTCCACGATTAACCACCCTGAGCTGAGCTGTACAGAGGGCCCCACCTACTTTGTAAGACTGTTGTCATCACCTCAGAGCTCTTCTGAATGTCTCTGACATCCACAACAGTCTTCACCTCCTTAGCTGGGATGTGATTTGCTTTTTTGGTCATTGTTTTGTTTGTTTTGTTTTTCCATCTTCTTGGATCCATAACTCTTTTTTCCCCTATTATCTATAAACGCTTCAAACTCTAAGGAAGACTATTTCTGTCTTCTTTTAAAAAATGATCTTATGGATTTAGATTTTTTTAATGCTTGTTATTTCATGAAATTTTTCTAAATGTGTTGTACCTCCTATCACTGAATAACCACTTAATCTTTATTTGATGCATCTGATAGTAAAATTAGTTCCTACTACATAAACTGATTTGGAAACTTCTGTTTCTTTTAAGATGACAGGGAACTTTATTCTGTAACATTAATTTAAAGGCACAATGTCCCATTTTAGGAGCTTAGCATTTTTTATTCATAAAAATTTATAACGTGTTGAATATAAATGAATAACCCTGGTTCAACTGACAAATGCATCCATAGGATTAGATTTTGTAGTAATTTCTTGTGTACTTTATACTATGGGAAGATCATCACTCAATATTTAATCTCAATCTATCTTCTTGACCTGAAGAATTATGCTTTCGAAACTTTATTCAATTGAAAACATTAGGAATACAAGATGCACAAAAAAAGATGAGGGACATAGGTGATCAACAGCCTGATAATCTAAGACTAGTAGTTAGTAAAATCCTTGAGGACAGAAACAAATTACTTATAGTCCCATGGACAATGGCTTTTGCCATAAATCATAATCACTACTCAATATTTGCTTTGATTTTAAATCACCATATTTGCATCTGTCTTTTAGATTTTCTTCTTCAAATTATTCAGGGAAAACTTTAGAAACAAGTTTAACATATCTCTTTGAGGATATCTGATATAATTAGAGCAATTTCCCAAATAGTTGCATTGTTGTAGAGAAAAATTAAATACCATATTCGTGGTACCATATGAGACATGGGAAAAATGCATGCTCGTCAAATCTTAAGTTTATTAATATATTCATCTGCTTCTCTAACTACGCCCTTTGATATATAACTTATAAAATATTTAACAACTTGTACAAGTATTTTTCCAATATATTTCACCCTTCTTTGGGAGAAAATTAATTCTAAGTTATGCTCACTAATCACTTTCTCCCATAACCTGTGATTCTCAAAATCTCCAGCCTATGAAATCATATAACTCAGCCCAATCTTATCAAATTTGCGAATTGTGTTAGTTCTCACTGACCTGGAGTGCTGTAGTTTTACAAAATTGACTTTTTTGTTTTAGTAGAGTGACTACTGGAGCCTACAGCAAGGTTTACCTATTTCAGGTCTGAAAGCAGGAATTCAGCAAGTAACATATTAGTTTTATCAGTTTACTACTGTTTCAAGAGTGTCTCCTCAGGGATATGGTAGTAAAACTCTATTAAAAATACTATGTCTCATTTGCTTGCATGCTAACACTTTTTCCCACTGATTTCCTCAGAATGAGACCTTTTGTTTTTGTTGTTTTTCACTGAGCCTTGGACATAAATGAAAACAATGTGTTTAGTCACCAATCTGTTAGTTAAACTACATTTGAGGAAAAAATTATGTAGACTATCATATATTCAAGTTTTAGAAATTCTTATTTGTAAGTTTTTCTGATATACTGGCATTATTAGTCTCTGTGCTATATGCAAATATTATTTGAACACATAGTTACACCAATATTCATTTATCAGGAAAATTAATTTGAAAATTAATAATTAATTTGAAAATTAATTAGCTGAATGTAATTATTTTTTATATTCTTGCACTATGGAAATAATTGTTTTACTCAGGTTACTGTGGAAATTGTTACTGTGGCCAGCCACAGCTGCAATCTAACTTTTGAAATGTTTTAGTGTCCCAACTTCCCGAAGTATCTCATTTACCATCTATTCACAGTGACCACATCCCTCTTAGCTTGCTTATAAATCTCACCATTAAGATCTGTTCTTGCTTTAAAAAACTTAATATAATCATAGCCTTACTTCCATGCAATACTTCTCTGTACATATTCTCATCTTAATTTTCCTCAGGTTAATTTTATTTCCCTCATTTCATCAAATATACTTTGGAAAATATCACCAGAGATATCTTTATTTTCAAATTTAATGGCCATATTTGGTCCTTACCTGTCTTGGCCTCATGAAGTAGTTAACATTGTTAATCAAGGAGGCAGCAATCTACCAACAAAGATGCTGAGAAAGCCTCCTTCCAAAAGACTGTGGTTTTCAAAAGAGAGCCCCCAAAAGGCCATTAGATGTAATCACAAGGTACAGCCTCTCCTATTTTTCAATTTTGCTTACTTAGCACCAGTTCTGCTGCAATAGGATGGAGCCATCCAACGGTAAAATATATATTTTAACATACTAATCTGTGCCACAGGAACACATCTAAATGCTGTGACTACTATCTGCTGGAGAAAACCCAATAAGATTGATTTCTGATTTCAAAAATGACCATATCTGTTTTTGGCAAGGCTTCTGGTAGTACAGCTGTGAGCTCCAGGCTTCACTGTGAATTATTTAACACCTAGAATCCCTTTGTGTTTTGTGAAAGGTAAACTGAATAGAATGTCTTTGTACCCATGTGGAGAACAGCAAAACACTAAGAAAAATAATTAAAATAGGACAAGTCTTATGAATGCTTTTTGGAACACAGAGATAATATAAATGTTAATTTTCTGCTTGCATTTGTGATTTCCAGTAGCTTTTTTTTTTTCCTAATTCCTACCTTCTGTGACTTTTTAAAAATGTTGGTTCAACAGATTACACAGATCATGTGTAAATGAATGTTAGATGTTGTGTATCTTAGGATATTAGAGATATTACAATATGTTTTTCTTTTATTTTTTGTCTAAAACATATATATATATATGTATATATGTATATGAGAGTTAGGTAAAGAAAAGATATAAAGAATTATGCTGATGAACAGGTATTTGCAGAAATTTTCTTCATGGCAGAGCTTAATGAATTAAAAGCCAATTAGGGCAGTTCTCCAGAAATGGGTAGTACATAGAAAATTCTTAATCTAGCAGAAATCTCATTATGTTATTTTTTTCAGAATTATTAATCAAAGAAGTTCTTAAAAGGAAAATGGAGAGGATTACAGTCATGTGCAGGTTGTATCTAAGAGTTGTATAGAGAGATTTAAGTGGAAAGAAATAGAGAAAAAAGAGATTCATGTTGACATGTTAGTTAAATGCATGATGTGTAGTGGGTGGTTTTCACTCATATCTCAAATCTTCAGAGACTCCCCCAGACAGGCCATCTTATCTAAATTTGTATTAGTCTTATTTTTTTTTCATTGTATTTTTTATTATCTGAAAAAATATATTTTTGCTTATTTGTTCATTGCATATCTCACTCTTCCAGTGCATACTCAAAGACATTAGAAAGTTAGAATCATTTATTGTTCTCTTCCCAGCACCTGTAATAATGTTTGGTAGATAGAAAACACCCAATCAACATTTACTGAATGAATGAGCAAACTGCAGTAGTGACAGACATGAATAAAATTTGCACATTTTCATTAGTTTTGGGAGTTGCAGAAGAACTCAAATTGTCTCTTGGCTCGTAAGATAAATACGGATAAGCATGGAGATGAAAGAAAATTAATGTCTCAAAGCTAAAGTGGAAGCTTAATTAACCATATGTATCCAAGAAATCAAGAAAAGAGCGCAGATAACATCTGTATTTGAAGGGTCCTTTGTCACAAAAACCAAGAATAATTCCACAACAATTTGAGTGAACAGATCCAAGGAATAGAAGATAAACAGCCATAAATTCCAACTTAAAAAAATGTCAGTTGTTGACCAAATAAGTCTCATGTTTTGGCATTTCTTAAGTAGTCTGTTCCTTATTCACAATACTGCCTGTCTATGTGTGCGCTATAAGCTAATTATAAGTTAGTCCATAGATGCCAAAGCTTAACGTATACTAGACTAACCAGAGAAAAATAGGATTAGTTGTGATGGAAGAAATTTTCACATATTAGGGTAATTCTGGCTTATACATGATTTGGCTTGAACTTTATGCTAACTAGAACAGTCTGTCTCATGGTCTATCAAACACACATTATACATTTGCTTTAATCATGAAAGAAAATGGTACATTGTCCAGAAGTAAAGAATGTATGTTTTGAAGATAGGGATAAACACTTCCATTCCTGGGATCCCAATATTTACTCCTTCAATGATAAGGCTCCCTTCCCAGGTGCCATGGCTACACTATAAAACTGTGCTGAAAACCATAATTCTCCAAAGTAGTTCCTCAGAGCTATCTGAGTGGCTGTCTCCCAGACTATAGTCCTCAGTTTGGCTCTAATAAAATTCTTCTCTATTCTTATTAGAATTTTTTTATTGATTGTTTTTATCAACATTGCTCGATGTAGTCAGCAGGATGTCAAAAAAACCTACCTGAGGTCACTTGGGGTCTACTTTGGACGGGCACCCTGTACTAAGAAGCATGGGTCCCTTGAGCACTACACCACTCCCGCCCCCCAGCTTCACAGCACTCTTCAGGTGCTTTGGTAAATTCTTTCTGATATCAGGACCTCATTATCTTAAGCAGATGGTCCATAATTTTTATTTGAGCTGTTATCTTAAGACTTGGAGTCTTAAGGGTATACCGTTACCTTTCCTAGGTAAAAGAGACCTAAGAGGAAGTTCCTAGGCTGGGACTTAGGAGAATTTCTAGGCAGGAAAAGCCTAAAAGGAACTTTGGAGTAAACTGGGTTGGCTGACCTTTAAAATCTGGCTTAAAATTGGAAAAATTTGTATATTTATGGTCTGAAAAAACTGTTTGATAGCAAAATGAGAGACTAAATCTCTTTAGTTCTAAAGAAAAGGGACACTAGCTCCTTCCAGCCACAAGGCATTCTAAGATAACTAGGAACCTAGCAGAAGTGTCTGAGGCTTGATCCTAGTGATGTGTAGTAGTTCCACAGGGAACCTCATCATGACACTTTAAGTAATTTATGGCCTGTCCTGGGACACACACACACAAGGACTGGCCATCCACTGCTCTGAACCCCCAGGGTGGTTTTAGACTCCTGGCAGGAAAAACTGAGACACAAAAGAGCTGAACTGAGTCAAGGGTGACCCCTTGAGGAGCTAAGCTGGCAAGCAGCATACTTCTGACCCACTACATTGTCCTCAGAAATTGTTCAGACTTTAAAATAAAATGAAACTAAAAGATAATGGGAAATTGTGCTTCTAAATCTGACCAGCTTCTGGGCGGGCAGCCACCCACTGGAACTCCAGGTAGCCTCATGTACAATACGGAGCTGATAATTACAAGTATTTGACAAAATAGGAAGATACAACAAAAGATAACTTAACTCCTTTTTTTTTTTTTTTTTTAGGGATACTTGGGGAGCACAACGGAGACAGCTTATGGGCAAGGTCCCACCCGCCACCCCTGCCGCCACCTCTAACAAAAAGGGCTCTGGCCATCTGCATCATACATGGAAACGTAACATTTTATTTGAGAAAAGTGTCCAGGGGACTGCCCTGGCCGTCCAGTGGTTAAGACTCCACACTTCCACTGCACGGGGCTCGGGTAAGATCCCTGGTCGGGGAACTAAGATCCCACATGCCACACAGCCCCACCCCCCCCACCCCCCAAAAAAAGTGTCCTGCATGAATGGATAAACAAAATGTGTTATATCCATACACTGGGATATTATTGGGCCATAAGAAGGAATGAAGAATGAAGTATTGGGGGAAGGCACAAACTAGGAGTTTAGGATTATCAGATACACTCTACTATATATAAAATAGATAAACAAGGACCCATTGTATAGCACAGGGAACTATACTCAATATCCTGGAATAACCTGTAATGGAAAGGAACCTGAAAAAGAATATATATGTATAAATGAATCACTCTGCTGTGCACCTGAAACCAATACAACATTGTAAATCAACTCTACTTCAACTAAAAAAAAAGGAATGACTTACTGATACAGGGTACAATGTACATGAACTTTGAAAAGAGTATGCGAAACAAAAGAAGCCAGACACAATGGCCACATACGATCTCACCTGAATACACGAAATATTCAGAAAAGACAAATCTAAGGAGACAGAAAACAGATTAGTGGTTGCCTGGAGCTGGGCTTAGAAACAGGCAGTTACTGCAGATGGGCACCAGCCATCTTTTGGGGATGTCATCTTAAAATGGGTCATGGTGGTTGCAGAACTCTGCAAATTTACTAAAACAACAACTACCAACAAATACTGAATAAGTACACTTAAAGCAGGTGAATTTTATGGTATGTAACTTTACCTTAACAAAGCTCTCACGTTAAAAAATATACATATAAAATGGGTGCTGCAGATTAAAGGGTGGGAAGAGTCACTGTTCTCCAAACCCCTCATTTTTATACTCAGGCAGACTGAGACCTTTAAGTGAGAGCGCTACTTACCAGCACAATCAAGACTAAAGGGCCACAGGAAACGAAATTCTCCAGTTCAACTCAAATCTTAAGCCACTCTCAAAGGACACTTGGAAGTGTCCTTCAGAATCTAAAGTAACTTGTAAATATTTAACTTAATCTGCATAGGCAAACAGGCCAAAAGTCTCAGGAGATCTAACCCAAACAAGGGGTACACATCTTAATGAACATATGTAGACGGTGTATAACAGTCTCAGGCAGCACATTCAGGACAGGGCAAGGCAAGATTTTAAGATCCTACAGGTCTGAAAGGCATTCTGGTTCTGAGAGTCAACCAGAGCCTCCCGGACCCAACTTGCCGACGAGCTTCTTACCCCGCATTTTTGAAAAATCAGTGGAGCAGTGCGTACAGACCGAGACGGGGCAGAGAACCGAGGTCCCTTAAGATCTGATACCAGCTCCCTCTGGGAGCAGACCGAGAACTGCGGTCTGTTCGGAGGCGGAGGGCCAGGGCCAGGGCCAGGGCCAGGCATATGGTTTGACTCCGTTAAAGTGTATTTCAGATAAAGAAAACGGTGAAATGGAGCAAGCTACCGAAGCGTGTCAACACGCAAAGAGGGCCACGCGGGGACACCAGCCGGGAGCCGGGCCGGTCTGGGGCGAGCGGAGGGGACCGCGAGGCTCCCACGGGCAGGCATGCAGTGCACCGGAGCGTCAAGCCGCCCGTCCTCCCCGCGCCCCGCACCGTCGCCCTCGCACCGCCCAGTCGGCGCCCCGCGGTTCCCGGGGCGCAACGAGGCCACGCCGCCGCCCGCCGCCCCCGCCAGCGCAGACCCGCGCCCTCAGGGCCTTGAGCACGCCGGGCACGCCGGAGAGCACGGACGGCCCCGCGGGTACAGAGAAGCGGCGGCTCCTGGGAGCCGGCCGCCTGACGTACCTGCGGCGGCCTCACGCTCGGGTCCGCCTGGTCCGGGATAACGGCGCCTCCGCGGCGAACACGCCTGGATCTCCATGCGGGGTGTTTACTCCCAACGCTCGCGATACTGCGCGATCCGGGCGGGGAGACCAACGGCCTGGAGCGCCAGCCCCGCCGGCCGTGCGTGCCCTGCGTGCGCGCTCTGGACGCCGGGGGCCCAACTTAACTCTTAATTGGCCAAGATGGGGCTCTTTTGACATTCCTAAACTGTTTTTTTTTTTTTTTTTTTTTGCATACACAGCTAGGAAAAAAAAAAAGCTGGCTTGATGAAATATCTTTTCAAAATTCTGACCCTAAGGGAACAAAAGTACTCCTAGGAGAAAGCTTCAGGTTATAACTCTTATTATGTCCTTGAAACGTAAACACAGACCACATTGCCTGAGACTACATCCTTTGCTCAATCAGTAGAACCCAAAACTGAAAAAAACAAAGGGGGGTGGGGGGTGGGAAAGAGGCATTTTTAACCTCAAGCAAGTAAATTTAACTTATTCCAACTTTTATTTACAAACTAGTGAGTTTACATTGTAATACCTGATTCACGACTAAGTTTTAAAATGAAGCTATGAGATCTCTGCTTGTGTCTGTTTACATGTCTGTGCGTACATTAGAGACATGATATATCATTACCTTCAAATGATCTTATCAAAATTAGTTTGTAAAAGAGCTCTATTTAATTGACTTAAAATAAGTGCTTAAAAATTAAGTATTTCTAAATGTAATGGAAACCAAACTGAATTTTTTAAAGGATCAGGTGATCTAAGACTATACTTTAATGAATGAAAACAAGTTTACATTTACTGGTTTAATTAAATAGGTCTATCTTCACAGTTAACAACCTGAAGTATAAAACTTTTATTGTACCTAAGTTTACTAAACGTCAAATAAGTTCACATTATCTCTGTTACAGATTTGTCAGCAAGAAAGCCAAAATTGGGTATAATGATTTATTTGTAAATTAAGTAATATAAATGAGATAAAAGCTTTCAGATGAACTCTAAGAATAATTATGTTTTATGGTATGGCTACTTCAATTAGTTTCTCCAAATCTTTTTGATAACTTGAAATTTTAGCTTTGCTATGTTAAGTTAAATGATAGGGATTCATTGAATATCCAGATCATTTTCAAATTAGATGAAATATTGAAACATTAATTGCTAAGTAAGTCAAAGTTTACCTATTTTGTCTTATTAAAGAAAAACTAAAGATGCTTTGGTTTATTGGACACACATCTTGTACCACATTGAGGAAAGTAATTATGTTGTTAGAAAATGTATGTTTCTAGAGGTTATGGAATATACTTATAAATTTACCAATCAGGAAATGCTGGTATGACAGTTCACAATTGCTTGCTTCTTGGTTTTTGCTAGAGATTGGGGTTTCAAGGGTTAAGAATTCTGACTAATGAATGTGATTGGAACTACTAAAGATAATAAGAGAAATATTTCCATGAAAGGAAAGTAGGGTGTGTGTTTTCCATAAAAGATGGTATGAGGAATGGAAATGTATTTTTGGTGAGGGAAAATAAAGTAATTTTGTCCCAAAGCTGGTTATTTCCAAATTCAAAAGAAAATAAGTGACAAACTAATGTGGCTATAGAAAGTTGTAGAAGGTTTGTGGAAAAGGAACCCTGAGAAAACAGTTCTCGGGACTGACTAATATTGGAATGGATTTAATTAAGTGAATTTTGATATTAAAAGTCAGTTGGTGCAAAGTTTGAATTAGATTTTCTCTCTGTTAGGTGACAGAGTTTTCTTGAGGTATTGATCTGCTTTTGATAACAAATTGTAAAGTTTCTTTACTTTTTAAGCAGTCTGTTGTAACTTTCTGTATTTGCCCTTGAAATCATTTATTGTCACTTTGGTTGAGTGCATAAGTATTGTTTCATACTGACTTATGATCCTACTTAGCCAAGTGTTTTTAAAACCTTTTGATGTCTTTGACAAACTTCCTCAAATCAAATTCTAAATGAAGGTTTTTTGACCTTTAGGTAACTTTGGGATGCTTCAGAAGGCACCTGAAGCATCTCAAAGATAGAAATTAAACTTAATTAAATCCATTCCAATATTAGTAACCAACAAGGACCTACTGTATAGCACAGGGAACTCTGCTCAATATTATGTAACAAACTAAATGGGAAAAGAATTTGAAAAAGGATAGATACATGTATATGTATAACTGAATCACTTTGCTGTACGCCTGAAACTATCACAACATTGTTAATCAACTATACTCCAATATAAAATACAAAGTTAAAAAAATAAACTTAGTTAGGCTTATTGGGTATGTTAAATCACATGGGAAACACTGTCAAATGAGTGATGGTAAATCTTCTTAGGTTATATAGTATGGGTAAATGATATAAACATATGTTGTAGAGATTATATGAAATTGCTAAAATTTGGATATATTCTGGTTTAATGTTATTAGTCATAATTTTAGTTATTATTTTACAACTGTTGTATGTCACAAAAATAACCTTAACCCTGCAACTTTGCTTCCAGAACCACAAGAAGAAAATGACCACAGCTGCATTTTAGAAACAGATTATCTTCTTACTCCTAGGAATAATTTACAAGAAAATTCTATTGATAATGCTGGTCTACTTTGGTTTACAGATGGGTCCTACTTAAAAAATGATTGAGGGCATTACCAAGATGGATATGCAGAAACATCCACAATGGACATAACTGAAAGTTCTTTTTTACCAAAAAACAAAGTCAGCACAAGCAGAATTAATTGCTTTAACTTGAGCTCATCAACTCATCAACGAGCTAAAGGTCAGGTAGCAAATGTTTATGCTGACAGTCATTATGCCTTTGAAGTGGCACATGACTTTGGAATGCTACGGAAACATCAAGGGTTTATTAAAGCTTGATGCTATAATCAGGAAAGCTTATTAAAAAATATTAAAAAATGGAAAACAGGTTGCAGGACTATTAAGTGGTATACAACTACCAAAACAGTTGGCAATTATTAAAATACCAGTGCATTCCAAATCTGACAGTATGGAAGCTAAAGGAAATCAGCTTATTGATGAGGCAGCCAAACAGGTAGCTTTCAATACCCATTCTGTCTAGCCTTGAGAATGGTCAGCGCTCTCTGCTAACCCTGCCAACCCAGTGAAAGATTTCCATCTGCCGGCTCAAGAAATATGCCATTGAAGAAGAGAAATAAATAGGGCAACAATAAGGGGGAATTTTGGACCTGTCACACAAATATAATTTGGAAATAATTAAACAAACAAACAAACTATAGTGCCTGTTGGAGCTCAAATGCCATTACCCCAGCATGTACATTCTTTAACTCATTGGACACCTGAGAAAATGGTTTTATGGGGAAAACACTATGTTTGGAAAATATCTCCCACGATGGCTCATAAAGTATATGCTTGTTTTAGTATCTACCCTAAATATAATCCCAGAAAATCACTTCATGGGTCACAAGGCCACTTTCTCTTCCTAAGGGTTCCTTCGAGGTATAGCAATTGGACTTTGTCTGAATGTCACCGTCTCAAGAATATAAATATATCTTGGTAATGATCTGTATGTTTTCACACTGAGTTGAAGCTTTTCCTTGAAGAAGAGCAATGGCTATAAGGTTAAATTGCTATTTGAAAGGATAATTCTTGTTTGGGGAATTCCTTCCAAGTTACACAGTTACCAGGGAAATTATTTTACTGGACAAATAATTAAATCTATTTGTGACATATGGCCAATAATGCAGCATTTTCACTGCACTTATCACCCCCAATCTTTGGGACTGGTGGAAAGAATTAATGTCACTATCAAAACTCAATTGGCAAAACCTTCAGAAGCATTTAATCTCTCATGGGCAAAAGCTCTTCTGCTAGTGCTTCTCAAACTTAGGTCTATACATTTTGCTAAACATCAGCTGTCTCCTTTTGAAATACTAACAGGACACCCTATGTAATTAGATGAGGGAATATGTGCACAAACCTTACTCAAGGGAGATATATTACATTGTTGTCAGGGTCTTATTGAGGCACTTAAAAGAAATGCAAAGTTGGTAGCTAATTCCTTTCACAGTGAGCTCCCCAGAAACAAAGACCTTGAGGATCATGGATTACAATCTGGAGATTTTGTTAATTAGAAAACACATCAAATCAAAGACTTTTTGTAGCCATGTCAGAAAGGACCTTATTAGGTATTATTAACTAATCCATGCACTGCCAAATTAAAAGCCATAGACTGATGGATTCACATCCCTCATTTCAAAAAGGGTTTTTGCATTGGACTGGTCTGTAGAGAGGAATGCTGACCTCAGACTTAAGTCAGTGCTCAAACAGAGGAGAAAGAACACCCACACCAGGAGGAAAAGATGACAGCAGTGGTAGACAGCTGACCCAAGAATCAGAACCAGGACTGTATGACCCATCCTACTAGTTCAAATGAACTGGTTTCTAAACATCTGTCTCACTATGAAAATTGAAAGTTATTTTTTTTTAAATGAAAGTTATTGTTTTACTTCTAGCTATACTTTTGCCTCAATGCTCATTATGGAAAGAAAATTATCTGGTAAAGTTGTCACAAAGTATAGCTACTGCGGGCAATCTAACCGATTGGTTGGATCTCTCATCAAATTCCTCAGTCAATAAAAATACTGATATAAGCCCTTCATAATTCCTGTCACCGACTTTTCAGATGTTCCTAAAATTACCACTCAACTAGACTAACCTCTGTCTGGCCTTCAGGTTCAAATTCTTCAACATATTAATGGATCCATCCCTTGTCTGATACTATCCTCAGTTCTTAGAGACTGAGCACAGATTACCCCAAGGCTCCTTTGCCCCATCTCTTACTTGATGAACAAATGTCTTAAAGAGAAAAAACATGAGTAAGTTATGCCAGTAACTCCCATATGTTAAATACAGTACAGATGGCTTTTGGAAAGCCTGCAAGAAAAATGATTCATGGGTTAACATTGTGTTAACTAAACTTCCAGTTAATGAGACTATCAATGAGAGCACCCTGGGAGGAATCACTTGTGCTCCCCCAGGTTTTGTCTTAGTATTGGAATTGACCCACCTTCTCAAGGATGTGCACAGAAATATCTTAATAGCTGGCAAATAGAAGGTTTATGTTTATTAGGATATTATGTTATCCCATTGTCTATACATATGGAAATAGAAGAACCTTCTTTCTCTCTTTATTACAGAGGCAATAAATCCATGTTAGCAGGATATCAAGATACTTGGTAGCAAAGTCTTTTGGGAATCTTGGTTCCTAGTGCAAGAGTATATGTAAACAGAGATATGATCAGAAATCTATCAGCTACCATCAAATAGCTGAGGGCTCTCTAAAAATCATTTCAGAACAGACAAAAAGTATAAGATAACAGGGTTGCCTTCGATTTTCCACTGGCTAAACAAGGAAGTATTTGTGCTACTGCTCACACTACTTGTTGCCCTTATATCAATACCTCTGCAGAAGAGATATACCTAGAAAAACATTCCCAAAAGATAAAATGGTTACAAGATGTAAGGCAAACTGACTCTAAGTGATCTGTTCAGTTGGCTCATCTCAGAAATAAGAATTTTTTCCCACTCTGCTTTACAGATGCTTATCATTGTCATAGTAGGTATCACTATTCTTTTCCTAGTTATAAATCTACGCATGACATGTATCACGCTTGCTTTAAATCTACTGCTGAAAGTACAAATACAATGTTTGTTCAACAGTTTGACATCACTGATAATATGTGTAGCCTATAAAATGTTTCCCTGTCAGCATATACCTCTGTGCTTGTTCACTATATCTGATTAGTTTTCCCCCCAAAATGGATAACTAGGAAAAAATACATATATATATATGTATGAAAAAGCCTGTCACTGAGGGACACGATGCACCCACTGCAGGCAGGTAGTACCACCCTGGCATCGAGGAACAAATATTTTGATCATCAAAGCTTTATATCAAAAGATTTGCAATCAAAACATGGAAATAATGAAAGAAAATTTCACCTATTAAGGTACAGGGAAGTCATTTTGGCTTTAACCATTAAAGGGTGCATTGTCCAGAAGTAAAGAACGTCTATTTTGAAGATAGAGATAAATGCCTCCATTCCTGGGATGCAATTGCCATTATTCCTTCAATGGTAAGACTCCCTTCCCAGGTGTCAAGGCCACACTGATCCACTGTGTACATACTATTCTGTCTTTTTTTTCCCCCTTAAACCTGGAAGGAATGTACCTTCCTTGCTTTTTTTGTTCTGACAAGATATAAAACTATACTGAAAACCATGCTTCTATAGAGAAGTTCCTCACAGCTATCTGAGAGGCTGTCTTCCAGGCTGTAGTCCTCATTTTGGCTGGAATAAAACATTTCTCTATTATTATTATAGATTTTTTATTATTTCTGTCAACAGTGGGAAGGCTGAGAATACAATGTTACAGATGTCAACAGGGTTCAAATGCCAAATGTTAAGTAGCTTTCCCTTCCCTAAGGGAAATGGGAAACTATTAAGAGTTTTCACTGAACAGGTAATAAAGTATGGTTTATATTTTTAAGATTTATATTTAAAAATAAATTTTAAATTTTGACTGCAATATAGATTGGAAGTAGACAGGCAAACAGATTAAGATGTCATTGCAATCATTCAGGTTAAGAGGAATAACTGACCTGGAATTGTGACAATTTGGGTAGAATGTAAATATAGAATCCAAAATTATCTAGGAGGTGGAGTTGACTGGAATTGGTAAGTGAATGGATGTTGGAAGAGATGAAGATGCTTAGAATAGCTGTTGGTGCCATTTAATAAAGTAAAAACCACCATAAAATAAGTTGATTTAATGAAGAAATTTGATGAATTTTATTTTGGACTGTTGAGTTTGACTTGCTTTCATGATAGCCATTTGGAGGCGGCCCTAGTAAAAGAAAGATAAAGGGAGGAAAGAAAGAAGGAAGGAAGGCAAGCCAAATTCAGGTGAATATAGTTTATGACCAGTGATCAGTAAGAGATCAAGAGGTGAGATATTATGACTGGATGAATTCGAGCACTACAACAGAAAATATGGTTTAAAAATTGGGATTTAATTATTTATCATTTCAAATTCATCAATCTTGTGGATTGACAAAGGCAACCTTACCAGGATTATAAAAGAGGGTAGCATAAGTGGAGGAGAGAAGTAAGGTTTTTCTTGTAAGCCTAGGTAGGCTAGATTGTAAATGGTGATATAGAAATTTAAGTAAATAAGAGAATTCCTCTTCAAGCCATGATAAAATAACAAAGAATAGACTTAACTTTTGACTTCAAACAACAGGAGAACTGGGCAAAATCAAACTATTGACTCCAAAACATTGGGAACGTGATGTGATACTCCTTGGCAGAAAGGAAATAAACATTATTAGCTCTACAATCACCTAAACTTTCTGGCTGGAACAATTTTCAGAAGCAGAAGAATGTGAGCAGACCCACTCACTTTACTGAGTTAAGGAGGAAGAGATTACAGCTCCAGAGGCTGAGACAGTAGGAAATTATGGGGCAGAATTTGAATAAATGCTAGAGCTTGCTCTGAATCCAGTCTGTCTGGTTCCAGGCAGAGCCTGTGCTCTAGTTACTCTGCTCTGCTCTCTTTCTCTAGGTTACACAATATAGACCAATCTATCATTTGTCAGTTATTTCACCACAGAAGGCCATACTTACTGCTTTCTGGTCTATTGCTCACCTCCCAAATACAGCCCCTCATTACATCCAAATGTTTACAATTATGCACATCTTAAGCCCATTTTGGGTCAAGAGATCTAATTTCTTATTAGGTCCACACTTCAATGATATCAAAGATTAACATCTCCAGAAGCATCCAGCTGTACCCTGCCATTAATTTACTAAAAAACTGTGTGCAAGAGAAAGGAAATTTAAGGAAACTAATATATATGATAGACCCCACAATTCCTGAGCTCTCCTATTGGAGAGCAAACTTTTAATATGAAAAATTAAGTAGATCATCCCTTGATTTGTTGAGCATAATAAAGCTTATTGAAACTAATCAAATGACATTTTTTCTTAGGAAGGTCTTTCTGATATATAGCATTGGAAACTTACTTCATTGTTCATGATCATTAAGGCTTAATTTAATTTAATTCTATTTATTTTAATATTCAAACCTTTATTAGCTTCTGACACCGGTCAACCCCACTCCTGGGAGCAGTTCCCTCCTATACTTGTAAGATCATTTAATATGTACTTCGTAAGGAAGTCTGCATTTAGACTCAGGTTTGTTTGCTTGATTAATTTGGTGAACTTAAAGACATTGCTTAGTCAAAATTCAAACAACACATGGATTCTAAATTGCTCCAAGGTAAATTCTCAATTCTATACAATTTGCTGATTTTTAAAGGGGGGAAAAAAAAGATTTTCTAACTTTTCTCCAATTGTTTCCAAGGACAATTGACAATTTAATGCTATCATTTACATGTAGGCCAAAACATGATTTGTTCCTGTCTCCTTTTCATTTAATTCAACTTAAAAAAAAAAAAATGTATTGATGGCCCACAATGAGCCAGGTTTTATTTCACTTTCCAAAGATACTTTAGTGAATCAAACAAAGATGCCTGCCTTTGTAGAGCTTATATTCTAGAAGCGATGGGGCAGCAGATAATGATAAACATGGACACATAAATGATATTTTACATTAAAAGGCCATGAGCCTTATGGAATGAAAGAACAAGGAAAGGGTTTTCAATTGTAGGCGGGGCCTGGGGGTGGATTCTACTTTTACTTAGGCTGGTATGGGTAGACCTCCTTTTGGTGATAGTTGAGCCAAAAATTTGAAGAAGTGAGGGACTTCACCCATGAAGCTATTTGGGGAAAATTGACCCATTCAGAGTCAGAGCAAAATCCTAAATGTGGAACTTGTCTGGTATGTTTGGAGAAAGCTATGAAGCTAGTGTCACCGGAGAAGCAGAAGGTGAACCGGAGCTCCTGCTGCATCTCAGTGATGTGAGATGTCTGAGAACTAAGGGAGGGGTAATCATGTGGGGCTTTTAAGTCATTTTGAAGAGTTTGGTTTATATTCAGAGTGAAATGGGAGCTAATTTAGAAAGACTGAACTTCTGTTTGTTAATGACAATTCTGGCTACCATATAGAGAAGTTGTGGGAGAGGAACTGGGGTCAAATCAGGTCACCTAATGATGAGGCGCTTCCTGTAATTCAGACAGGGAGTGACAGAAAATATAGCCAATCCAAATAAGTACATCTATTTCAGGAAACACCCTGAAGCATCTTTGAATAGGACACTATCTAGTTTACACACCAGTCACATCCGATATTCAAAGGATTTTATCAAGTTATCACTTTAAGTTAAGTTTGGGAACACACATTCACTCCTCTTCTGTGGAGAATGGCTTTTGGCAAGATAGTTTTAGTGCCATAACCACATTTCAGTGTGAATTCTTTGGTGTGCAGATTATATAAAATGCTTTGACGTATACTATATCAGTACACAGTAAAATCAAAGAGGAGAACTAAGCAGGGCTTAATTCATAGGCCTAGTGTTGCAAACTTCTTTCCCTTTGTCCCTCTGAAATCTGCTTCTCAGAGTTAGACACAAGAGGTTGAGCAACAAGCAAGGATTAGGTATGGTTCACATATGATTCCAGAGTTGGTTTATAATCTTGAATGAGAATTGAAAAGTCAAAACCCCTTTACTACAATTCCTTTTCATGTGACTCTTGGGCATGCCATGTTTAAGAGGTACTGTGTCCCACATCCCTTTAGAAATACTAAGTATTTATCTAACTGCCATTCTCCTAGCTCTTTCTAGTCATGGTTCCAAACTGAGCCATGATTTTGAACCATCATTCAACATTTTAACGAGTATGTACTTATGTATCTAGTAGGTTTGGCCAGCCTGGCATTTTCATATGGATTCCCACATATACAGTTTAGGAAGATTACACACATTAAAATGGTTCTTTCTTCCAAAAGTCCCTGTTATATTTACTATAGAGAAAAAAAATTGGATGATCATTTTAACCCTTGCTAATGTTTTTTACAAGATTACAAAAAGTTTTATCTAATAAATAACATAAAATATGTTTTATAAAATATAGATAAATTTTACAAAATATATACAGAGGTTGTATTAATAATTAATAATTAGTAAATAATTAATAACCAATACAAAACCAATCAGGGGGTTGCTGCTCAGATACACACTTATGAGGATAAAAACAGAACCAAAACAAACATCACTGGAATACAGACCCCCCTCAGCTCCACCACTAACTAATAATAGGGATTGTCCTTAAGGACCTCCTGCCTCCCTCTTGCTGTCAGAATCCATTGTTAGCGACACCCTTTCTCTCTCATCCCTCCACATGTGTACAAAACTCCCACTACAACTGTATTTAGCTGTGTTCTTTCTCATATCAGGTAAAAAGTAATATGCAAATAAACATGTAATCAAAGAGGTGAGTTATTTGTCAAATCTTGTGAGTTGCAAGGTCTTCTTAGTATGAAAGCTAAGGAGAAATTCAATGTTTATATTAGAAAAAAAATGAATTTAATTATGAAATGTAATCAGCACTCATATTCTGTGTGCCTGCTCCTTGAAAAAAGTTTTGCTAAGTCATGCCTTCAATTTCAAGACCTTACAGTTCATTGGAATGAGGAACTATGAATAGATATGTGCACATCACTAACTCCAGTATAAGACACTGGGAGAGAAGAGCTGGAAGGTAGCACTATAATGCCCTAGATTGCACTAGACATTAAATCTTTACCCATAGGATACCCATTTCATTTTACTAAATGGCTCTCTATAAACCTAGTGAAATGAATGATTTGCCAGATATTGTAAAGAGGGTAGAACTACAGGATTTTATAGTGTAGGTTCAAACTCTTTGCCTGACTCTCATAGTTTATAAGCTAGTCTCTTGCAGCCTTAACACAATGATGTTAAAAGCAAAGCAGCTACAAATTCCCTACCGTCCTGTGGCCCCGTATCTCCAACCAGGAGTCGCTGAGAGGACAGAGCAAAGCGTCACCCTGCTGAATAGCAATTACTGCTTCTGTAATACCTATAATAACTGGCCCTAGTTTATAAAATTGAAACAAATTGCTTACAAGTAATTATTTTCAAGCAACATAAATAGTTTAAAGCTATTGCATCTGAAAAGTTAATTACCCTGAGTGCAACTCAGCATAATTTTCTTTTATAAAATATTTTATATTAAAAACCAGGCTGTTCACTAATGTCAGACAAAGGATTGTTCCCTTTGTGACAAGTTCACTTTTAATTTGCTTTTATTAATTATTTACTGATCCTATTCATAAAGAAAAACTGGAAATATATTACATAGCCTTTTATTTTTGGACATTGAGATATATTTAGAACTAAAGAGGAAATGAAGGAAGTAAATGTTCTTGTAATTCTTCACTCTCTGGCCGCTTCTATTCCAGAGACAGGAACAGCCCCCAAGACCACACTGTGAATTAGTCTGAGAATATCAACTGGGCTCAGAAACTTCCTCTCCCCCGCCCTCCAGTAAAACACATTTTATAACCAATCTTAACGAGCTGCAGTCTAGTGACTGTCAGTGGTCATACCAACAAAGCTGACAAATTAATTTACCTTAAAGCATAGTTAAGTGGTAATAGCAGTGCTGTTTTCTCAGAGAATGTTTGCATGTCAGTAGGGACTCCAGGTTACCCCAAAGGAATTGACAATTAATAGTGAAGCTATACAAATGGCACTGATCAGAAATACGTATACAAATGGGACAGTATCAAGGTATATATATTTTTTCTACATATATTTGCTCCTACAATTTCAATTAGATAATGGTTTTCTGTTTTCTTTCTCAGTGGACATTTGTTGTAGGAAAGCAGAAAAAAGCAGCTTAAAGCCAAAGACTTTTCCAGTATTTTATAAAATCTGAAATTGAATAAAGGGGTAGGTGTTCCACATTAGAAATAAAGAGGATGATAACTTTGGGAAAAACAAGCCAACAATTGGCTGGTTTTCCCCAAGGATGAAAGCAGGTTGGAAGAACCTGAGGATTGTGAGAGTCATGAGCTGACCTCCACCTGTTTGTGGGGAGGAGGCTGGGGGTGAGCTCGGGCTTATGGAAAAGGATGGAACTGAGCAGTGTGGACGCTGGATCCCCACCCAGGAGCATCTGTATTGACCTAGTTCCTGAGCACGGCCCAGAAGCAACAGAGCTAATGGGAATGTGTCCTATAATACCTTGGGGCCATGTAAACATGTAAAGCACTGCATTGTGCTGGAGTGGAAGTGTGCGCCCCAGTAACTGAGTTTAAATTGTACTTCTCTCATTCCTAGTAACTCTATTTGTGCATCCACACTCCAATCTCTCAGCTTCTGTCTTTCTAGGTGTCTCCTTGAGCACTATACATCACAGCAGATGCAAAGCAGGGTGTGATACATCTTTCTGGAGCATCAAGTTTTTTGTGTTTTTTTTTTTAAAGTATTTATTTATTTATTTATGGCTGTGTTGGGTCTTAGTTTCTGTGCTAGGGCTTTCTCTAGTTGTGGCAAGCGGGGGCCACTCTTCATCGCGGTGCGCGGGCCTCTCACTGTCGCGGCCTCTCTTGTTGCGGAGCACAGGCTCCAGATGCACAGGCTCAGTAATTGTGGCTCACGGGCCCAGCTGCTCCGCGGCACATGGGATCTTCCCAGACCAGGGCTCGAACCCGTGTCCCCTGCATTGGCGGGCAGATTCTCAACCACTGCGCCACCAGGAAAGCCCGAGCATCAAGTTTATTAACTAGAATTGGAAGAACCAAGGAGTCCTTGGAACAAGAACTATCCCCCTCCCCCACCAACACGGAAGACAGAAGAGTGGGGGAGGGGAGACGTGACCCAGGAATGACAGTCCAGTCTCTGAAGTTTCACCCAGGTGGGGGTTGAGGGGCAGACCTGCAGCCACGGTGGCCTCGCTTTCGGTCGCCCGGGCTGCTCCGGACCATCCTCTGAGCTGGCCAGGGTCTTGGATACGATGCTTCTGAAGGCCGCGCAGAGAACACCCTCATCTTCCACTGGACCGGGCCCCAGGGAGCGCGGCGGCCTGACCTTCCTGCCTCGGTCATGCATGGGGTTCACATGGGCTCACTTTATTATGACGCCTCTTGCTGGGCAGCTTGCAACAAAGATGTTTCAAAACAAAGTTCCAGATTCTCCTAGCCACCCCTTGCTTTTTCTGGCTGTGGCCAGAGGGAGTGGATGAGGACACACTCTCAGGCTGCCCAGTGTGGGAGGACCCTCCAGTGTTGGACACACCCGGGGGGCAGCTGGTTCCCTCTGGGGCTCCAATCCTGCTGCTGGTGGAGGGGGATGTCCCAGTGCCACACTGGGGGGCTGGGCTGGGGGTGGCAGTCCTTGCCTCCAGGCTGGGTGGGGGACAGGCAGACTCACCGGTCTTCTGCTCCGCCTGCTGGTCTTCCTGCAGCTGCACGTTTTCTCCCTGGTAGAGCCACCTGCTTTTCAGGGGGGACACCACAGGGCTTTGAGAAGGCTCAAGTTCACTGCCGCTGAGGTCCCCGCGACAGAAGGGCCTCACAGTTACGATGGAGGCCCCTACCTGGGGTTTCTTGGCGCTCACACTGCCTGTTCCAGCATCCTGGATCTGGTCGCAAGTCAAGCCCGGAGTCGTCACCGTTGTCACCTTCAGGTCCTCTTCACAGGGTGGCTGGAGTGGCTCCTTCTGGCCCATGTTTAACCAAGCATGACTCATGAGGTCAGGTAAGGTGCCTCTGTCACTGGGGTTGAGGGCAATCATTTTTTGTAATAGATCCCTTATCTCCAAAGACAGATAAGGTGGGATGTGGTATTTCCCTTGTAGGACTTGCTTCCGCAGCTCCTGGTAGTCTTTTCCCCAAAAGGGCTGGCACCCAGTTACCATGGCGTAGAGCACTACTCCCAGGCTCCACACGTCCACCGCAGGGCCGCTGTAGCTCTGCCCCAGGAAGATTTCCGGGGCAAAGTAAGGGGGTGTGCCGCAGATTGTGTCCATTTGTCCAGAGTCATCACACTTGTTGCTGAAGCCAAAGTCTGTAAGTTTGATATTCATGTTGGAATCAAAGAGGATGTTCTCTGGCTTCAGGTCCCGATGCACGATGCCCCTCTGGTGGCAGTGCTGCAGGGCGGAGAGCAGCTGCCGGAACGGGCCTCGGGCCTCCGCCTCTGTCATACGGTCATGGATCTTCAAATAGTGGCACATGTCCCCCCCACTGAGGTACTCCATCACCAGAATAAATGCCTCCTCTGTGTTAATCGCCCCCAGGAGTCTTACAATATTGGGGTGATTCAGGAGCTTCATACTGCACACTTCCTGGAAAACTGCCTGGACACTTGCGACGCTCTGATGCCTTTTTTTAATCACCTTGAGAGCCACCTGTGTCCCGGTCAGAATGTGCCGCGCCAACTTTACTTTACTGAAGGTGCCTTCACCAATGGTGCGGAGGATCTCAAAGCCATCAATATGAGCCTCCTTGTCAGCAGAGTTGGCTGTGAGGCCCTGCATCATGGTGACCTGCTAACTACACTGACTGACAGCACTACCTAGCAACACTAACTACGCTAACTAACAATGCTAACTGTACTAACAGTGCTAAGTGTGCTGTCTCTACTAACAGCGCTAACTACGCTAACTGTACCAACAGTGCTAACTAGCACTAACTACACTAACTATGCTAATCAAGTATTAACTACACCAGCTATGCTAACTATACCAACAGTACTGACTATGCTAACTGTACTAATCTAGCAATACTAACTAAAATTAAGATACAAATGAGAAAAAGAACAAAGGAAGAAAAGAAAGCAGAAGAAATGGAAAAGAAACACCAAAAAATTGAGAAGAAAAAATTTAAAACTAAAAGAAATGATAAAGAGAGAAAAATGAGAAAAAGGCAAAGAAGAAAGAAAAATGAGAAAGATAAAAAAGAGTAGAGAAAAGAGAAAAATAAATCAACAAAATGGCAGAAACAAGGAAAAAACAAGCTAACTGTAGGTCCAAGGCCGTCAGGTCACCAAAAGCAGCTTCCTGGGCTCTAAGGACCAAAAACCTGAGCCCAGCTGCCCCTGTTACAGGGCTCTGTGAAGTACATCACAGTGGTGCACTCTGAGGTCAGAGCAAGAAATGGACGCATCACAGCTGGGGGTAAACCACAGGGGTTTTCTCACTTCTTGAGTTCAAGGCCCCTTTACACTTAGGAAAAAGGATCCCAAAGAAATTTTTCTTTACGTGTGTTATTAGATATTGGTATTCACTTTGTTATAAATTAAAATCTGTAGGATACTTCCAGTGGCCTTTTTATTTCTAGTTTGAAAATCTGTAATAATTTTAAAGACCTCATAATGTCTACACTTGAAATATTCAATTCCTTTTCCTTAAATTCTGGTCTCAAAATAATGTTACAACTTAACTGACTTCACGATACTATACAAAATGTTCTGCTGCATAAGACACGATAAGGTACATTATGAAAGTTCTATGAAGCTGAGAGAAGATTTGCCAGGAAGGTCAAGAGCAGATTTCTCATCAGGAGCCTCGGAGGCCAGATGGCATGGCTCAATGTACTTCAAGTGTTGAAGGAAAGAAACCATCAACCAAGAATCCTATATCTAGCAAAACTTTCCTTCGAAAATGAGGGAGAAATCAAGACATTCCCAGTTAATCAAGAGTTCTTAACCACCAGACCCGCCTGCCACAGGGAGTTCTTCAGGTTGGAGTCAAGGACCCTGCACAGTAGCTCAAAGCCTTATGAAGAAATAAAGACCTCTGACAAAAGTAGATAGACGGGCGATGAGAAAAGCTAATCCTGTTGTAACTTTGGTTTGTAGCTCCACTTTTTGTTTTCTATTTGATTTAAGAGACTAATATATAATAAAACACACCACAGACATACAAATCAAAAAAAAATATCTATACCTAAAGCTATTACTAGAATTAAAAAATTTCACACATCTTATTAATATATACACTTGATGAAAAAAGCGTTGAAAATTAGCATCAATATTGATATAACTATTTAGGAATTTAGATTACATGTTCCCCTATGTAATTCAATTAATATTTGGGAGAAAATTAGGAGATAAAAATTCTTTGAAATCTTAACATTTCATTATAAAAATAACCTTAATAACTACATAAATGAAGTAGAACTTTGGTGTGTAGATTTCTATCTGCATATACATAGAAAATTATGAAATATATACAAACATGTGTTTGTATATATGGCCTTTACATATTCTATGGCCTTTACATATTCTATGAAATGGCCTTTACATATTCTATGAAAAATTCGTTCCCACCAACTAATGTATCACGGAAAAAAATTTCCAGAGGAGATATAGATAGATAGATAGATAGATAGACAGACAGACATGGATATATGTATCTATGTTTGCCTCTATAGACCCTTACGAGTAGTTGACATTATGGATGGTTCTACTAATTGACTCTTCTCAAATTTCTCCATGTAAGTTTGAGATAAACATGTAGGACAGCTTTCTTACCATGTGGGTAGTAAATGGGAGTAACAAGGACTATTGAAGGAGAACACAGCACATTGCTGCATTAGTCTACTGAATATACTAAAAGGAGAAATTGAACCATCCCCATGTCAATCCTTGGGGATTAAGCAGAAGAACAAGGTGTTTACGTTACTCAAGTTTCAAACAAGCGAACAAACACCTCAGCACTTCCAGGTAACTACATTTCCACAAAAACTCCTATGAACATGCCAATAAGTCCAGAGCATCAAGAACTATGGCTAAAGAGGCCTTATGAGGCACTCAAAGACCTCACTTAGCCTAGAGTAAGTGGTTATACAGACTAATCCTTCTGTAACCCAAGTGAGGGGTGGAGAAGAAGCACTTCCTCATAGCATAGGGCAGTGGTGATGGACAGAGAATATGCAAGGAATGAACTCTTAATACTGGCATCTTGTAGGCACACAGAGTATATAGATCATAGGAACAATGAGAAAAGAAACCTTTAGTTCCTTTAATTGGCTGAATTCATTAGAGGCTAGTATGGTTTAGACAAAAAAAAAAAAAAAAAAGAGGCTCTTTCTAGCACAAGAGTTGGAAGATTGGTGGCCTATTTCAGTAGTTCTTATATAATCCAAACTCAGGTGAACAAGTGTTAGAGACAATATACTTTATTATTATCAATCTTTGTAGGAGAGGCATAAACCCAGTCTGATTATATTTGAAAAAAAACTACTGTGATAATACTTCCCTTCCATGTGTTGGAGTATAATTTGCCATAATATATTTGGAGAAAATCTGGAATTTATCATATTCACAGTGAAAAAAAGAACAATCTGCCAGGGATTGGGGAGGGGAGGAGGGAAGGATGAACAGCTAGAGCAGACAGGATTTTTAGGGCAGTAAAACTATTCCACATGATGTGGTGGTAATGGTGGGTACATAACATCATGCCTTTGACAAAACCCACAGAACTGTAGATCACAAAGAATGTGAGCCCTTAAAATAACTGACTTTATTTTATAACAATGTATCAATGTAGGTTCAATTTTAACGTGCTTACCACACCAAGGCAAGATGTTAATAATGAGGGCAAGGGAAGGAGTGGGAGGGGGAGTATATGGGAACTCTGAACATGCTGCTCAAGTTTTCTGCAAGCTCAAAACTATTCTAAAAATAAATTCCAATAATTCAAAAAATGTAAAGAGAATAAGAAAGGCATATTAAGTTAATACTAAACTAAAAACTTTGGAGTAGGCATATTAATTTCAACAAGGCTGATTTAAGAATCAGCTTGGGACACCTGGAAACAAAGGGCAGGGTTAGCCCCTACAGCCAGTGCTGCTTTACAAGATTTGGACTAAACACATAACTGAGTCTTTTGCTCCATGTGGGAGTGAAGAAAAGTGTAGGAGGGGCTTTGCCTCCAGCCTTACAGTGAGCTCCCTGAGGGGTTGTTCTCTATCTTGTTTCACACTGAGACTGTTTATAGGTGACATTCTTTCTGGGTCAAAACCATTCCAGTGGGGGTAAGCTGAGACGAAGTGAGAGAGTGTCATTGACATATAGACACTACCAAATGTAAAATAGATAGCTGGTGGGAAGCAGCCACATAGCACAGGGAGATCAGCTCGGTGCTTTGTGACCACCTAGAGGGGTGGGATAGGGAGGGTGGGAGGGAGATGCAAGAGGGAGGAGATATGGGGATATATGTATACATGTAGCTGATTCACTTTGTTATACAGCAGAAACTAAAACAACATTGTAGAGCAATTATACTCCAATAAAGATGTTAAAAAAAAATTTTTTTTAATTAAAAATACCAAGGAAAAGGTGGGACATTACATATTAATAAAAGTATCAATTCTCCAAAAAGACATAAAAATCCTAAAGTTGTGGAATCTGACATCAAGCTTTCAATATATGTGAAGCAAAAACTGATAGATCAAGTAGGTACAGAATCAGTAAGGATAGACTTGACCTGGACAGTAATAGCAATCAAACTAATATAATTGGCATTTATAGAATACTCCACTCAACAACAATAAAATATACATTTTTCTCAAGCTCATGTGGTTCACAGAGAAGAGTCTCAAGAGGAATTTTAAAAAGCAATAATATAGAATTAAAAATTTAAAAAAAATTGTAGATACAGAGAAAGCAGTGCTGAGAGGAAAATTAAGTGCATATATTCAGAAAGAAGAAAGATCTATAATCAGTAATCTGAGCTCCACCTCAGGAAACTAGAGAATGAAGAACAATTTAATATTAGTGTAAGCAGAAAGTAAAAAGAAATAATACATATGTGAGCATAAGTTATTGAAACTGAAAACTTTAGTAGAGAAAATCAATCAAACCAAAAACTTCTTTGAAAAGACCAGCAAAACTGATAAACCTCTAGCCAGGTTAACAGAAAAAGAAAAGAAAAGAAAAAATAATTACCAATATCAGAAATTAAAGAGACGTCATCCTGACCTGTTTCATGAATGTTAAAAAGGCAGTAAAGAACAACAAGCAGAACTCTATAATTTAGATGAAACAGAATGATTTCTTCACAGACACAAATGCTTAAAACTTACACAAGGAGAGACAGGTCATCTGATCAGGCCCATATCTATTAAAAAAAAATTGTATCAATAATCAAAAACCTTCCAAAAAAGAAACCTTCAGTTCAGATAGTCACCGGTGAATTTTACCAAATCAAAAGAAATGGTGCCAATTACCACAATCCCTTCCAGAAAACAGAAGCTGAGGAAACTCATTCTATGAGGTCAGCATTACCATAATACCAAAACCAGACACAAGCATTACGTGAAATAAAAATATTTATATATCATGTTAAGAAGTTGAAAACTTTCTCACTAAAATCTAGAAAAAAGGAAAGATATTCTCTTTTACTCTTCCTACTCTCCGTTTTACTGAGATTTTTAGCTAGTACATTAAAACAAGAAAGAAAAAAAAAGAGAAAGTATTTGGCTTGGAAAGGATTAAATAAAGCTGTCTATACTTGCAGATGACATGATTGTCTCTGCAGAAAAATATAATTTTGGAAAATTATGGAAATAATAAAGGACTATAACAAGGTCACAGGATTCATGGTTTAGTATATATTCTTGTGTATATGCTATACATACATATATATGTATTTTGTATATATACCGTACATATAAATATAAACACACATACATTTAATAAGTCAATGAAATTTGAAATTAAAACATACCATGTTGGGCTTCCCTGGTGGTGCAGTGGTTGAGAATCTGCCTGCCAATGCAGGGGACACGGGTTCGAGCCCTGCTCTGGGAAGATCCCACGTGCCGCGGAGCAACTGGGCCCGTGAGCCACAACTACTGAGCCTGCGCGTCTGGAGCCTGTGCCCTGCAACAAGAGAGGCCGCGATAGTGAGAGGCCCGCGCACCGCGATGAAGAGTGGCCCCCGCTTGCCGCAACTAGAGAAAGCCCTCGCACAGAAACAAAAACCCACCACAGCCAAAAATAAATAAAATAAATAAATAAAATAAATTTCTAGTTAATATTAAAAACAAAAAAAAACATACCATGTATATTGTACCATAAAAATGAAGTACTTAAATATAAATCTAACAAAATATGTACAGGAACTATATGTGCAAAAGTATAAAATGCTGATAAAAGAAAACAAAGATTAAATAAATCAAGAGTTATTCTGTGTATACTGACTGGAAAAATCAATATTATTAAGATGTTTATTCTTCTTAACTGTATCTATATATTCCATGCAATTCCAATCAAAATTCCAGTAAGCTATTTTCTTGATATTGACACACTAATATCAAGTTAATGTGGAAAGGAGAAAGACCTAAAATTGCCAAAACAATAATAGAAGATTAACAGCATAGCTGTAGTGCTAACAATTCCTGATTTCAAGAATTACTATAAAGCTACAGTAATCAAGAGAGCATGATATTGGCTCAAGAATAGACACATAGATCAATTAAACCATATAAACAGCCCAGAAGGAGATGCACAGAAATGCAGTCAACTGGTATTTCACAAGGGACAAAGACAATCAAGAGAGAAATAGATGAATGGATAAACAAAGTGTGGTACATTCAAACAGTGCAATATTATTCAATGAAGAAAAATAAATGAATTAAAATGCCATGAAAGGATATGGATGAATATTAAATGTATAGGGTAAAATGAAAGAAGCCAGTAGCAAAAGTCTACATACTGAATTATTCTACTTATATGACATCTGGAAATGACAGAACCTATAGGCATGGTAAATCAGTAATGGCCAGTAGATTAAAGAAGGGCTAGAAATGATGATGAAACACAGGGAATATGTTCAGCGTTTCAAAACAATGCTGTATACTTTCATTGCAGATACATGACACTAAGCATTTGTAAAATTCCATAGAGCTTTACAGCTCAAATAGTAAATATTAATATAAACAAATTTAAAAAAATCATTTAAGAGGTCAGGGGAATCCAGGATGGGTGCAGAATGTAACTCGGGGCTGGGTATATGGGAACTCTCTGTATTACCCTTTCAATTTTTCTATAAATCTAAAATCTTTTCTAAAAACAAAAACTTATTTTTAAAAAATTCTGCAAGACACAAATAGAATACATTCAAAGAAAGTCACATCATAGTCAAGCATCATAAATGAAAATAATATTTAACCAGAAAATAAAAAGATACATTATATTCTGGCACAACAATAAGAAGAATGAGAGCTAACATCATCAGAAACAAGTGAAGCCAGAGATAATAAAATCATATATTTAATGAAATTATAGGAAAAATGTGTAACCCCCAAATTTTATATCTACTAATAATTTTGTCCCAAAATTAAGGTTAAATAATGAAATTTTCAAATAAACAAGAACAGGCAGAATTTGTTGCTAGCTGAACCAGACTGCAAGGAATACTGTTGATAGCGCTTCAGATAAGACAAAGAAAACCAAACCAAACCAAAACAAACAAACAAAAATGAGCACAAATTTACTGATGTACGTATCTGCAGGAAGAAATGAAGATCACCGGAAAGGGAAATTGTGAATTTAACTATAAAATAATATTTATAAAATATATTAAATAGTTACTAACTCTTTAAAGAAAAAACTACACTGTGGATACATAACACATAATAGAAGGAGAATGAGTGACAACTAAAGTACAAAGGACAAAACAACAATACATGGTATTTTACTTACAATAATGGCTAATGGGCATAATTTAAGTCACTTTGAAAAGTGAAAGATTAAAAAGCTGAATTTAGAAAATAACCAGTAATAACACAAAGCAACATACATTTAAAACATTGACAGAATTAACAGGAGCTACAGAAAAATATACAATGAACCACAGCTATTTCAAATAGGATTTTCTCATAATTAAAAACAAAAAAATCAGTAATGCTATAAAAGCTTTATTTTTTATTGAAGTAAAATTGATGTATACCATTATAAAAGTTTCCGGTGTGCAACACTGTAATTCAATACACAACGGGATCATCATCAAAAGTGTAGTTATCATCCATCACCACAGAGTCGATCCCTTTTACCCATTTTGCCCACCTCTCAACCCCTTCTCCTCTGCTATATCTGTTCTAGATATAAAAGTTTTAAACTATATTATTATCTAACTTACCTAACAGAAATTTATAGAATACTACATCTGGCAGCTAAAATACATAGTCTTTGGGGCTATAAAACAAGTCTCAATAAGTCACAAAGGATCATATGTTCTGTGAACATACATAAATGAATAAGTGTTTTCGCGAAGAATAATGAGATAATCTTATGTGTTTGAGAATTAGCAGTACGTGTCTAAATTAACACTTCTTTAAAAAAATGCAATGGGAATTTAAAATATATTATTGACAGTATGGAAATAGAAATTTCCCTTATCAAAACTTATATGATTGAGGCAAAACAGTCTTTGGATATACTTTATCATTTAAATATGAAAGTTTAAAAAATCAATAAGCTAAGCCTCCATCTCAAGATTCTAAAAAGGAAAAAGGAAAATTTAAAACCCAGAGGAAGAAGAAGGATAAAAAGTAGAATGATGAGAACAAAGATCAAAGATATAAAATAGAGAAAAATAACAAAGCCATAAGCTTTAATCTTTGAAAGTTTAATAAAATTGATAAACTCTGTAGTAGTAGAATAATACCCCCTCCCAAGTTGTAAAAGTGTTATTTCCCAGAACCTGGGAATATGTTCCCTTACATGGCAAAGAGACATTGCAGATGCAGTTAAGTTAGGATCTCCATAGCGTTTCCTGAATTACCCTGGTGAGCCAGTGTAATCACAAAGGTCCTTATTTTGAAAAAGAGTAGACGAGGGAAGCAGAAGTGTCGGAGTCAGAAAAGGAGATGTGACAGTGGAAGCAAAGTGAGAATGATTTCATTTCAGGCTGTAAGTATGGAAGGGGGCCAGTAGCTGAGGATTGGGGAGAGCCTCTAGAAGCTGAGAAAGGCAAGAAAATGGATTCCCAGAATGTGCAGAAGGAATGGGGTCCTGTAAACATTTTAACTGTAGCTTAGTTGGACCTATTTTGAACTGTGATCTCCAGAACTGTAAAATAATAAATTTGTGGTGTTTTAAGTCACTAAGATTGTGTTAATTTGTTACAGCAGCAACAGGAAACTAAGAGAAACCCTTAGCAAGACTGATAAAAAATGTAAAGTACACACAAATTAACGTTAACTGAAAGCAATATAGTGGTGCCAATACACATATTTTCAAATTAAAGGAGAATAAGAGAATAGTGTATTTCCTTCTTGATTTTCAATACTGTATTTAGCAGAAACCAACTTTATTTATTAGCATAAGGACATAGGGGCGACAATGAAAAACAACAATCATAAGGAGAAAAAAGAAAAGAAAACAAAATGTACTATTTAATTGATTGTAAATGGATTAAAAAATCATCCATTTTTAATTTGCTGTTTGTTAACTTTTTTTTTTTAACATCTTTATTGGAGTATAATTCCTTTACAGTGTTGTGTTAGTTTCTGCTGTATATCAAAGTGAATCAGCTATACATATACATATAGCCCCAGATGCCCTCCCTCTTGCCTCTCCCTTCCCCCGTCCCTATCCCACCCCTCTAGGTGGTCACAAAGCACGGAGCTGATCTCCCTGTGCTTGAGTATCCTTTTAAAACAGCAAGATGTCCGGATCCTAATATCAATAAAACAAATTAGGACAATAAATGACTCCATTAAAATAAATCTGTTGCCCATAAATTTTCTAGCAATTAATATAAATCAACTTTATTATAAATTGTATAGTACACTCCTGCCAAATTGAGAACTATATATTTTATTTCCATCTGTATTTTGAAGTGTGAATACTAGAAAATTAGCTTTAATAAAAGCTCAATTAATCTAAGTAATAATGCCTAAATATCTCTTGGTGTGAAGGGTCTTGAAACACATGATTTTCCATCCCAATGCCAGTTTTGTCTAATCATCTTATGGGCAAAATTTATGTCATATTTTTGCTTTGAAAAATCTATTTGGAACAAAGAAAACTATAGTTAGGCAACAAGTCCTGTATTGTTGAAAATTAGCAACTGTTATCACAACAACAACAATAAAATGTACTTTGACTCCAATGTAATTATGTACTTAATTTTTCTCTTTTTTAATTTTCAAGAACCATTTTTTATTAAACCCATATAAGAAAATTTACTTATCGGTGTTATTTATATTTAATTTACAAGAAGACTGAAGCAACAGTTATGTCACTATTATATATTGCTTAAATTTTTTCACTGATTTTATGTTAGAGTTATTTGGAAAGTTTATAGTCCTTAAATTTCGATTAATGTCCTCACATTTTGTTGCATGTGTGCTCAGTTCTCCCAAAAATTATTTGAACTTGACCACTCTGAATATAAAGCTGGCATTCAAGTCAATCAAAAAATTACTTATGTCTTTGGTGAAATGTCTATTTACGTCTTCCGCCCATTTTTTAATTGGATTGTTTGTTTTTTTTGATATTGAGCTGCACGAGCTGTTTGTATATTTAGGAGATTGATCCTTTATCTATTGTTTCACTGGCAAATATTTTCTCCCATTCTGAGGGTTGTCTTTTCATCTTATTTATGGTTTCCTTTGCTGTGCAAAAGCTTTTAAGTTTAATTAGGTCCCAGAAGACATACAGATGGCCAAGAGGCACACAAAAAGATGCTCAACATCACTAATTATTAGAGAAATGCAAGTCAAAACTACAGTGAGGTGATACCTCACACCGGTCAGAATGGCCATTATCAAAAAATCTAGAAACAATAAATGCTGGAAAGGGTGTGGTGAAAAGGGAACCCTCCTGCACTGTTGGTGGGAATGTACGTTGATACAACTATGGAGAACAGTGTGGAGGTTCCTTAAAAAACTAAAACTAGAACTACCATATGACCCAGCAATCCCACTACTGGGCATATACCCTGAGAAAAGCATAATTCAAAAAAGAGACATGTACCACAGTGTTCACTGCAGCACTATTTACAATAACCAGGACATAGAACTAACCTAGATGGATAAAGAAGATGTGGCACCTATATACAATGGAATATTACTCAGTCATAAAAAGAAACGAAACTGAGTTATTTGTAGTGAGGTGGATGGACCTAGAGTCTGTCATACAGAGTGAAGTAAGTCAGAAAAAGAAAAACAAATACGTATGCTAACGCATATATATGGAATAGATTCCATATATGCAATCTAAAAAAAAAAAAAATGGTACTGATGAACCTAGTGGCAGGGCAGGAATAAAGATGTAGACATAGAGAATGGACTTGAGGATATTGGGTGGGAAGGGAAAGCTGGGGCGAACTGAGAGTAGCATTGACATACATACATTACCAAATGTAAAACAGTTAGCTAGCGGGAAGAAGCAGCACAGCACAGGGAGATCAGCTCGGTGCTTTGCGATGACCTAGAGGGGTGGGATAGGGAGGATGGGAGGGAGGCTCAAGAGGGATATGGGGATATATGTATGCATATGGCTGATTCACTTTGTTGTACAGCAGAAACTAACACAGTATTGTGAAGCAAGTATACTCCAATAAAGATCTATTTAAAAATTACTTAGGATTTAAGTGAAATTCATTAAGACTAAGTACTTAATGAAAATTAGCAAGGTCTTTTATCTCTCTTTAGAAACAAATATCCATTTTTACCTTTACTTGATATATCTGAAGTAACATATATAGATTTGCCTTTGAATATTACATTTCTTCCATCTGGTCCACTACTATTTTGGAAAGCTTGGTCCTTTCTGAGTGAGAAACATAAGATTTGAAATGATTAAGGTCCATTTATAACATTACTATTTGCTTAAATTTTATATCATTATCTGTCATTATTGAGTAGAATGCATCACCCCTGAAGGAGGCATATGAGTCTAACGGTAAAAATATAAGGATGAGGCATATATTTAGGTCATGGATAACTCAGCAGGTAATGAAGAACGGAGTAGGCATTTAAAATCCCCTACATCTGAAAATCTTGTAAGCCAAAAGATGATTCTTAAACTACAGAAAATGTTATGTGTTTATCTAATTGCTGGATATTGTTTCTTGTTTTCTTTCATAAAGATGCATGGTACTGCTATTGGGGAAATTAAATTTACTTAGACCGCATGAAATCGTAAAATAAAACAGTACTAATTATTACTAATACTAATACTATGAGAAGAAGAAGGAGAAGAAGGAGAGGAAGAGGGGAAAATTCAATTGTAATAATTTCCATTTTTAAGTATTTTATGTCCCAAGCTCTCTGCTATGTGGTATATGTGAATTAACTTATTAAATCATCTCACCAGACTTGTGGGTAAGTACTACACTATATAAGATTCTTTTGCCTGAAAAAAATAGAAAATCCCAATTCAGTAAGAAAAATTTATTACCTCATATAGCAAAGACTCTAAAGGTCAGGCACCCCCAGGGTTGTTTAATTCAGTGGCTGAATGATGTCATCAAGAACCCAGCTTTTTGCGTTATTTTCTGACCTGCCCTCCTCAGCACCTTTGTTCTCAGCCTTCCTCCCTTCATGAGAGTAAAATGGTTATGACTCTGTGTGTAAACATGAGAACGTGTAGTAGAAAATGTGGGTAACTCTTCTTGTGTGAGTTTTCTTTTTTAAAGGGGAAACTTTCCCCAGACTCTTTCCAGCAGACTTCTCCAAATGTAAATGAAGATGAATACAAATTTAACCATGATTAAAATATATTTTTTATCTTTAGGGTAGGATCAAAGTTTCATAATCATCCCTAGATCTATCACTGGCAAAGAGAAAAAGATTTTAATGATCAGCTTAGAGTACGCAGGATTTAACAGTGAGTCCTATGGGAGAGAATTAAAAACATGAACAAAATAACCAAGTAGGGAGATTGAAAGTGAGGTAGGCAACCACTTATGTCTGCTACAGATATTATCTTTACTTTCTATATAATCAAACAAGGGATAAAAGAAATGGTGAGATTAACATTATTGGGACAGGAAGTTGCAGAATATGAATTCAATGACACGTTGAAGGGTTGGAGAGATTTAGTAGCTTGTTCCAATAAGACAATGCACAGTAATGTGTTAGAGGAGGAAAAAATCAAAGAAAGACATTTCTCTGGACTTAAGAAGGTGATGTCTGTGCCAGAATTCATATCATTAAGTTATTTTCTGGACCAGACATTTATTTCAGAGATCTAACTAATATTTTTACTGTCTTTTTTTTTTTTTTTCTATTTGAGGTAAGAGATTCTAGAGCATATTTGAATGTTGATGTGATGATCCAATACACAGGAAGAGATTAATGAAACAGAGAAAATCAAGTAACGGCAGGAGAAATTTCTTTCATAAGTCACTAGTAGAGGATAACAAGAATAATTACTGAGAGATTTAAAAGAAAGAAAGCCCTTCCAATGTTTGAGAAGAATGAGAAAACATGGATATACTCAGTAAAGTCTGGAAAATTATTCATAGAAGACAATGCAGCCAGGGTTTTAGTTCACATCCTCATTATTATCCTCAATTTTTAATTTTTCATCTTTATTCACCTCTTTATTCTTCACATGTTTCTCCTCATATACTAACTATTAATGTTCAAGTTCCTGATAAAAATTAAAATACTATTCTGGGGAAAATGTTACTAGAAATCTTTATACACTTACACAAACCTTAGAACTCAAGCACATCATAATGAAAACATGAACTAAGACAAATATATAGTGCTTGAATGGCATCAAATTTTATTGTGTTAAACTGTGTAAAACTTTCCTATAAAAAAATGTAAAGGTTTATATTAAGAAGTCAGAGTGCCATTGTACTTTAATCAGGCGCTCATCTAAATGGAAATGAGCAAGACTAATTTTGTAGAATTTAGATGCTGAGCTGAACCAAACTTATTATAAAAGAACTGGTGAACCTATCACAGCAAAGGTAAGTAACTATCTTATAAAGTAAATTCATCTATAATGCAATAAAAAGATGTATTAAATCCAAGGATGAGAGATTTGTTGCTGCCCTTGAACATACATTCAAATAGCTTTAAAAAAATCTGCCTGAAGGCCCCCCCAGGTGTGTGGTTAGACCAGGAGTATAGGGGGGAACTGAAGCCTTAAAGCCCACTTAAAGCCAACAAAAGATCAGAAAGAAAAATTAAGGAAACAATCCTATTTACCATCACATCAAAAGAAATAAAATACCTAAGAACAAACTTACCTAAGGAGACAAAAGAACTGTACTCTGAACACCATAAGATGCTGATTAAAGAAATTAAACATGACACAAACAGTTGGAATGATATACCATGTTCTTGGACTGGAAGAATCAATATTGTTAAAATGATCATATAACCCAAGACAATCCACAGATTCGACGCAATCCCTATCAAATGACCAATGGCATTTTTCACAGAACTAGAACAAAAAAATTTTTAATTTGTATGAAAACACAAAGACCCCTATTAGCCACACCAACTTTAAGAAAGAAAAACCGAGCTGGAGGTAACAGACTTCCTGACTTCAGACCATACTACAAAGTTACAGTCATGAAAACAACATAGTACTGGCACAAAACAGAAATATAGATCAATGGAACAGGAAAGAGAGCCCCGAAGTAGACCCAACCACCTATGGTCAATTAATCTATGACAACAAAGGCAAGAATATGCAGTAGAGAAAAGACAGCCTCTTCAATACGTGGTGCTGGGAAAACTGGACAGCTACATGTAAAAGAATGAAATTGAACATTCTTTAACATCATACGCAAAAATAATCTTAAAATGAGTTAAAGACCTAAATGTAAGAATGGATACTATAAAACTCCTAGAGGAAAACATAGGCAGAAGACACTTTGACATAAATTGTAGCAAAATCTTTTTGGAACCACCTCCTAGAGCAATGAAAATGGAAACAAAAATTAACAAATGGGACTTAGTTAAACTGAAAATCTTTTGCACAGCAAAGGAAACCATAAACAAAACGAAAAGAGCCTACAGAATGGGAAAAAATATTTGCAAACGATGGAACCCATGAGGGATTAAACTCTAAAATATACAAACAGCTCACACAGCTCAATATAAAAAGAAAAACTCAATGAAAAAAATTGCAGAAGGTCTAAATAGACATTTCTCCCAAGAAGACAAAGAGATGGCCAACAGGCACATGAAAGGATGCTCAAATCGCTAATTATTAGAGAAAGGTAAATCAAAACTACAATGAGGAACCACCTCGCACCAGTGAGAATGGCCATAATCAAAAGGTCTACAAACAATACATGCTGGAGAGGGTGTGGAGAAAAGGGAACCCTCTTACACGGTTGGTGGGAATGTAAAATGGTACAGCCACTATGCAGAACAGTATGGAGGTTCCTTAAACAACTAAAAATAGAACTACCATATGATCCAGCAATCCCACTTCTGGGCACATATCTGGAGAAAACCATAATTCAAAAAGATGCATGCACCCCAGTGTTCACTGCAGCACTATTTACAATAGCCAGGACATGGAAGCAGCCTGAATATCTATCGACAGATGAATGGACAAAGAAGATGTGGTATATATATATATATATATATATATAAATAAATAAAACGGAACACTACTCAGACATGAAAAAGATGAAATAATGCCATTTTCAGCAACATGGATGGAACTAGAGTTAATCATACTAAGTAAAGTTAAGTCAGACAGAGAAAGACAAATACCATATGATATCACTAGAGTGTGGAACTTAAAAAAAGAAAAAATGATACACATGAACTTATTTACCAAACAGAAACCAACTCACAGATAAAGAAAACAAACTTATGGTTACCAAAGGGGAAAACAAACTTATGGTTACCAAAGGGGAAATGTGGGGGGGAGGAATAAATTATGAAGTTGGGAGTAACATATACATACTACTATATATAAAATAGATAAACAACAAGGACCTATGTATAGTACAAAGAACGATACTCAATATTTTGTAATAAACTGTATTACCAAAAAAATGTTACTCTGCTACACTTGTAACTCACACAACACTGTAAATTAACTATACTCCAATAAAAAAAAACTGCCTGAAATTAAAAATAGTAATAATACTTTAAAAAAATCTGTAGCCATGATTCTTTATGAAATGTAAAAAGTGACCAATATTTTTGTATCATTGTTAATTACATATATATTTTTTGCTCTATTTCTTTGATGTGATTTGGAAACTTCAGACAAGGATATTCATCCCCTCAATGCTTAGTCTAATGTATAAATAGACCTACTATAATCAATCTTTCAGGTAACATAAACATACAGGTCTACTCGTGTATAATTAATTTTCAAAAATAACACTTTCTAAATACAGACATAGAGGAAATATTTACAGGGAATTTTCATTATAAAGAAAAACTCAAATTACAATTTTAAACAGACCACTGAGCAAATCATTTTGAAATACTTGATCAGGTATTTAGAGGTTACTATAACAATAATCAGATCTTCCTCAAATACAGTAGTATATATGTCTCTATATATCTATACATATATATATATATATATATTATATTAAAAAACTTTAAAGTAATTTTTCCCACCCCAATGGATAGTGTATATCTCCAACCCAGTTAAATCTTACCCTCTTTCAACAAAAATTAAACAAAAAAATGTTTGTGGTTTCTAACACCTTGTCTTCAACACAAAACAACAACCAAAAAAACAGAAACAAAACAAAAAATAAAAGCAATGTACCTACTAGTTATGTCAGGGTCATTAAAACCCCAGGGAGTCCAAAACCCCAAGGGGCACGTCTGGATGGAAGCTGCCTCCCTTTGCCGGAAGCTCCAAATTACAAAAATATCAGTTGCAAAGATTTTCCTTGACTGCTGGAAGATTTGAGCATTGTAAATTAGACCACAGAGTTCCAATAAACCTTAACTGGAAAAAAAATGTCTAGCACACTCTAGTGAATCTTGGTCTCTATTTTGATGATTCATCTAGTGAGTCATATTCCTGGAAAGATTCTCTAGGGTCCCACAAAGGCTCATGCTTATTGTCCAAGGCTAGAACTCTTATGCACAGTCACATCCAGTCTCTGTTTTGAGGGTCTGCCACTGTGCCTGGGTGGCTGGTGCTGCAAAGACTCAAAACATAACCACAGAGGAATAATCTAGACAAACCAACAGGTCCTGGAGATATTTCTGGATCTCAAATAAAGATGCCCTCTTGCTTCCTCGTGAGTTCCCCTCTGAGGTCTTTGGAGCCTTTAATGTGAGCGGACTTCATTCTGGACAATCTATAAAGAGGTTCTAATCATGTTTTTCGTCCAAAGAGAAGATACCAGGTTCATAATCTGTGATAACATCATCCCCTCCTCTCAAGGAGTATCTGCAACAGGATGCAACACTATCTGTTCTAGCTATTGCCACCACTGTTGTAACTTTTTCTGGGGCAAAAAGATCCCTAATCCCTTTCAGTCAGCATCACTGAGAAGGGGCCAGGCCATGGAAAAGTCTGAAAAAGAATGGTAATCCAAAAGATAGTTTGCATTTTCTCCTAGACACAAAAATACTAGTGACTTCTCTACCAATTGATACAGGAATACTTCTTCCTGTCTTCTAAGTATTCCACTATACTTGAATAAATCAAGCTCCCTGACTCTTAATTAGGGGCCCAGGGAATAACACCCTGTACTTCCCATTCTATAATAATGGTTTTGACATTTTTATTTCTATCTCTTTTCCATAGTCTACAAGCTTTAAGAGGAAGCACACAATGTACCTTATATTTACCATAATAATTTCATTGTATAGCACAGTGCCTGACCTGATATAGTATACACAAAAAATACTTCTTAGTTAAATGAATGTATCAAAATGTTCCCGTCAGTAAGTTAAGCCAACTAGCTAAAAGTTTAGGGTTTTGTCATTCCATACTTCTTCTTTTCCAAAGTGCATGAAGTAGAAATTAGCCCTTTCTAAATATTATTGCATGTCTTTACATAACAGAAAAATAAATAATAAAAAGCGTAGATTGAATTTTTCTTCACGAAACAACAGTTCTCAGTATATGAAACAACAGGATGGAATGTACAACTTGCTTTGCGGACCTCACCTGACTCTCCCTCAGATCATCTTGAAAAATGCACTGTGAATTATATCTTATCAGGTTAACTGACTACTCATTTTAGCTCTAAGTAAATGGCCAAACATAGCTGACATTTAACAGAGAACACAGAAGTAAAGATTGCAATCTTTTAAGTAAGTTTCAGACTTATCAAACATAGCATTTTTCTTGCATATTGCTGTCAGGAAAACTATGGTTAACACTTTTTTTAAAAAAATCATTGTTGCCGTCAAAAACTGAAAAACTTTGTAAGTTAATTGGGAAATTAAGAATCAGCAGGTGAAAAATATAAAATCAAAATATTCATTTCACACAAAACCTCTGTGTCATGATTAATAACACTATTTTATAATAATCATGATTTCTCACAGTTTGATCTTTATAGGTTACCATAAGAATGCAGTTGATTAGTGTTTGCATGTATCTTTCTTGGTTATTACCTCTTAATCTCCTTTCTACACAAACAAAGGCATAAAGATATTAAGAAGAAGGAGAAGGAGAAAGAAGAGAACAGAGAGAAGAGGAAGGAGAAAATGAAGACAGAAAAAATATTACATAAAGGAATAGTTACTTTTCTGTATCAATTTAGTTAGGCCATGGCAACCAGATATTTGGTCAAATATTATTCTAGGTGTTTCTGTGAGGGTATTTTTTAGATGAGATTAACATTTAAATCGGTAAACTTTGAGTAAAACAGATTACCCTCTATAATATGGGTGGGCCATAGCTAATTAGCCTCTTAAGGGAATTCTGCCAGCAGACAGCCTTCAGAATCAAACTGTAGCTCTCTCCTTAATTTACTGTCACCTAAGGAAAAGGCCATATGTCTCTTTGCGGAAGAACTGAAGAAATCCTTGTCCTATGTACTGACTGCATTGTTGCAAAAAACCCTTTGTTCTAGCTATCTGGCTCTTCACCAATAAATGAGCTATGGATCTTCAAATAGACACAGTTCCAGAAACTGAGGAGAGAATTATGACTTTTTACCGGAGTGACTACTGTTCTCTTTCTGCTCCGCCATGCGTGCCATTTTCTTGCTGTAGACGTTAACAGCACCCAAGCTGGCTGCCTGTCTCTTTTGCCCTTTGGAACACTATGCTCACTATCTTTACCACCACCTTTAGGTCACATGAACCTTAGCTGCTTTTCTGACATTGGAGGTCACTCCTGTTATTTTGAGATCCATAGATGAACAATTCCAAGTTTGTTACTGCCTCCCTTGTCATCAACTCAGCCTTACGGAAGAGCGCTACCACTTAACCTGTTGTGTTGCCGATGCCGCTCATCAATGCAGTTTGGATGGCCCTGGCGAGTGGTATGTATTCTGGCTCCTCCTGAAAACCTCTACTCTGGTAGGTTTTCTGGACTCACGTAATTTATTCTATCCAGCTTTCTCTCCTCCTGTAGCCTCTTTATTCTGTCATGGCAACTCAGCTATGTCTGTTGCTCAACATGGGACATTTCTTTCTTCATTCTTCTAGAGTGTGGAGATATCTCTATTTTCTGGGGCCCTTGCCTGAGTGTTAAATCCTCATGTCCTGAGAATTCTTGCTTATGCAGTCTTATATTCTGGCCTACTCAGCAAGTACCCCCAAAGTGCAATCCCTGGGTCATTCCTTCAACTCCTGCTAATATAAGCTAATTCTTATATCTCCTCTATAAGTGTATATGCTCTTTCTTATCAACACATTCCAGTTGGATTAGGTTGCAATTTAATGTTAATTCCCAGCCTGTGACCCACGGGAGAAGAAATGAATCTCTTGAGGAAAGGTGGTCACCTGTTGCCCTTGTGAGAGAGGCTACTACAGTGTTCTCTGTCAGGCATAAACTGTTAGCTTTCACTAGGAAGGACTGGTGAGTCACCTCTGTGAACTCTGAGGATTCCAGGGCTCCAGCACAGACAACTTCTTCAGGATCATCTCTCTAGAGAATCTATCCAGATATCCCCATCCCCCAATTCAGCTTGACAGGTGTTATTTTCAGCTCTTCTGAAATGTTTTCTGAAGTCCTTTAATAACACTAAAATAAAGCAGATTTTGCTGAGTGCTTTGAAGATGAAAAAGGGTTACAGAAACTAGTCCACTTAACAGTCATTTGTCATGACATTATCCAGTGGCACAAGTCTCCACCAGACCCTGGAGAAAATATTTTTTCTTCAAGCATAAGATTTTTGGAGTTTACAGAAACTAAATACAAAAATCATGCTGCAAAATGAAATCTTGAAATCCTCCTACTGCTGTTTGGGAATCAGAGATAGAGTGAATATCAATAAGTCTTAAGACTTATTGTAAGCCAACTGGAAGATCTGAGCAACAAAATTGTGCAGTTTTTTCCCCCTTCCTTTAAATACAAGTATATGATTAAGAAGGGTTCCTTTCTCCGAATCTTCTCAGCCTCAAAATTTGACTTTGAGAGAAGAAGAAGAATATTGTGATGAGTAGTTAAAATGGTTGCTTTGAAATCCATTTGCTTTGAATGGTTGCTTTGAAATGGGAGGCAGCTAAATTTACGTTCTATTCTTTGAGCTGTAGCTGGCTTTTTTGAAGTCAGTCCCATGCTTGTCTGGTTCAGGGGTCAGTCAGATGTTTGGGTAAAATTGATACACAGAGTTTGGGGCTTCTCCTCCCTAACTCTGTACTTTCTGCCATTTTCACCTTCAGATTCCAGAAGCTATGACTGCCCTGAACTGTGTCTCCTAGTTCTCCACAAGAATGAGGCTGATTTCTACTGAAGCTTTAGCCTCCCTGTCAGATGTAACTCTGGAGTAGTCTCAGGCTAAAAGCAAAACAAACGAGAAACTCACCTTTTACCCTGTGGTCTTCTCTGTTTCTAGGTGTTAACTCCCCTCTAGTATCTGCTTTTTATATATTTATTTTTCCAGAAAATATATCCACCTTTTCTTTATTCAACTTAAATCACTGAACTACATCAAGCCAAAAAGCCCTAATATTTTACACGTTATATGCCAGAAAACATACCTCACTAGAATATTGTATAGTAGTGATTTGTTATATTTAGGCCTAGTTAGATAAAGAAACAGTATCGAGCAGAACTTTTTTAACGAAAAAAGGGAGGAAGAAGCTGCAATTTCCTATTCCTACATTAATAATTTTCATTAGAGTCGGTGTTCTTTGTGGGAAGACAAGAGAAAACTAAATATAAAACTAGAATTTATGCATTGGCCAAAATAAACAGACCTAGAGGAAAATGTTGTCTAATTAAAAGATCATTGAAAATTATTTGCAGGCTATGATATCTACAATTACTAATCATTCTTAGGTATAGTGTTCTATAGAGATTTTTTTTTTAACATAGAGATTTTCTGAGACTTGACCAGTTTCTCAAGTGTCCCTCCAGGATAAAAAATAGTAATAAAAATAAAATTAAACATTTAATCTGTTTTAAAATTTAAAAATCATTTAAAGTGAATAAGGAGCCATAGAGTATTATTTATTAAGACTGTGAGATAGCAACATTTTAGATTTAAGTACACAGAACATAATAATCCTTTGAGAAAACAAACAAAAATTTAATAGAAATGTACCATACATATGTTCAAATTAGGAAGTTTTAATTGACATGTGGTGTGGATTTTTTTCTTCATGCCTATTATTAGATTTAATATATTTTACAGTTCAAAGATTGAGTCTCTTTGTATTATTATGGTTTGACAGTAAACCTGGATTTTCAAGCACATGGGTGACAGTAATGCAACTGGAAAGTTTCAGAGATAATAATACAGACCCATGTAGAGGGTGTAATTGTCCCAGGGGGGTAAGAGACATAGGTGTACTTGCTTATTCATAGACTGGTGACAGTTTACTATGATGCTAATCCTTACTTGTTTGAATGAATTAAATATATTTAAAATGAATGGTCATGAAGGCTGAAACATTTGACGCTAACATCCTAGCAACATTTCTTAGCTTCCTGTTGGTACCGAAGTACAAAATGCTAGGAAATATCAGTGACGTTTATTGAAGCGATTTCCTTTTTCTGTACTTGTGGGTTGATACTTCCAATCAAGTGTTGCTGATTAGATTCTGAAAGCATGTAATTGATTTTCAAACTCTTTACATCCTGGTTGCTATGTTTAAACAGCCGCATGAGAAACATTTCCTGAGTCTAGGTAGATTGCTTTTTGTTTTACATGAGCAATAGCTTAAAAGGTGAGTTGACATTTAAAGAAATAAATATTCAAGCACGAGGTACATTTGAAAGTCATTAAGATTAATAAAGGTTTACAATAACATATTATCCTTAAGTGTTGACACAAATACTATGCTGTATTTATCTGACACTAATCTGTCTAACATATGAAGAATGGAAGCAATGATTTGATTTTGACCCAAATAATGATGTCATCATAACCTTTGCAAGAATGAATTAAAGCATATTCTAACCTTTTCATTATTTCACATTTTCACTACCAGAAAATCATTACTCAAAAGGGAAAGGAATGATTTTGCAACGGGGTCTTGCTTAGGGTTATATTTCAATTCCTCATAATGAAACATAAAGGACAGGAAAAAGAAGGTGAGGACATTCTATCAAATCACTACTCGCAGTTTTTCATAGGTAATACTCAGTATAGTTTAAGACTTAACCAAGAGAACAACCCATTATGTCTCAGCAGCAAATCTGTCAATATGCTGATGGAGCAGAGGCATAATATATGTTATTTGAATATTGCAACAGGTAACTTTTATTTGTAAAATGCAAGGAAGATTTTACTTTAAGGGAAAAACTTCACAACCTAAGGATTTAATTAAAAAATATCAAGTGAACAAAAATTCTGAAAGCCTGTGAACATTAAACTAGATGAAAATTACAAACTTTTAATATGAAAAATTAAGTAGATCATCCCTTGATTTGTTGAGCATAATAAAGCTTATTGAAACTAATCAAATGACATTTTTTCTTAGGAAGGTCTTTCTGATATATAGCATTGGAAACTTACTTCATTGTTCATGATCATTAAGGCTTAATTTAATTTAATTCTATTTATTTTAATATTCAAACCTTTATTAGCTTCTGACACCGGTCAACCCCACTCCTGGGAGCAGTTCCCTCCTATACTTGTAAGATCATTTAATATGTACTTCGTAAGGAAGTCTGCATTTAGACTCAGGTTTGTTTGCTTGATTAATTTGGTGAACTTAAAGACATTGCTTAGTCAAAATTCAAACAACACATGGATTCTAAATTGCTCCAAGGTAAATTCTCAATTCTATACAATTTGCTGATTTTTAAAGGGGGGAAAAAAAAGATTTTCTAACTTTTCTCCAATTGTTTCCAAGGACAATTGACAATTTAATGCTATCATTTACATGTAGGCCAAAACATGATTTGTTCCTGTCTCCTTTTCATTTAATTCAACTTAAAAAAAAAAAATGTATTGATGGCCCACAATGAGCCAGGTTTTATTTCACTTTCCAAAGATACTTTAGTGAATCAAACAACGATGCCTGCCTTTGTGGAGCTTATATTCTAGAAGCGATGGGGCAGCAGATAATGATAAACATGGACACATAAATGATATTTTACATTAAAAGGCCATGAGCCTTATGGAATGAAAGAACAAGGAAAGGGTTTTCAATTGTAGGCGGGGCCTGGGGGTGGATTCTACTTTTACTTAGGCTGGTATGGGTAGACCTCCTTTTGGTGATAGTTGAGCCAAAAATTTGAAGAAGTGAGGGACTTCACCCATGAAGCTATTTGGGGAAAATTGACCCATTCAGAGTCAGAGCAAAATCCTAAATGTGGAACTTGTCTGGTATGTTTGGAGAAAGCTATGAAGCTAGTGTCACCGGAGAAGCAGAAGGTGAACCGGAGCTCCCGCTGCATCTCAGTGATGTGAGATGTCTGAGAACTAAGGGAGGGGTAATCATGTGGGGCTTTTAAGTCATTTTGAAGAGTTTGGTTTATATTCAGAGTGAAATGGGAGCTAATTTAGAAAGACTGAACTTCTGTTTGTTAATGACAATTCTGGCTACCATATAGAGAAGTTGTGGGAGAGGAACTGGGGTCAAATCAGGTCACCTAATGATGAGGCGCTTCCTGTAATTCAGACAGGGAGTGACAGAAAATATAGCCAATCCAAATAAGTACATCTATTTCAGGAAACACCCTGAAGCATCTTTGAATAGGACACTATCTAGTTTACACACCAGTCACATCCGATATTCAAAGGATTTTATCAAGTTATCACTTTAAGTTAAGTTTGGGAACACACATTCACTCCTCTTCTGTGGAGAATGGCTTTTGGCAAGATAGTTTTAGTGCCATAACCACATTTCAGTGTGAATTCTTTGGTGTGCAGATTATATAAAATGCTTTGACGTATACTATATCAGTACACAGTAAAATCAAAGAGGAGAACTAAGCAGGGCTTAATTCATAGGCCTAGTGTTGCAAACTTCTTTCCCTTTGTCCCTCTGAAATCTGCTTCTCAGAGTTAGACACAAGAGGTTGAGCAACAAGCAAGGATTAGGTATGGTTCACATATGATTCCAGAGTTGGTTTATAATCTTGAATGAGAATTGAAAAGTCAAAACCCCTTTACTACAATTCCTTTTCATGTGACTCTTGGGCATGCCATGTTTAAGAGGTACTGTGTCCCACATCCCTTTAGAAATACTAAGTATTTATCTAACTGCCATTCTCCTAGCTCTTTCTAGTCATGGTTCCAAACTGAGCCATGATTTTGAACCATCATTCAACATTTTAACGAGTATGTATTTATGTATCTAGTAGGTTTGGCCAGCCTGGCATTTTCATATGGATTCCCACATATACAGTTTAGGAAGATTACACACATTAAAATGGTTCTTTCTTCCAAAAGTCCCTGTTATATTTACTATAGAGAAAAAAAATTGGATGATCATTTTAACCCTTGCTAATGTTTTTTACAAGATTACAAAAAGTTTTATCTAATAAATAACATAAAATATGTTTTATAAAATATAGATAAATTTTACAAAATATATACAGAGGTTGTATTAATAATTAATAATTAGTAAATAATTAATAACCAATACAAAACCAATCAGGGGGTTGCTGCTCAGATACACAATTATGAGGATAAAAACAGAACCAAAACAAACATCACTGGAATACAGACCCCCCTCAGCTCCACCACTAACTAATCATAGGGATTGTCCTTAAGGACCTCCTGCCTCCCTCTTGCTGTCAGAATCCATTGTTAGCGACACCCTTTCTCTCTCATCCCTCCACACGTGTACAAAACTCCCAGTACAACTGTATTTAGCTGTGTTCTTTCTCATATCAGGTAAAAAGTAATATGCAAATAAACATGTAATCAAAGAGGTGAGTTATTTGTCAAATCTTGTGAGTTGCAAGGTCTTCTTAGTATGAAAGCTAAGGAGAAATTCAATGTTTATATTAGAAAAAAAATGAATTTAATTATGAAATGTAATCAGCACTCATATTCTGTGTGCCTGCTCCTTGAAAAAAGTTTTGCTAAGTCATGCCTTCAATTTCAAGACCTTACAGTTCATTGGAATGAGGAACTATGAATAGATATGTGCACATCACTAACTCCAGTATAAGACACTGGGAGAGAAGAGCTGGAAGGTAGCACTATAATGCCCTAGGTTGCACTAGACATTAGATCTTTACCCATAGGATACCCATTTCATTTTCCTAAATGGCTCTCTATAAACCTAGTGAAATGAATGATTTGCCAGATATTGTAAAGAGGGTAGAACTACAGGATTTTATAGTGTAGGTTCAAACTCTTTGCCTGACTCTCATAGTTTATAAGCTAGTCTCTTGCAGCCTTAACACAATGATGTTAAAAGCAAAGCAGCTACAAATTCCCTACCGTCCTGTGCCCCCGTATCTCCAACCAGGAGTCGCTGAGAGGACAGAGCAAAGCGTCACCCTGCTGAATAGCAATTACTGCTTCTGTAATACCTATAATAACTGGCCCTAGTTTATAAAATTGAAACAAATTGCTTACAAGTAATTATTCTCAAGCAACATAAATAGTTTAAAGCTATTGCATCTGAAAAGTTAATTACCCTGAGTGCAACTCAGCATAATTTTCTTTTATAAAATATTTTATATTAAAAACCAGGCTGTTCACTAATGTCAGACAAAGGATTGTTCCCTTTGTGACAAGTTCACTTTTAATTTGCTTTTATTAATTATTTACTGATCCTATTCATAAAGAAAAACTGGAAATATATTACATAGCCTTTTATTTTTGGACATTGAGATATATTTAGAACTAAAGAGGAAATGAAGGAAGTAAATGTTCTTGTAATTCTTCACTCTCTGGCCGCTTCTATTCCAGAGACAGGAACAGCCCCCAAGACCACACTGTGAATTAGTCTGAGAATATCAACTGGGCTCAGAAACTTCCTCTCCCCCGCCCTCCAGCAAAACACATTTTATAACCAATCTTAACGAGCTGCAGTCTAGTGACTGTCAGTGGTCATACCAACAAAGCTGACAAATTAATTTACCTTAAAGCATAGTTAAGTGGTAATAGCAGTGCTGTTTTCTCAGAGAATGTTTGCATGTCAGTAGGGACTCCAGGTTACCCCAAAGGAATTGACAATTAATAGTGAAGCTATACAAATGGCACTGATCAGAAATACGTATACAAATGGGACAGTATTAAGGTATATATATTTTTTCTACATATATTTGCTCCTACAATTTCAATTAGATAATGGTTTTCTGTTTTCTTTCTCAGTGGACATTTGTTGTAGGAAAGCAGAAAAAAGCAGCTTAAAGCCAAAGACTTTTCCAGTATTTTATAAAATCTGAAATTGAATAAAGAGGTAGGTGTTCCACATTAGAAATAAAGAGGATGATAACTTTGGGAAAGACAAGCCAACAATTGGCTGGTTTTCCCCAAGGATCAAAGCAGGTTGGAAGAACCTGAGGATTGTGAGAGTCATGAGCTGACCTCCACCTGTTTGTGGGGAGGAGGCTGGGGGTGAGCTCGGGCTTATGGAAAAGGATGGAACTGAGCAATGTGGACGCTGGATCCCCACCCAGGAGCATCTGTATTGACCTAGTTCCTGAGCACGGCCCAGAAGCAACAGAGCTAATGGGAATGTGTCCTATAATACCTTGGGGCCATGTAAACATGTAAAGCACTGCGTTGTGCTGGAGTGGAAGTGTGCGCCCCAGTAACTGAGTTTTAATTGTACTTCTCCCATTCCCAGTAACTCTATTTGTGCATCCACACTCCAATCTCTCAGCTTCTGTCTTTCTAGGTGTCTCCTTGAGCACTATACATCACAGCAGATGCAAAGCAGGGTGTGATACATCTTTCTGGAGCATCAAGTTTTTTTTGTTTTTTTTTAAAAGTATTTATTTATCTATTTATGGCTGTGTTGGGTCTTAGTTTCTGTGCTAGGGCTTTCTCTAGTTGCGGCAAGCGGGGGCCACTCTTCATCGCGGTGCGCGGGCCTCTCACTGTCGCGGCCTCTCTTGTTGCGGAGCACAGGCTCCAGATGCACAGGCTCAGTAATTGTGGCTCACGGGCCCAGCTGCTCCGCGGCACATGGGATCTTCCCAGACCAGGGCTCGAACCCGTGTCCCCTGCATTGGCGGGCAGATTCTCAACCACTGCGCCACCAGGGAAGCCCGAGCATCAAGTTTATTAACTAGAATTGGAAGAACCAAGGAGTCCTTGGAACAAGAACTATCCCCCTCCCCCACCAACACGGAAGACAGAAGAGTGGGGGAGGGGAGACGTGACCCAGGAATGACAGTCCAGTCTCTGAAGTTTCACCCAGGTGGGGGTTGAGGGGCAGACCTGCAGCCACGGTGGCCTCGCTTTCGGTCGCCCGGGCTGCTCCGGACCATCCTCTGAGCTGGCCAGGGTCTTGGATACGATGCTTCTGAAGGCCGCGCAGAGAACACCCTCATCTTCCACTGGACCGGGCCCCAGGGAGCGCGGCGGCCTGACCTTCCTGCCTCGGTCATGCATGGGGTTCACATGGGCTCACTTTATTATGACGCCTCTTGCTGGGCAGCTTGCAACAAAGATGTTTCAAAACAAAGTTCCAGATTCTCCTAGCCACCCCTTGCTTTTTCTGGCTGTGGCCAGAGGGAGTGGATGAGGACACACTCTCAGGCTGCCCAGTGTGGGAGGACCCTCCAGTGTTGGACACACCCGGGGGGCAGCTGGTTCCCTCTGGGGCTCCAATCCTGCTGCTGGTAGAGGGGGATGTCCCAGTGCCACACTGGGGGGCTGGGCTGGGGGTGGCAGTCCTCGCCTCCAGGCTGGGTGGGGGACAGGCAGACTCACCGGTCTTCTGCCCCGCCTGCTGGTCTTCCTGCAGCTGCACGTTTTCTCCCTGGTAGAGCCACCTGCTTTTCAGGGGGGACACCACAGGGCTTTGAGAAGGCTCAAGTTCACTGCCGCTGAGGTCCCCGCGACAGAAGGGCCTCACAGTTACGATGGAGGCCCCTACCTGGGGTTTCTTGGCGCTCACACTGCCTGTTCCAGCATCCTGGATCTGGTCGCAAGTCAAGCCCGGAGTCGTCACCGTTGTCACCTTCAGGTCCTCTTCACAGGGTGGCTGGAGTGGCTCCTTCTGGCCCATGTTTAACCAAGCATGACTCATGAGGTCAGGTAAGGTGCCTCTGTCACTGGGGTTGAGGGCAATCATTTTTTGTAATAGATCCCTTATCTCCAAAGACAGATAAGGTGGGATGTGGTATTTCCCTTGTAGGACTTGCTTCCGCAGCTCCTGGTAGTCTTTTCCCACAAAGGGATGGCACCCAGTTACCATGGTGTAGAGCACTACTCCCAGGCTCCACACGTCCACCGCAGGGCCGCTGTAGCTCTGCCCCAGGAAGATTTCCGGGGCACAGTAAGGGGGTGTGCCGCAGATTGTGTCCATTTGTCCAGAGTCATCACACTTGTTGCTGAAGCCAAAGTCTGTAAGTTTGATATTCATGTTGGAATCAAAGAGGATGTTCTCTGGCTTCAGGTCCCGATGCACGATGCCCCTCTGGTGGCAGTACTGCAGGGCGGAGAGCAGCTGCTGGAACGGGCCTCGGGCCTCCACCTCTGTCATACGGCCATGGATCTTCAAATAGTGGTACATGTCCCCCCCACTGAGGTACTCCATCACCAGAATAAATGCCTCCTCTGTGTTAATCGCCCCCAGCAGTTTTACAATATTGGGGTGATTCAGGAGCTTCATACCGCACACTTCCCGGAAAAGTGCCTGGACACTTGCGACGCTCTGACGCCTTTTCTTAATCACCTTGAGAGCCACCTGTGTCCCGGTCAGAATGTGCCGCGCCAACTTCACTTTACCGAAGGTGCCTTCACCAATGGTGCGGAGGATCTCAAAGCCATCAATATGAGCCTTCTTGTCAGCAGGGTTGGCTGTGAGGCCCTGCATCATGGTGACCTGCTAACTACACTGACTGACAGCACTACCTAGCAACGCTAACTACGCTAACTAACAATGCTAACTGTACTAACAGTGCTAAGTGTGCTGTCTCTACTAACAGCGCTAACTACGCTAACTGTACCAACAGTGCTAACTAGCACTAACTACACTAACTATGCTAATCAAGTATTAACTACACCAGCTATGCTAACTATACCAACAGTACTGACTATGCTAACTGTACTAATCTAGCAATACTAACTAAAATTAAGATACAAATGAGAAAAAGAACAAAGGAAGAAAAGAAAGCAGAAGAAATGGAAAAGAAACACCAAAAAATTGAGAAGAAAAAATTTAAAACTAAAAGAAATGATAAAGAGAGAAAAATGAGAAAAAGGCAAAGAAGAAAGAAAAATGAGAAAGATAAAAAAGAGTAGAGAAAAGAGAAAAATAAATCAACAAAATGGCAGAAACAAGGAAAAAACAAGCTAACTGTAGGTCCAAGGCCGTCAGGTCACCAAAAGCAGCTTCCTGGGCTCTAAGGACCAAAAACCTGGGCCCAGCTGCCCCTTTTACAGGGCTCTGTGAAGTACATCACAGTGGTGCACTCTGAGGTCAGAGCAAGAAATGGACGCATCACAGCTGGGGGTAAACCACAGGGGTTTTCTCACTTCTTGAGTTCAAGGCCCCTTTACACTTAGGAAAAAGGATCCCAAAGAAATTTTTCTTTACGTGTGTTATTAGATATTGGTATTCACTTTGTTATAAATTAAAATCTGTAGGATACTTCCAGTGGCCTTTTTATTTCTAGTTTGAAAATCTGTAATAATTTTAAAGACCTCATAATGTCTACACTTGAAATATTCATTTCCTTTTCCTTAAATTCTGGTCTCAAAATAATGTTACAACTTAACTGACTTCACGATACTATACAAAATGTTCTGCTGCATAAGACACGATAAGGTACATTATGAAAGTTCTATGAAGCTGAGAGAAGATTTGCCAGGAAGGTCATGAGCAGATTTCTCATCAGGAGCCTCGGAGGCCAGATGGCATGGCTCAATGTACTTCAAGTGTTGAAGGAAAGAATCCGTCAACCAAGAATCTTATATCTAGCAAAACTTTCCTTCGAAAATGAGGGAGAAATCAAGACATTCCCAGTTAATCAAGAGTTGAGAGAGTTCTTAACCACCAGACCCGCCTGCCACAGGGAGTTCTTCAGGTTGGAGTCAAGGACACTGCACAGTAGCTCAAAGCCGTATGAAGAAATAAAGACCTCTGGCAAAAGTAGATAGACGGGCGATGAGAAAAGCTAATACTGTTGTAACTTTGGTTTGTAGCTCCACTTTTTGTTTTCTATTTGATTTAAGAGACTAATATATAATAAAACACACCACACACATAGAAATCAAAAAAAAAAATCTATACCTAAAGCTATTACTAGAATTTAAAAATTTCACACATCTTATTAATATATACACTTGATGAAAAAAGCGTTGAAAATCAGCATCAATATTGATATAACTATTTAGGAATTTAGATTACATGTTCCCCTATGTAATTCAATTAATATTTGGGAGAAAATTAGGAGATAAAAATTCTTTGAAATCTTAACATTTCATTATAAAAATAACCTTAATAACTACATAAATGAAGTAGAACTTTGGTGTGTAGATTTCTATCTGCATATACATGGAAAATTATGAAATATATACAAACATGTACACACAGAATGGCCTTTACATATTCTATGAAAAATTCGTTCCCACCAACTAATGTATCACGGAAAAAAATTTCCAGAGGAGATATAGATAGATAGATAGATAGATAGACAGACAGACATGGATATATGTATCTATGTTTGCCTCTATAGACCCTTACGAGTAGTTGACATTATGGATGGTTCTACTAATTGACTCTTCTCAAATTTCTCCATGTAAGTTTGAGATAAACATGTAGGACAGCTTTCTTACCATGTGGGTAGTAAATGGGAGCAACAAGGACTATTGAAGGAGAACACAGCACATTGCTGCGTTAGTCTACTGAATATACTAAAAGGAGAAATTGAACCATCCCCATGTCAATCCTTGGGGATTAAGCAGAAGAACAAGGTGTTTACGTTACTCAAGTTTCAAACAAGCGAACAAACACCTCAGCACTTCCAGGTAACTACATTTCCACAAAAACTCCTATGAACATGCCAATAAGTCCAGAGCATCAAGAACTATGGCTAAAGAGGCCTTATGAGGTACTCAAAGACCTCACTTAGCCTAGAGTAAGTGGTTATACAGACTAATCCTTCTGTAACCCAAGTGAGGGGTGGAGAAGAAGCACTTCCTCATAGCATAGGGCAGTGGTGATGGACAGAGAATATGCAAGGAATGAACTCTTAATACTGGTATCTTGTAGGCACACAGAGTATATAGATCATAGGAACAATGAGAAAAGAAACCTTTAGTTCCTTTAATTGGCTGAATTCATTAGAGGCTAGTATGGTTTAGACAAAAAAAAAAAAAAAAAAAGAGGCTCTTTCTAGCACAAGAGTTGGAAGATTGGTGGCCTATTTCAGTAGTTCTTATATAATCCAAACTCAGGTGAACAAGTGTTAGAGACAATATACTTTTATTATTATCAATCTTTGTAGGAGAGGCATAAACCCAGTCTGATTATATTTGAAAAAAAACTACTGTGATAATACTTCCCTTCCATGTGTTGGAGTATAATCTGCCATAATATATTTGGAGAAAATCTGGAATTTATCATATTCACAGTGAAAAAAAGAACAATCTGCCAGGGATTGGGGAGGGGAGGAGGGAAGGATGAACAGCTAGAGCAGACAGGATTTTTAGGGCAGTAAAACTATTCCACATGATGTGGTGGTAATGGTGGGTACATAACATCATGCCTTTGACAAAACCCACAGAACTGTAGATCACAAAGAATGTGAGCCCTTAAAATAACTGACTTTATTTTATAACAATGTATCAATGTAGGTTCAATTTTAACGTGCTTACCACACCAAGGCAAGATGTTAATAATGAGGGCAAGGGAAGGAGTGGGAGGGGGAGTATATGGGAACTCTGAACATGCTGCTCAAGTTTTCTGCAAGCTCAAAACTATTCTAAAAATAAATTCCAATAATTCAAAAAATGTAAAGGGAATACGAAAGGCATATTAAGTTAATACTAAACTAAAAACTTTGGAGTAGGCATATTAATTTCAACAAGGCTGATTTAAGAATCAGCTTGGGACACCTGGAAACAAAGGGCAGGGTTAGCCCCTACAGCCAGTGCTGCTTTACAAGATTTGGACTAAACACATAACTGAGTCTTTTGCTCCATGTGGGAGTGAAGAAAAGTGTAGGAGGGGCCTTGCCTCCAGCCTTACAGTGAGCTCCCTGAGGGGTTGTTCTCTATCTTGTTTCACACTGAGACTGTTTATTGGTGACATTCTTTCTGGGTCAAAACCATTCCAGTGGGGGTAAGCTGAGACGAAGTGAGAGAGTGTCATTGACATATAGACACTACCAAATGTAAAATAGATAGCTGGTGGGAAGCAGCCGCATAGCACAGGGAGATCAGCTCGGTGCTTTGTGACCACCTAGAGGGGTGGGATGGGGAGGGTGGGAGGGAGGGAGATGCAAGAGGGAAGAGAAATGGGAACATATTGTATATGTATAACTGATTCACTTTGTTATAAAGCAGAAGCTAACACACTATTGTAAGGCAATTATACTTCAATAAAGATGTTTAAAAAAAAAAAAAAGATGTTAAAAAAAAAATTTTTTTAATTAAAACTACCAAGGAAAAGGTGGGACATTACATATTAATAAAAGTATCAATTCTCCAAAAAGACATAAAACTCCTAAAGTTGTGGAATCTGACATCAAGCTTTCAATATATGTGAAGCAAAAACTGATAGATCAAGTAGGTACAGAATCAGTAAGGATAGACTTGACCTGGACAGTAATAGCAATCAAACTAATATAATTGGCATTTATAGAATACTCCACTCAACAACAATAAAATATACATTTTTCTCAAGCTCATGTGGATCACAGAGAAGAGTCTCAAGAGGAATTTTAAAAAGCAATTATATAGAAATAAAAATTTAAAAAAAATTGTAGATACAGAGAAAGCAGTGCTGAGAGGAAAATTAAGTGCATATATTCAGAAAGAAGAAAGATCTATAATCAGTAATCTGAGCTCCACCTCAGGAAACTAGAGAATGAAGAACAATTTAATATTAGTGTAAGCAGAAAGTAAAAAGAAATAATACATATGTGAGCATAAGTTATTGAAACTGAAAACTTTAGTAGAGAAAATCAATCAAACCAAAAACTTCTTTGAAAAGACCAGCAAAACTGATAAACCTCTAGCCAGGTTAACAGAAAAAGAAAAGAAAAGAAAAAATAATTACCAATATCAGAAATTAAAGAGACGTCATCCTGACCTGTTTCATGAATGTTAAAAAGGCAGTAAAGAACAACAAGCAGAACTCTATAATTTAGATGAAACAGAATGATTTCTTCACAGACACAAATGCTTAAAACTTACACAAGGAGAGACAGGTCATCTGATCAGGCCCATATCTATTAAAAAAAAATTGTATCAATAATCAAAAACCTTCCAAAAAAGAAACCTTCAGTTCAGATAGTCACCGGTGAATTTTACCAAATCAAAAGAAATGGTGCCAATTACCACATTCCCTTCCAGAAAACAGAAGCTGAGGAAACTCATTCTATGAGGTCAGCATTACCATAATACCAAAACCAGACACAAGCATTACGTGAAATAAAAATATTTATATATCATGTTAAGAAGTTGAAAACTTTCTCACTAAAATCCAGAAAAAACGAAAGATATTCTCTTTTACTCTTCCTACTCTCCGTTTTACTGAGATTTTTAGCTAGTACATTAAAACAAGAAAGAAAAAAAAAGAGAAAGTATTTGGCTTGGAAAGGATTAAATAAAGCTGTCTATACTTGCAGAAGACATGATTGTCTCTGCAGAAAAATACAATTTTGGAAAATTATGGAAATAACAAAGGACTATAACAAGGTCACAGGATTCATGGTTTAGTATATATTCTTGTGTATATGCTATACATACATATATATGTATTTTGTATATATACCGTACATATAAATATAAACACACATACATTTAATAAGTCAATGAAATTTGAAATTAAATCATACCATGTTGGGCTTCCCTGGTGGTGCAGTGGTTGAGAATCTGCCTGCCAATGCAGGGGACACGGGTTCGAGCCCTGGTCTGGGAAGATCCCACGTGCCGCGGAGCAACTGGGCCCGTGAGCCACAACTACTGAGCCTGCGCGTCTGGAGCCTGTGCCCTGCAACAAGAGAGGCCGCGATAGTGAGAGGCCCGCGCACCGCGATGAAGAGTGGCCCCCGCTTGCCGCAACTAGAGAAAGCCCTCGCACAGAAACAAAAACCCACCACAGCCAAAAATAAATAAAATAAATAAATAAAATAAATTTCTAGTTAATATTAAAAACAAAAAAAAACATACCATGTATATTGTACCATAAAGATGAAGTACTTAAATATAAATCTAACAAAATATGTATAGGAACTATATGTGCAAAACTATAAAATGCTGATAAAAGAAACCAAAGATTAAATAAATCAAGAGTTATTCTGTGTATACTGACTGGAAAAATCAATATTATTAAGATGTTTATTCTTCTTAACTGTATCTATATATTCCATGCAATTCCAATCAAAATTACAGTGAGCTATTTTCTTGATATTGACACACTAATATCAAGTTAATGTGGAAAGGAGAAAGACCTAAAATTGCCAAAACAATAATAGAAGAGTAACAGCATAGCTGTAGTGCTAACAATTCCTGATTTCAAGAATTACTATAAAGCTACAGTAATCAAGAGAGCATGATATTGGCTCAAGAATAGACACATAGATCAATTAAACCATATAAACAGCCCAGAAGGAGATGCACAGAAATGCAGTCAACTGGTATTTCACAAGGGACAAAGACAATCAAGAGAGAAATAGATGAATGGATAAACAAAATGTGGTACATTCAAACAGTGCAATATTATTCAATGAAGAAAAATAAATGAACTAAAATGCCATGAAAGGATATGGATGAATATTAAATGTATAGGGTAAAATGAAAGAAGCCAGTAGCAAAAGTCTACATACTGAATTATTCCACTTATATGACATCTGGAAATGACAGAACCTATAGGCATGGTAAATCAGTAATGGCCAGTAGATTAAAGAAGGGCTAGAAATGATGATGAAACACAGGGAATATGTTCAGAGTTTCAAAACAATGCTGTATACTTTCATTGCAGATACATGACACTAAGCATTTGTAAAATTCCATAGAGCTTTACAGCTCAAATAGTAAATATTAATATAAACAAATTTTAAAAAATCATTTAAGAGGTCAGGGGAATCCAGGATGGGTGCAGAATGTAACTCGGGGCTGGGTATATGGGAACTCTCTGTATTACCCTTTCAATTTTTCTATAAATCTAAAATCTTTTCTAAAAACAAAAACTTATTTTTAAAAAATTCTGCAAGACACAAATAGAATACATTCAAAGAAAGTCACATCATAGTCAAACATCATAAATGAAAATAATATTTAACCAGAAAATAAAAAGATACATTATATTCTGGCACAACAATAAGAAGAATGAGAGCTAACATCATCAGAAACAAGTGAAGCCAGAGATAATAAAATCATATATTTAATGAAATTATAGGAAAAATGTGTAACCCCCAAATTTTATATCTACTAATAATTTTGTCCCAAAATTAAGGTTAAATAATGAAATTTTCAAATAAACAAGAACAGGCAGAATTTGTTGCTAGCTGAACCAGACTGCAAGGAATACTGTTGATAGCGCTTCAGATAAGACAAAGAAAACCAAACCAAACCAAAACAAACAAACAAAAATGAGCACAAATTTACTGATGTACGTATCTGCAGGAAGAAATGAAGATCACCGGAAAGGGAAATTGTGAATTTAACTATAAAATAATATTTATAAAATATATTAAATAGTTACTAACTCTTTAAAGAAAAAACTACACTGCGGATACATAACACATAATAGAAGGAGAATGAGTGACAACTAAAGTACAAAGGACAAAACAACAATACATGGTATTTTACTTACAATAATGGCTAATGGGCATAATTTAAGTCACTTTGAAAAGTGAAAGATTAAAAAGCTGAATTTAGAAAATAACCAGTAATAACACAAAGCAACATACATTTAAAACATTGACAGAATTAACAGGAGCTACAGAAAAATATACAATGAACCACAGCTATTTCAAATAGGATTTTCTCATAATTAAAAACAAAAAAATCAGTAATGCTATAAAAGCTTTATTTTTTATTGAAGTAAAATTGATGTATACCATTATAAAAGTTTCCGGTGTGCAACACTGTAATTCAATACACAACGGGATCATCATCAAAAGTGTAGTTATCATCCATCACCACAGAGTCGATCCCTTTTACCCATTTTGCCCACCTCTCAACCCTTTCTCCTCTGCTATATCTGTTCTAGATATAAAAGTTTTAAACTATATTATTATCTAACTTACCTAACAGAAATTTATAGAATACTACATCTGGCAGCTAAAATACATAGTCTTTGGGGCTATAAAACAAGTCTCAATAAGTCACAAAGGATCATATGTTCTGTGAACATACATAAATGAATAAATGTTTTCGCGAAGAATAATGAGATAATCTTATGTGTTTGAGAATTAGCAGTACGTGTCTAAATTAACACTTCTTTAAAAAAATGCAATGGGAATTTAAAATATATTATTGACAGTATGGAAATAGAAATTTCCCTTATCAAAACTTATATGATTGAGGCAAAACAGTCTTTGGATATACTTTATCATTTAAATATGAAAGTTTAAAAAATCAATAAGCTAAGCCTCCATCTCAAGATTCTAAAAAGGAAAAAGGAAAATTTAAAACCCAGAGGAAGAAGAAGGATAAAAAGTAGAATGATGAGAACAAAGATCAAAGATATAAAATAGAGAAAAATAACAAAGCCATAAGCTTTAATCTTTGAAAGTTTAATAAAATTGATAAACTCTGTAGTAGTAGAATAATACCCCCTCCCAAGTTGTAAAAGTGTTATTTCCCAGAACCTGGGAATATGTTCCCTTACATGGCAAAGAGACATTGCAGATGCAGTTAAGTTAGGATCTCCATAGCGTTTCCTGAATTACCCTGGTGAGCCAGTGTAATCACAAAGGTCCTTATTTTGAAAAAGAGTAGACGAGGGAAGCAGAAGTGTCGGAGTCAGAAAAGGAGATGTGACAGTGGAAGCAAAGTGAGAATGATTTCATTTCAGGCTGTAAGTATGGAAGGGGGCCAGTAGCTGAGGATTGGGGAGAGCCTCTAGAAGCTGAGAAAGGCAAGAAAATGGATTCCCAGAATGTGCAGAAGGAATGGGGTCCTGTAAACATTTTAACTGTAGCTTAGTTGGACCTATTTTGAACTGTGATCTCCAGAACTGTAAAATAATAAATTTGTGGTGTTTTAAGTCACTAAGATTGTGTTAATTTGTTACAGCAGCAACAGGAAACTAAGAGAAACCCTTAGCAAGACTGATAAAAAAATGTAAAGTACACACAAATTAACGTTAACTGAAAGCAATATAGTGGTGCCAATACACATATTTTCAAATTAAAGGAGAATAAGAGAATAGTGTATTTCCTTCTTGATTTTCAATACTGTATTTAGCAGAAACCAACTTTATTTATTAGCATAAGGACATAGGGGCGACAATGAAAAACAACAATCATAAGGAGAAAAAAGAAAAGAAAACAAAATGTACTATTTAATTGATTGTAAATGGATTAAAAAATCATCCATTTTTAATTTGCTGTTTGTTAACTTTTTTTTTTTTAACATCTTTATTGGAGTATAATTCCTTTACAGTGTTGTGTTAGTTTCTGCTGTATATCAAAGTGAATCAGCTATACATATACATATAGCCCCAGATGCCCTCCCTCTTGCCTCTCCCTTCCCCCGTCCCTATCCCACCCCTCTAGGTGGTCACAAAGCACGGAGCTGATCTCCCTGTGCTTGAGTATCCTTTTAAAACAGCAAGATGTCCGGATCCTAATATCAATAAAACAAATTAGGACAATAAATGACTCCATTAAAATAAATCTGTTGCCCATAAATTTTCTAGCAATTAATATAAATCAACTTTATTATAAATTGTATAGTACACTCCTGCCAAATTGAGAACTATATATTTTATTTCCATCTGTATTTTGAAGTGTGAATACTAGAAAATTAGCTTTAATAAAAGCTCAATTAATCTAAGTAATAATGCCTAAATATCTCTTGGTGTGAAGGGTCTTGAAACACATGATTTTCCATCCCAATGCCAGTTTTGTCTAATCATCTTATGGGCAAAATTTATGTCATATTTTTGCTTTGAAAAATCTATTTGGAACAAAGAAAATTATAGTTAGGCAACAAGTCCTGTATTGTTGAAAATTAGCAACTGTTATCACAACAACAACAATAAAATGTACTTTGACTCCAATGTAATTATGTACTTAATTTTTCTCTTTTTTAATTTTCAAGAACCATTTTTTATTAAACCCATATAAGAAAATTTACTTATCGGTGTTATTTATATTTAATTTACAAGAAGACTGAAGCAACAGTTATGTCACTATTATATATTGCTTAAATTTTTTCACTGATTTTATGTTAGAGTTATTTGGAAAGTTTATAGTCCTTAAATTTCGATTAATGTCCTCACATTTTGTTGCATGTGTGCTCAGTTCTCCCAAAAATTATTTGAACTTGACCACTCTGAATATAAAGCTGGCATTCAAGTCAATCAAAAAATTACTTATGTCTTTGGTGAAATGTCTATTTACGTCTTCCGCCCATTTTTTAATTGGATTGTTTGTTTTTTTTGATATTGAGCTGCACGAGCTGTTTGTATATTTAGGAGATTGATCCTTTATCTATTGTTTCACTGGCAAATATTTTCTCCCATTCTGAGGGTTGTCTTTTCATCTTATTTATGGTTTCCTTTGCTGTGCAAAAGCTTTTAAGTTTAATTAGGTCCCAGAAGACATACAGATGGCCAAGAGGCACACAAAAAGATGCTCAACATCACTAATTATTAGAGAAATGCAAGTCAAAACTACAGTGAGGTGATACCTCACACCGGTCAGAATGGCCATTATCAAAAAATCTAGAAACAATAAATGCTGGAAAGGGTGTGGTGAAAAGGGAACCCTCCTGCACTGTTGGTGGGAATGTACGTTGATACAACTATGGAGAACAGTGTGGAGGTTCCTTAAAAAACTAAAACTAGAACTACCATATGACCCAGCAATTCCACTACTGGGCATATACCCTGAGAAAAGCATAATTCAAAAAAGAGACATGTACCACAGTGTTCACTGCAGCACTATTTACAATAACCAGGACATAGAACTAACCTAGATGGATAAAGAAGATGTGGCACCTATATACAATGGAATATTACTCAGTCATAAAAAGAAACGAAACTGAGTTATTTGTAGTGAGGTGGATGGACCTAGAGTCTGTCATACAGAGTGAAGTAAGTCAGAAAAAGAAAAACAAATACGTATGCTAACGCATATATATGGAATAGATTCCATATATGCAATCTAAAAAAAAAAAAAATGGTACTGATGAACCTAGTGGCAGGGCAGGAATAAAGATGTAGACATAGAGAATGGACTTGAGGATATTGGGTGGGAAGGGAAAGCTGGGGCGAACTGAGAGTAGCACTGACATACATACATTACCAAATGTAAAACAGTTAGCTAGCGGGAAGAAGCAGCACAGCACAGGGAGATCAGCTCGGTGCTTTGCGATGACCTAGAGGGGTGGGATAGGGAGGATGGGAGGGAGGCTCAAGAGGGATATGGGGATATATGTATGCATATGGCTGATTCACTCTGTTGTACAGCAGAAACTAACACAGTATTGTGAAGCAAGTATACTCCAATAAAGATCTATTTAAAAATTACTTAGGATTTAAGTGAAATTCATTAAGACTAAGTACTTAATGAAAATTAGCAAGGTCTTTTATCTCTCTTTAGAAACAAATATCCATTTTTACCTTTACTTGATATATCTGAAGTAACATATATAGATTTGCCTTTGAATATTACATTTCTTCCATCTGGTCCACTACTATTTTGGAAAGCTTGGTCCTTTCTGAGTGAGAAACATAAGATTTGAAATGATTAAGGTCCATTTATAACATTACTATTTGCTTAAATTTTATATCATTATCTGTCATTATTGAGTAGAATGCATCACCCCTGAAGGAGGCATATGAGTCTAACGGTAAAAATATAAGGATGAGGCATATATTTAGGTCATGGATAACTCAGCAGGTAATGAAGAACGGAGTAGGCATTTAAAATCCCCTACATCTGAAAATCTTGTAAGCCAAAAGATGATTCTTAAACTACAGAAAATGTTATGTGTTTATCTAATTGCTGGATATTGTTTCTTGTTTTCTTTCATAAAGATGCATGGTACTGCTATTGGGGAAATTAAATTTACTTAGACCGCATGAAATCGTAAAATAAAACAGTACTAATTATTACTAATACTAATACTATGAGAAGAAGAAGGAGAAGAAGGAGAGGAAGAGGGGAAAATTCAATTGTAATAATTTCCATTTTTAAGTATTTTATGTCCCAAGCTCTCTGCTATGTGGTATATGTGAATTAACTTATTAAATCATCTCACCAGACTTGTGGGTAAGTACTACACTATATAAGATTCTTTTGCCTGAAAAAAATAGAAAATCCCAATTCAGTAAGAAAAATTTATTACCTCATATAGCAAAGACTCTAAAGGTCAGGCACCCCCAGGGTTGTTTAATTCAGTGGCTGAATGATGTCATCAAGAACCCAGCTTTTTGCGTTATTTTCTGACCTGCCCTCCTCAGCACCTTTGTTCTCAGCCTTCCTCCCTTCATGAGAGTAAAATGGTTATGACTCTGTGTGTAAACATGAGAACGTGTAGTAGAAAATGTGGGTAACTCTTCTTGTGTGAGTTTTCTTTTTTAAAGGGGAAACTTTCCCCAGACTCTTTCCAGCAGACTTCTCCAAATGTAAATGAAGATGAATACAAATTTAACCATGATTAAAATATATTTTTTATCTTTAGGGTAGGATCAAAGTTTCATAATCATCCCTAGATCTATCACTGGCAAAGAGAAAAAGATTTTAATGATCAGCTTAGAGTACGCAGGATTTAACAGTGAGTCCTATGGGAGAGAATTAAAAACATGAACAAAATAACCAAGTAGGGAGATTGAAAGTGAGGTAGGCAACCACTTATGTCTGCTACAGATATTATCTTTACTTTCTATATAATCAAACAAGGGATAAAAGAAATGGTGAGATTAACATTATTGGGACAGGAAGTTGCAGAATATGAATTCAATGACACGTTGAAGGGTTGGAGAGATTTAGTAGCTTGTTCCAATAAGACAATGCACAGTAATGTGTTAGAGGAGGAAAAAATCAAAGAAAGACATTTCTCTGGACTTAAGAAGGTGATGTCTGTGCCAGAATTCATATCATTAAGTTATTTTCTGGACCAGACATTTATTTCAGAGATCTAACTAATATTTTTACTGTCTTTTTTTTTTTTTTTTCTATTTGAGGTAAGAGATTCTAGAGCATATTTGAATGTTGATGTGATGATCCAATACACAGGAAGAGATTAATGAAACAGAGAAAATCAAGTAACGGCAGGAGAAACTTCTTTCATAAGTCACTAGTAGAGGATAACAAGAATAATTACTGAGAGATTTAAAAGAAAGAAAGCCCTTCCAATGTTTGAGAAGAATGAGAAAACATGGATATACTCAGTAAAGTCTGGAAAATTATTCATAGAAGACAATGCAGCCAGGGTTTTAGTTCACATCCTCATTATTATCCTCAATTTTTAATTTTTCATCTTTATTCACCTCTTTATTCTTCACATGTTTCTCCTCATATACTAACTATTAATGTTCAAGTTCCTGATAAAAATTAAAATACTATTCTGGGGAAAATGTTACTAGAAATCTTTATACACTTACACAAACCTTAGAACTCAAGCACATCATAATGAAAACATGAACTAAGACAAATATATAGTGCTTGAATGGCATCAAATTTTATTGTGTTAAACTGTGTAAAACTTTCCTATAAAAAAATGTAAAGGTTTATATTAAGAAGTCAGAGTGCCATTGTACTTTAATCAGGCGCTCATCTAAATGGAAATGAGCAAGACTAATTTTGTAGAATTTAGATGCTGAGCTGAACCAAACTTATTATAAAAGAACTGGTGAACCTATCACAGCAAAGGTAAGTAACTATCTTATAAAGTAAATTCATCTATAATGCAATAAAAAGATGTATTAAATCCAAGGATGAGAGATTTGTTGCTGCCCTTGAACATACATTCAAATAGCTTTAAAAAAATCTGCCTGAAGGCCCCCCCAGGTGTGTGGTTAGACCAGGAGTATAGGGGGGAACTGAAGCCTTAAAGCCCACTTAAAGCCAACAAAAGATCAGAAAGAAAAATTAAGGAAACAATCCTATTTACCATCACATCAAAAGAAATAAAATACCTAAGAACAAACTTACCTAAGGAGACAAAAGAACTGTACTCTGAACACCATAAGATGCTGATTAAAGAAATTAAACATGACACAAACAGTTGGAATGATATACCATGTTCTTGGACTGGAAGAATCAATATTGTTAAAATGATCATATAACCCAAGACAATCCACAGATTCGACGCAATCCCTATCAAATGACCAATGGCATTTTTCACAGAACTAGAACAAAAAAATTTTTAATTTGTATGAAAACACAAAGACCCCTATTAGCCACACCAACTTTAAGAAAGAAAAACCGAGCTGGAGGTAACAGACTTCCTGACTTCAGACCATACTACAAAGTTACAGTCATGAAAACAACATAGTACTGGCACAAAACAGAAATATAGATCAATGGAACAGGAAAGAGAGCCCCGAAGTAGACCCAACCACCTATGGTCAATTAATCTATGACAACAAAGGCAAGAATATGCAGTAGAGAAAAGACAGCCTCTTCAATACGTGGTGCTGGGAAAACTGGACAGCTACATGTAAAAGAATGAAATTGAACATTCTTTAACATCATACGCAAAAATAATCTTAAAATGAGTTAAAGACCTAAATGTAAGAATGGATACTATAAAACTCCTAGAGGAAAACATAGGCAGAAGACACTTTGACATAAATTGTAGCAAAATCTTTTTGGAACCACCTCCTAGAGCAATGAAAATGGAAACAAAAATTAACAAATGGGACTTAGTTAAACTGAAAATCTTTTGCACAGCAAAGGAAACCATAAACAAAACGAAAAGAGCCTACAGAATGGGAAAAAATATTTGCAAACGATGGAACCCATGAGGGATTAAACTCTAAAATATACAAACAGCTCACACAGCTCAATATAAAAAGAAAAACTCAATGAAAAAAATTGCAGAAGATCTAAATAGACATTTCTCCCAAGAAGACATAGAGATGGCCAACAGGCACATGAAAGGATGCTCAAATCGCTAATTATTAGAGAAAGGTAAATCAAAACTACAATGAGGAACCACCTCGCACCAGTGAGAATGGCCATAATCAAAAGGTCTACAAACAATACATGCTGGAGAGGGTGTGGAGAAAAGGGAACCCTCTTACACGGTTGGTGGGAATGTAAAATGGTACAGCCACTATGCAGAACAGTATGGAGGTTCCTTAAACAACTAAAAATAGAACTACCATATGATCCAGCAATCCCACTTCTGGGCACATATCTGGAGAAAACCATAATTCAAAAAGATGCATGCACCCCAGTGTTCACTGCAGCACTATTTACAATAGCCAGGACATGGAAGCAGCCTGAATATCTATCGACAGATGAATGGACAAAGAAGATGTGGTATATATATATATATATATATATATATATATAAATAAATAAAACGGAACACTACTCAGACATGAAAAAGATGAAATAATGCCATTTTCAGCAACATGGATGGAACTAGAGTTAATCATACTAAGTAAAGTTAAGTCAGACAGAGAAAGACAAATACCATATGATATCACTAGAGTGTGGAACTTAAAAAAAGAAAAAATGATACACATGAACTTATTTACCAAACAGAAACCAACTCACAGATAAAGAAAACAAACTTATGGTTACCAAAGGGGAAAACAAACTTATGGTTACCAAAGGGGAAATGTGGGGGGGAGGAATAAATTATGAAGTTGGGAGTAACATATACATACTACTATATATAAAATAGATAAACAACAAGGACCTATGTATAGTACAAAGAACGATACTCAATATTTTGTAATAAACTGTATTACCAAAAAAATGTTACTCTGCTACACTTGTAACTCACACAACACTGTAAATTAACTATACTCCAATAAAAAAAAACTGCCTGAAATTAAAAATAGTAATAATACTTTAAAAAAATCTGTAGCCATGATTCTTTATGAAATGTAAAAAGTGACCAATATTTTTGTATCATTGTTAATTACATATATATTTTTTGCTCTATTTCTTTGATGTGATTTGGAAACTTCAGACAAGGATATTCATCCCCTCAATGCTTAGTCTAATGTATAAATAGACCTACTATAATCAATCTTTCAGGTAACATAAACATACAGGTCTACTCGTGTATAATTAATTTTCAAAAATAACACTTTCTAAATACAGACATAGAGGAAATATTTACAGGGAATTTTCATTATAAAGAAAAACTCAAATTACAATTTTAAACAGACCACTGAGCAAATCATTTTGAAATACTTGATCAGGTATTTAGAGGTTACTATAACAATAATCAGATCTTCCTCAAATACAGTAGTATATATGTCTCTATATATCTATACATATATATATATATATATATATATATTATATTAAAAAACTTTAAAGTAATTTTTCCCACCCCAATGGATAGTGTATATCTCCAACCCAGTTAAATCTTACCCTCTTTCAACAAAAATTAAACAAAAAAATGTTTGTGGTTTCTAACACCTTGTCTTCAACACAAAACAACAACCAAAAAAACAGAAACAAAACAAAAAATAAAAGCAATGTACCTACTAGTTATGTCAGGGTCATTAAAACCCCAGGGAGTCCAAAACCCCAAGGGGCACGTCTGGATGGAAGCTGCCTCCCTTTGCCGGAAGCTCCAAATTACAAAAATATCAGTTGCAAAGATTTTCCTTGACTGCTGGAAGATTTGAGCATTGTAAATTAGACCACAGAGTTCCAATAAACCTTAACTGGAAAAAAAATGTCTAGCACACTCTAGTGAATCTTGGTCTCTATTTTGATGATTCATCTAGTGAGTCATATTCCTGGAAAGATTCTCTAGGGTCCCACAAAGGCTCATGCTTATTGTCCAAGGCTAGAACTCTTATGCACAGTCACATCCAGTCTCTGTTTTGAGGGTCTGCCACTGTGCCTGGGTGGCTGGTGCTGCAAAGACTCAAAACATAACCACAGAGGAATAATCTAGACAAACCAACAGGTCCTGGAGATATTTCTGGATCTCAAATAAAGATGCCCTCTTGCTTCCTCGTGAGTTCCCCTCTGAGGTCTTTGGAGCCTTTAATGTGAGCGGACTTCATTCTGGACAATCTATAAAGAGGTTCTAATCATGTTTTTCGTCCAAAGAGAAGATACCAGGTTCATAATCTGTGATAACATCATCCCCTCCTCTCAAGGAGTATCTGCAACAGGATGCAACACTATCTGTTCTAGCTATTGCCACCACTGTTGTAACTTTTTCTGGGGCAAAAAGATCCCTAATCCCTTTCAGTCAGCATCACTGAGAAGGGGCCAGGCCATGGAAAAGTCTGAAAAAGAATGGTAATCCAAAAGATAGTTTGCATTTTCTCCTAGACACAAAAATACTAGTGACTTCTCTACCAATTGATACAGGAATACTTCTTCCTGTCTTCTAAGTATTCCACTATACTTGAATAAATCAAGCTCCCTGACTCTTAATTAGGGGCCCAGGGAATAACACCCTGTACTTCCCATTCTATAATAATGGTTTTGACATTTTTATTTCTATCTCTTTTCCATAGTCTACAAGCTTTAAGAGGAAGCACACAATGTACCTTATATTTACCATAATAATTTCATTGTATAGCACAGTGCCTGACCTGATACAGTATACACAAAAAATACTTCTTAGTTAAATGAATGTATCAAAATGTTCCCGTCAGTAAGTTAAGCCAACTAGCTAAAAGTTTAGGGTTTTGTCATTCCATACTTCTTTTCCAAAGTGCATGAAGTAGAAATTAGCCCTTTCTAAATATTATTGCATGTCTTTACATAACAGAAAAATAAATAATAAAAAGCGTAGATTGAATTTTTCTTCACGAAACAACAGTTCTCAGTATATGAAACAACAGGATGGAATGTACAACTTGCTTTGGGGACCTCACCTGACTCTCCCTCAGAGCATCTTGAAAAATGCACTGTGAATTCTATCTTATCAGGTTAACTGACTACTCATTTTAGCTCTAAGTAAATGGCCAAACATAGCTGACATTTAACAGAGAACACAGAAGTAAAGATTGCAATCTTTTAAGTAAGTTTCAGACTTATCAAACATAGCATTTTTCTTGCATATTGCTGTCAGGAAAACTATGAGTAACACTTTTTTTAAAAAAAATCATTGTTGCCGTCAAAAACTGAAAAACTTTGTAAGTTAATTGGGAAGTAAATTAAGAATCAGCAGGTGAAAAATATAAAATCAAAATATTCATTTCACACAAAACCTCTGTGTCATGATTAATAACACTATTTTATAATAATCATGATTTCTCACAGTTTGATCTTTATAGGTTACCATAAGAATGCAGTTGACTAGTGTTTGCATGTATCTTTCTTGGTTATTACCTCTTAATCTCCTTTCTACACAAACAAAGGCATAAGGATATTAAGAAGAAGGAGAAGGAGAAAGAAGAGAACAGAGAGAAGAGGAAGGAGAAAATGAAGACAGAAAAAATATTACATAAAGGAATAGTTACTTTTCTGTATCAAGTTAGTTAGGCCATGGCAACCAGATATTTGGTCAAATATTATTCTAGGTGTTTCTGTGAGGGTATTTTTTAGATGAGATTAACATTTAAATCGGTAAACTTTGAGTAAAACAGATTACCCTCTATAATATGGGTGGGCCATAGCTAATTAGCCTCTTAAGGGAATTCTGCCAGCAGACAGCCTTCAGAATCAAACTGTAGCTCTCTCCTTAATTTACTGTCACCTAAGGAAAAGGCCATACGTCTCTTTGCGGAAGAACTGAAGAAATCCTTGTCCTATGTACTGACTGCATTGTTGCAAAAAACCCTTTGTTCTAGCTATCTGGCTCTTCACCAATAAATGAGCTATGGATCTTCAAATAGACACAGTTCCAGAAACTGAGGAGAGAATTATGACTTTTTACCGGAGTGACTACTGTTCTCTTTCTGCTCCGCCATGCGTGCCATTTTCTTGCTGTAGACGTTAACAGCACCCAAGCTGGCTGCCTGTCTCTTTTGCCCTTTGGAACACTATGCTCACTATCTTTACCACCACCTTTAGGTCACATGAACCTTAGCTGCTTTTCTGACATTGGAGGTCACTCCTGTTATCCTGAGATCCATAGATGAACAATTCCAAGTTTGTTACTGCCTCCCTTGTCATCAACTCAGCCTTACGGAAGAGCGCTACCACTTAACCTGTTGTGTTGCCGATGCCGCTCATCAATGCAGTTTGGATGGCCCTGGCGAGTGGTATGTATTCTGGCTCCTCCTGAAAACCTCTCCTCTGGTAGGTTTTCTGGACTCACGTAATTTATTCTATGCAGCTTTCTCTCCTCCTGTAGCCTCTTTATTCTGTCATGGCAACTCAGCTATGTCTGTTGCTCAACATGGGACATTTCTTTCTTCATTCTTCTAGAGTGTGGAGATATCTCTATTTTCTGGGGCCCTTGCCTGAGTGTTTAATCCTCATGTCCTGAGAATTCTTGCTTATGCAGTCTTATATTCTGGCCTACTCAGCAAGTACCCCCAAAGTGCAATCCCTGGGTCATTCCTTCAACTCCTGCTAATATAAGCTAAATCTTATATCTCCTCTATAAGTGTATATGTTCTTTCTTATCAACACATTCCAGTTGGATTAGGTTGCAATTTAATGTTAATTCCCAGCCTGTGACCCACGGGAGAAGAAATGAATCTCTTGAGGAAAGGTGGTCACCTGTTGCCCTTGTGAGAGAGGCTACTACAGTGTTCTCTGTCAGGCATAAACTGTTAGCTTTCACTAGGAAAGACTGGTGAGTCACCTCTGTGAACTCTGAGGATTCCAGGGCTCTAGCACAGACAACTTCTTCAGGATCATCTGTCTAGAGAGTCTATCCAGATGTCCCCATCCCCCAATTCAGCATCCCAGATTTTACCAACAATGGCCCTAGTCTCCTATAATCTCTCTGCTGGACATCAATACAGGTCATCAAAAACCAGTCAACTCCTCATTCCTTAAAGGCAGTATTCTCCCCCAAATCTTTCAAAAGCCTGAATCACTGTAAGTGTAATGGCAGTCCTCTTCACTGGACCATTTTCTCCAGTCGCCACAAGTGAAATCATGCGCATGTGGGACTCCATCTTATACTGGAGACAATCCATAGCCCACTTACCACACAAAGTGACATTTCCCCAGCTTGCCAGGCAGTAAGTAAGGAACCCAAGAATAATCTACCACCTTTTTCTTGAACCATTTCCTGCTACCTAAGTCAGTTAAGCTCTTCTAAAGGGAATTAAATGTGGTTTTATTGAGGAGATACCTGCAAAAGATAAAGGCGAAGAGGCAGGAGCAGGCAAGGAGAGGCTCCAGGCTTTCATGCAGGGATGAAACCCTTAAAATGAGACAGAGAAATAAGGGGAGTTGGGCAGGATGTGGCTCAGACTGTAGTTTAGATTTGAGGAAGCTTTGGCCAGGTCCATGGGAAATCTCAAACCATGCTTTTTAGAGTCAGGAGTGTCTTGGCTCTGCTGTATCTACCATCCTCAGTCATTGATTGGTGGCCAGTCTGGGAAGCACATCCTAGACATGGGTATGGTAATGCTTCCAGAAGTGTGAACCCACAGCAAGAGATCTGAGAATTTTCATGACCATGATATTGTTGAAACACTAATAAATATCCTTTCGGAGTATTATTTAAAACATATAATTCTGAGGAATATATATAGCTCTTCCCATAGAATTGTGAGCAAGATCTAGAAACAGGAAATAGAATGACATAAAGGAAATAGTGAAATCATCAGCAATGCCACCAAAACCGTAGTTTTGGAGTTTGAAATTTGGTTATTTATAAATGAATATTTTAATTCTAGATTTTCTGCTGAACTTAACAAAATTGTTGAAAAACCACTGTTTGCTATGAAGAATAACTTGTACATTATAATTTTTTATATACATAAATTAGTAAAATTTAATTTCTAAAAATTTTTAAATTTTTCTAGAAATTTTTAGTTTCTAAAATTTAATTTCTAAAATTAAATTTTAGAAATTAGTTTATAATTGTGTTATCACTGACCTGAATTTAGTTAGTCTGAGTCCCACATTTCTGTATAGATACAATGTGTAGCTTTTTGACATATTAGGTTAACAAAGTAATACTAACAATATCATATGGTTATTGTTTCAAATTTGGAAAATATTGAAACAGTTTACTATTAGCTATCCCTCTGTTATTTTTATATATTCTTGCACAATGAAAGCTGATAACTCTACTGATCTACCATGACAGAATCTTGAAGGAAAAAAGACACAAAACATAAGCTACACATTTCAATACTAGGGGATGACAGTTGTCATCTCTCTCCATGGGAAAGCTATGGAATTCAAACATTCCTAGACTTAGGAAACAAAACAAAGTTAAATAGATTTCTTTCATTTCACTCTTATGTGCCAGTCATCTTACGTTAACTAAAAATAATTTAGTCCTATAAGATCTACATTCTGTAAATGTTCAAATCACGCACTTAAATTCTAGGTAACAGAATTTAAATAATTATAGTAGTCTTTAACAAAAGGCTTTTCTATGGAGGATGGAGTAGAGGCTGCGTGACATACATATCCTTTCAATTCAATAAATATAGTTTATAAAAGAAAACAGAGCATTATTGTTCAGCTATAGAACTGCATATATTCCTTTTTTTTCTTTCTTTTTCAGTTTTATTGAGGCATAATTGACAATAGGTACAAATTTCAGTTATAAGATTAAAAAGTTCTGGGGCTCCAAGGTACAGCATGGTAATTATAGTTAATAATACTGTATTGTATACTTCAAATTTGCTGAGAGAAGATCTCAAGCATTCTCATCACAAAGAGTTACTATACCTATTCTTTTAAAAGTAGTACAAACAAATCTATTCTTTGTTTTTGTGTGTGTGTTTTCTCTTATTACAGTCAGTATTTATATTTTATCCAATACTTGCTCGTCTCTTTTGTGAAGTAGGATTATATCTCCTTATCTATTGCAATTTGAAAACATGTTCTTTGAGGTAGGGCCTTGGGCATGTGACTTGCTTTGACCAAAGAGCTTTGAGTAGGCATGCCATGGGACAATTCTGAACTAAAGGTTTAACTTATTGCAAATCTTGCCAGCTTTCATGCTCTTTTCCTCTACAAAAAGAATGATACATCTCAAGTAGGGGATCACTTTAACTTCTATCCTGGAAGGTCAAAACAGTAGAAAATGCTACAACAGGTAGTACACAACCTTGGCATATAATGAGAACAATGTATGGATGTTTCTTGTAAGATATGGGATTTGGGGGGAATTACTCGCTACTGTAGAAAAATTCACTAACATATACTCTTTACCTTTTCATAATTTTTCTGAGGATTTTGCCTATTTTTCTATTTTTTTTGAATTGTGAAGTTGAGATTTTATGATTCACAGCTACTTTGCTTATGTCTGCCACCAAATATTGCATATTTTAATAACCAAATTTCAAATGATTAAAATGAAAAAGAATTGCAAAATCACATTTTTTTTTTTTTTTTTTTACCAAATTGAATGCTACATACCATAAGGTAATTCCAAATTTGGAAAGAAATATGTCCTTTCTATTGACAAATTTATAAACTAATCTGAGATTCTAAGGACACACTTTTAGAATACATTACAATACACGCTAGATGAACAAAACATACAAATAAGTACAAACTAACACATTTCTTTGGAAGAGTGTACATTAAAAATTAAGTGCTGCTTTAAAATCCGATTGTATGAGTTCTAAAAAGTTGAAAATATTTCATTAGCTTATGTTTGAATTTTAATGATAAGTGGTGTTTTATTTTACAGGAAAAATTTTTTAAATATCAGAATTTATATTGCTTCAAATAAATATGTAGATCTTTTTATATATGGTAATCACACTAATATTAATCCTAATCACTCCTAATATTATCTAACATATTTTGTTTGCTAGTAGGCAGTTGGCCACATACAAAGATAATTAAATGGGTTTGGTACTATATCTGGCAGAACAGATACTTTGATAAAATATTCTGCTTTTGAACACTAAGTCCTAAATAGTACATAATGTTGCCTTATTGCAAATCTGGTAAGAAATAAAAGGTGAGCTAAAACATGTGGTGTTAATTTTGAAGAAAATGCAAATATCAATATTATAAGTGGCAATGAAGATGAGGTGGGAGAGAAAAACTAGTCTATATTAGAAACCATAAATCAGTGAACAGAGATGAGTAGAACACTTTAGTTATAAAGAAGCAACTTCAAATTCAAACTAGGGCAAAAACAACATCCTTACTTAGTTTTTTCCAAGCTTTCACAAAGTAAATTCAAGCAAATATAAGTTCTCCAGTGAAAGTCAGCAACACAGAGAGAAACAACACAAAAGAAGTGATAGCAGAAAAAGAAATAAAAAATGAAATTATTATTATAGAATTGAGAGTAATAATTATGGATTTTCAGAAAGATAAAATATAATTAAAATATTGCTCAAAGAATAAGATACAATCAAAAATAATCCAGGAGATTTTAAAAATAAGACAATATTTAAGTTGTTTAAATAACTCAGGTGAATGATAGCTGAATAGAGAATAGTTAAACTGGAAGATATATCTGAAAAATTACTGAATGCCAAGTAGATAAAGAAAATAGGGAAGAAAGCTTAGAAATGGAATAAAAGGAAAAGAGGGCAAAGTGAGGTCCAAAATATCTAGTTCAAACTACAGAAGGAGGGAATGTAGAAAATATAGAAGTGAGCAACAGTATGTGAAGTGAAAGTGGCTAAGAAGTGTCTAGAATTGGTGAAAGATATCTATAAAACAGGTTACACACTTGCAGCAAAAGAACATATGAGTGGAAATATATTTTAAAAATTAAACCTATAATTATCACAGAGAACAGATGAAATATATTTTGCAATCCTGAGAGGAAATAACGATTAACCTAGAGTTATGTACCAATGAATCAGTAATCAGTTTTCTCAAGAAAGAAAAAAAAAAGACAAAGGAGAAAGAGAGTCAGGGAGATCAAAAAAGAGAGAGTACAAAAATACAAATATCTCCACAATGCTCGGGAAGTCCTAAAGGACAGAATCCAGAAAGAAGAAGGAAATGAACTCAGAAGGAATTCTGGAGATGTGAGAATAAATAGTAAGCAAAAGAATAGGTAGTATGTAATAAATATTAATAAATATTTATATTGAAATAAAAATAAAATCACCAGTAATAGCACAGATAATAATTTGTGGGGTTAAAAAAAGGGTAGAATTAAAATACTGGATCAGAGTGATCTACAGTGCAATGTGGAGATTATTGGATTTATTGAATAATGAAGCTCTGATAAAATGAAAAATAAGGTAATTTTTATTAAATGGAAATAAAATCCTATTTAAAAATTTGTAGTTGGAAAAAAGAATACGAATTCAAACCCACAAAAATAGCTAAATACACTTTTTTAAAATTAAGGAAGTACAATGAAAAAGTTAGCTAAATATAGAAGAAATAAAAGTGAAGTGTAAAATAGCCACCTTTTTATATGTACAAAGATAAAAATGAAACAGTAGTTGTAAGAAGACAAAATTGGAAAGGAATTGTTGAGTTCTGCCCTTGCTTCCTCTCCATCATTGTTTAAAACCACAGACCTCGCCCCCAACTCAGAACATAGTCCAGGTATACTAGAAGTGAGACAAATATGTGTGGACAAAGTGATAACTAGCAGTCACCCTTATAGTCCAATTATGGTCAACTGCCATTTAGTAAGTTTCACCTCATAAACTAACTTTGGGGTGCAGGGAGAAATTCTGAATTTAAGTTGTTTTATGAATTGAGATCTAATTAACTGTGATTTCCTCTTCAATTTTATGTATCTTCCACCCAAAGACTCATCTACTTTACTACAGACAGCTTTCTGGGGATGCTATGAACAGTACGATAGCTTTCCTTCCTGTATGTTGTTGACAGAGCAGTGTCTAACACGGTATTCTAGATTATCTATTTCATCAGCTGTAGCAACATTAGAATTAGTCAGCCAATAGTTATAAATTAGCAAATAATTAGCTTTAGAATACATAATTGGAGAGGTAGAGAACACAATAAGTTGTCTATATAGCAAACAGAGTTAAGATATAAGTGAATAAGAACACAAGATTGAGGAAACCACCCAGAATGAAGCACAGAAGAACAAACCAGGAAACTCAAAAGAAGTAAAATTTAAGACAGACAAGAAAATATTTGAAGAAAAGATGGGGATTAATTACATAGTTTTTTAAAAGTAGCTGTTAGAATTAAAGGGCCCATAGACCATTAAAAAAAAAAAATCTAAGGAACAACCCACACAAAGGAATGTTATAAAGAAAACAAAATAAACAAAACAAAAACAAAAAAGAACACTAAAATTTTCTGTGGAGAATAAATGGATCACTTATGACAAATAAAAATTCTACCAACATTAGCTTTATGGTGAGTATAATTTGATTCAAACCCACAATAATATCGAAAAAGATGAAAATGTAATAACAGATTTAACAAATATGTATAAATATGTACACTGCAAATTACAAAACCATCCTGAGAAAAAATTAACAGGACCCAAATAAATGGAGACATGTACTGTGTTCATAGATTGGAAGACTCAGCATAGTAAGACTTCAATTCTCCCCAAGTGGATCTATAAACTCCTTGCATTTTCTATTTAAACACCACCCACTTTATGTGTGTGTGTGTACATGTGCACGCACGCACACACACACACACACACACACATATATGTGATTCTAAAATTTATTTGACGATGCAAAGGACCTTGAATAGTTAATAACATTTTCATTAGGAAAAACCCAGTAGAAGAACTTATATTATCAAATTGCTATTTAATAAAAATCTCCATTAATCAAGATGGTGATTTTGTTAGGGGTAGGGGGATGGGGTGTATTAGGATGGACATAAAGGTACACAGAGAGGAACAGAGAGGCCAAAACAGATCCACATATATCTGGTCAACTTGTTTTCAACAAATGCTACCATACAATATAATTGGGAATGATTAGTCTTCTAAAAGAATATTGCCTTAACAACTTGATGGGAAAACACTAAACCTCAACCCAATAATCACACCATAAAACAAACAAATAAAACTCAAAATGGATTATAATGTGAATGTAAAAGCTAAAACTTATAAAACCCCTATAAGAAAAGATACAAGAAACTGAGAAAATCCTTGTGCCTCTGGTTTGGACAATGTTTCTTATCACTGAGTCGGTTACTCTTCAAGCCCCACAGTTACTGCATATGTCAACAGGTCATTTGCCAAATGTACTGATCTCTGTGGTGGCCCCCAAGCTGTAAGCTTATTCAGCTTTCTGCTTTGCGGAGAACTGCTTGTCTCTTTCTTGGTATGCACTCCTGACGCTGCGGTATTGAGCGTAAAAAAGGAAAATGGCTTGCGGCCAGTTTCGTTCCAGGTGCCTGCTCTGGATCTAAGAGCCCCTGGTTGTTCCCCAGAAGAAGGACGTGCTGCCCTGAGGGGGAAGTCTGTATCTCCAAAGAATGGCCCATAAGGCATGCTGACGCATAGATAGTGATGCATAGATAGTGATGCATAGATAATGGCGCATAGATAATGGCGCATAGATAGTGGCGACAGAATTATGTGGAAATACAAGGTTTGCTGATTTGTTGTCTGGTATTCGTTCCGTACTAAACCTATATATACATTCATGCTTTTTGAATAAACTAGCCTTGCAACCATCAGTTGTCTTGGCCCTTCTGACCCCATACTGGTGCTTTTCAGTTCCTTACCCCTCACCGCCAGGAACTTCTAGCTTTCTGCAGCCGGTCTGCGGCAAGTGGCGCCTGAACAGGGACCTGAATGCGTGAGGCATTTCGGAAGATTTCAGGTAAGTAGAACTCTCGAGTGAGATAGTGTGGCCACAAGAAATAATTTCGTTTTTAGGACGGTAACTCGAGAAAGAGTCAGAAGTAAAATAATATGGGACAAAAGGGCTCTAAGGAGCGTGATTTATTTGCTCAGGTTTTGCTTTCAATGTTAAAAGCCCGTGGAACTAAGGTAACTACCTCACAACTTCTGGAATTTTTGCAATTAGTATATGATGCTTGTCCTTGGTTCCCTGAAGGAGGATCAGTGGACTTAACAATTTGGACTCGTGTAGGAGATGAATTATCTAAATATCATAAAGCTCATGGACCATCTTCTGTTTCAGTTTCCATTTTTAGCTTGTGGAATTTAATAAGAGATTGTTTTAATCCAATTTATGATTCAGTTCCAAAATTAACAGCTAAATCTGTAGAACATGTTGCTGCAGTAGCTACTGCTCCTCCGTTGCCACCGAGGATAAAAAGTGTTAATTCACTTGATGATGATGACTTTTCTTTTGATTTAGTGGGTGAAGAAGCCAAATATGAGGCTAAAAAATATCCTGATAAAAATATTCTTCCGCGGTTACAGCAATTACATGTCTCTGTCCCTATCCCTCCTAAGCTTAGTCCTTTACAACAAGCAGTACGGGGAGCTCTTAATAGAGGGGAGGATCCTTTATTCTGCTGCCCGGTGGTGGAACGACCCAATCCTCAAAATCCACAACAAAATAATCGGGAATATCAGCCTCTCTCCTTTAAGGTTTTGAAAGATTTAAAAGCAGCCTATGCACAATATGGGCCTACAGCCCCTTTCACTATTACTATGTTGGATACTATTGCAACAGAAGCATTGCCTCCAGCAGACTGGAAATCTATTGCTCGTGCTTGTCTCACTGGTGGCGACTATTTACTTTGGAAATCAGAATATTATGAAAAGGCTGCTGAACAAGCTGAAAGAAATACTGCACATAATGTGCTAGTAAATTATGAGATGTTGATTGGGGAAGGACAACATCAGTTATTACAGGATCAATTAGCTTTCCCTTTTGTGGCTTATGCTCAGATCAGTCATATAGCTCTACATGCATGGAAACATTTACCTGCCTCCACTAGGACTGAAGACCTTGCTAAAATAAGGCAAGGGGCAGATGAACCTTATGCTGATTTTGTGGATAGATTATTACAGGCTGTTAATAGAATTATTTCTGATGGTCCTTCTGGAGCAATTATCGTCAAACAATTGGCTTTCGAAAATGCTAATAATATTTGTCAAGCAGCTATACGTCCATGGAAAAGGAAAGGAAATTTAGAGGATTATATTCGAGTTTGTTCTGATATTGGATCATCTTACTTACAGGGAGCAGCTATAGCTGCAGCCCTAACTAAGGCAGGATTTGGGCCAAATGCTAAAAGTAAAAACTGTTTTAAATGTGGGAAGCCAGGTCATTTTGCAAAAAATTGTACTGTTGATACTCCTAATATGCCTGTCGTAAATTCTGTGCCTCAAGGTAAATCTCCTCCTCCCACAATTTGTCCCCGATGCAAAAGAGGACGGCATTGGGCTAAAGAATGTCGATCAGTGACTCATAAAGATGGAACTCCCTTGTCGGGAAACTTCCGGAGGGGCCTGCTCCGGCCCCATCAAACAATTGGAGCAATGTCAATAATCCCCCCACAACCTGCTCCACCGCCTCCAGCTCAGACCTTTGTTCCTCAGGGAATGGAATCTCCTCCCTTCAAAGGGCCACGCCAAATAGTGCAGGACTGGACCTCTGTGCCTCCACCCAATTCTTATTAACCTCGGATATGGGACCCCAAGCCCTTCCTACGGGAACTTTTGGGCCTTTACCCCAGGGAACAGTTGGTATAATCCTTGGAAGAAGTAGTATGTCTATGAAAGGCTTAACTATTATTCCTGGGGTGATTGATGCTGATTATGAAGGGGAATTAAAGGTTATGGTTCAAACATCAAAAGGATCTTTTCTTATCACACCCGGTATGCGAATAGCTCAGCTTCTATTAATTCCATTCATACCAGAAGGAAAAATTTTACAACATAACAAAAGAGGAACTGGGGCTTTCGGTTCCTCTGATGCAGTTTACTGGATTCAACAAATTGGTAGGGAAAGACCACAATTGGTATTAAAAATAAATGGAAGGCCTTTTTCTGGGTTATTAGATACTGGTGCTGATGTTTCTGTTATTTCGTTTATACATTGGCCAAAAAATTGGCCCGTGCACCAAACCATTACACAGTTGCAAGGTATTGGCCAATCTAATTCTCCACAACAAAGTTCGCAATACCTACATTGGCAGGATGCTAAAGGTAATCAAGGAATATTCAAACCCTACGTATTGCCCGGACTGCCAGTTAACCTTTGGGGAAGAGATATATTACAACAAATGGGAATCCTATTGCTTAGTCCCAACCCTACTGTAACTAATATATTGTTAAATCAAGGGTATGATCCTAGAAATGGTTTGGGAAAAAATCAACAGGGAAATAAATTACCCTTACAGACTGATAATAAACGGGATAAAACAGGCTTGGGTTTTTTCTAGGGGCCTTGGATTCTCCTCCACCACATGCTGACCCTATAACTTGGATTTCTGATAATCCTGTCTGGGTGGACCAATGGCCCCTTTCTAAGGAGAAATTAATGGCGGCTCATAATATAATTAATGAACAGCTTGCTTTGGGCAGACTAGAAAAGTCTAATAGCCCTTGGAATACTCCTATATTTGTTATAAAGAAAAAATCGGGAAAATATCGTTTATTGCAAGATTTACGTGCTGTTAATCAAACTATGGTAATTATGGGAGCTCTGCAACCAGGTTTGCCTTCTCCTGCAGCCATACCTAAAAATTATATGATTATTATTATTGATCTTAAGGATTGCTTTTTTACTATTCCTCTATTTCCGGCTGATAAGTTGCGATTTGCTTTTAGCTTACCCTCTTTAAATTTTATAGAACCTATGCAACGTTATCAATGGAAAATGCTGCCTCAGGGTATGGCTAATAGTCCTACTTTATGTCAACAGTTTGTAGCTCAAGTTATTGCCCCTGTTCGTAAACAGTTCCCTCAGATATATTTTATTCATTATATGGATGACTTATTACTTGCTTATTCTGATAAACATATTTTACTTAAGGCTTATAATTCCCTTCAAAGTCATTTGTCACGATCAGGACTAGTCATTGCTGCTGACAAAGTACAGATGAACCCACCTTTCTCATATCTTGGTAAGTATATCACAAATTATAATATTACACCTCAGAAGATAGAGATACGGACTGACGTTCTTAAAACTTTAAATGATTTTCAAAAGTTATTAGGAGATATTAATTGGCTGCGACCTTCTTTAAAATTAACTACGGGTCAGTTACAGCCTCTTTTTAATATCCTAAAGGGAAGTCCTGATCCTTCTTCCCCTCGTATTTTAACTTCTGAAGCTCAACAAGCACTCAAGCTTGTAAACAAAGCAATACAATCTGCTCAGCTAACTAGAATTGAGCCTTCTTTACCTATACTATTAATAATCTGTGCTACGTCACATACCCCTACCGCCTTATTATGGCAAGAAACAGGAATTCTTGAATGGATTCATATGAAAAATACGCCTAATAAAGTCATTACACCTTATTATGAGTTAATAGCAACCCTTGTTCAATTGGGTCGTAGAAGAAATATTCAGTTGGTAGGATATGAACCAAATTCTATTATTATACCTTATACTACTTATCAATATTCTTGGCTATTATTTGTCTCTGATTTTTGGGCTCTTGCTTTTGCTGGATATTCAGGAATTATTGATAATCATTATCCTTCTAATAAGCTCCTTCATTTTGCTACTCAACATCTATTTATTTTTCCAAAAACTATCTGTTCAACTCCTATTCTCAATGCCCCAAATGTTTTTACTGATGGTTCTGCCAATGGCATCGCTGTGGTTATTTCTGATGACTTACTTCATAAAGAACAAACAGATCATACCTCTGCCCAACGAGTTGAATTACATGCGATTTCCTTGGCTTTTCAAATCTTTTCACATTGTTCTTTTAATCTCTATACAGATAGCCATTATTTGGTTACTATTTTGCGTAACATAGAAACTGCTATAATTGGCAATACTGTTGATTCTCAATTGTTTCAGACTTTCTTTCAACTACAAAAGATTATTCGTCAGCATGAGTTTCCTGTAGCCATATTACATATTCGAGCCCATTCAGGTCTCCCTGGCCCATTGTCTTTGGGAAATCAATTGGCTGACGAAAATACAAAGATTATAGGCTTAAGTTTATCTCAACCTCAGGATCTTGCTACTCAATCACATAATTTACATCATCAATCTGCTGCTATGCTTCAAAAACAATTCTCTATTTCTAGAGAAACAGCCCGATACATTGTTAAGTCCTGCTCTAAATGTTTACCCCACCTTCCTGTTCCACAATTTGGAGTCAATCCTCGGGGTTTACTCCCTCATCATCTTTGGCAAATGGATGTTACTCATATTCCCTCTTTTGGTAAATTACAATTTGTTCATGTAACTGTTGATACTTACTCTAATTTTATATGTGCTACGCCTTTGGCTGGGGAATCTACTAAATATGTAATTACTCATTTATTTCATTGTTTTGCATCTATGGGAATTCCTAAAGCTTTAAAAACAGATAATGCTCCAGGATATACGAGTAAAGCTTTTGCCAATTTTTGTGCAACTTTCCATATTTCACATAAAACAGGCATTCCCTACAATCCTCAGGGTCAAGGTATTGTAGAACGTGCCAACCGACAATTAAAAATTACATTACAAAAAATAAAAAAGGGGGAATATGATAGATCTCCTCAGATTATGCTTAATCATGCTTTATTTATTTTAAATTTTTTAACTTTAGATGCATTTAGTCACACGCCTTATGAACGATTGTTTACAGGTCTTTCGGGAACCCCTACTGAAAAAGCGCTTGTTAAATGGAAAGATCCCATGACTAACCTTTGGCATGGACCAGACCCTGTTTTAGTATGGGGCCGAGGCCATGTTTGTGTTTTCCCTAGGGAGGCAGACTCTCCGCGGTGGCTCCCGGAGCGCTTGGTTCGACATTATCATGCCATCACCAATAAACACCCTGACTCGAAGAATGCGTTGCCTGAGGCTCTCGCAATCGACCACAGCACACCCCAACCGGTTCCCCCGGCGGACGAGAAGAATGCGGCGATGGAGTAGGAGACAACTTGTCAGGGAGGCGAGGGGAGATCGAAATCAAATTACTTGGTATCAATTGCAATGTTTAGTATTTCAAGCACGTAGGATTATGGAGGAGAGTGCTCATCCTCGCTCTCCTCTTACCTTTTTTTTAGCCATGATAGCTGTATTGGCAGCCCCACCTATAGAGGCTAAATCTTATTGGGCTTATGTACCCGATCCTCCTTTATTACAACCTGTTACATGGTCTGAAGCTGACCTTCCAATTTTCTATAATGATTCTACTTTTGGAAGAGTGCTAGGAAATTTGCCTATTACTAATACTTCTGTTAATTACTCTAATTGGTTTAATACTCTCCCTGTTTGTTTAAGTCCTATGAGTACCAATTCTGGTTGTGTTAAGGCTGTTGCTTTAGAACATGCTATTTCTTACCAAACCACTGTAAATTCTCAATTTTTTACTCATTTACGTAAAAATTATAAAGCTGTGGGATCTAATATTTGTCTTCCTTGCAAACAGACTGTTCCTAGACGAGAAGATTTATCCACCTTTGTATTTTGGTATAAGGATAACGTTCCCATTCACATGAATGCTAGAGTAACTAAGCTTGCTTCTAATACTTCGTTGGATCATTCTCTATGCATATATCGCTTGAGGATTGAAGATACTGGACATTATTTGTGTATTGAAACTACCATAGGTAATCAAGGGACGTTATTAGCTGGACATCAAATTACGGTCGTAAAGACTGTCACAGGACTACAGTTTCCTGCTTTTATGGCTTCTGAATTCCCGCAGTTTGATTTTCCTGTTTGTAATGATACATGGACTAAAGCCTCTGTCTGGTGTACTTTAGATTATGATAATGGCACCATACTAGTTTCTTCTGTCCCCGTTAATAATAACAGCCTTGTTTTTTACAAGCAATGGGAATTCTGGAAACTTGCCTTATCCTTTTCTTATAGACCGGTGATTACTTGCGTCGCTCCTCCTTATGCTTTATTGATTGGAGATTTAATTGTAGAAAACACTATGAATCCTATAGGTTATAATATTACTTGTGTTAATTGTATCTTTAGTAGTTGTGTTTTGCCCGTTAAAGGATCTGCATCTGTTATGATTATGAAGCAACCTTCTTATATAATGTTACCTGTTAATTTGTCTGAACCATGGTATCATAACACTGGCATGCAAGCCTGGCTGGAATTGACTGAAGCATTAAAACGACCAAAGAGATTTATAGGTGTTCTAATATGTGCAATCCTAGCCTTAGCAGCTTTAACTGCTACTGCGGCCACTGCTGGGATTGCTCTTTCACAAACTATTCACCAGGCTCATTATGTTAATCAGTTATCTAAAAATACTAGTGTAGCATTAGCCCTACAAAGTCATATTGATACCCAACTAAAAACGGAAGTAGATGAATTAAAAAATGTTCTAATAGGAATAGGGGATCAAGTTATGGCTTTAAAATTAAAAATGCGTTTGATTTGTCATGCCAAATATACCTGGATTTGTGTAACTCAACATTTATATAATGATTCACAATGGGATTGGGAAAAAGTAAAAATGCATATATTAAGTGTATGGACTGATGGACACATTAGCCTTGATATTCAAAAGTTAAATGCCGAAATACAAGCTATTCAAGAGGCCCACCTGGACGAAGATGGACCCCAGAATTTGATTCAAGGATTATTAGATCAACTACAAGGGCTAAATCCGATACAATGGATTCATGGAGGGCTCTCAGGCCTGATATCAATTGGTGTACTACTTTTATTGGTGATCGGTTTATTACCTTGTATTGTTAGATTTGTAATGGGGCGCTTCGCTGTCTTGCGTCAGGATGTTCATGGCTTAAAACTACATTATCAAGCTTTAAAAAATAATAAAAAAGGGGGAAATGTGGTGGCCCCCAAGCTGTAAGCTTATTCAGCTTTCTGCTTTGCGGAGAACTGCTTGTCTCTTTCTTGGTATGCACTCCTGACGCTGCGGTATTGAGCGTAAAAAAGGAAAATGGCTTGCGGCCAGTTTCGTTCCAGGTGCCTGCTCTGGATCTAAGAGCCCCTGGTTGTTCCCCAGAAGAAGGACGTGCTGCCCTGAGGGGGAAGTCTGTATCTCCAAAGAATGGCCCATAAGGCATGCTGACGCATAGATAGTGATGCATAGATAGTGATGCATAGATAATGGCGCATAGATAATGGCGCATAGATAGTGGCGACAGAATTATGTGGAAATACAAGGTTTGCTGATTTGTTGTCTGGTATTCGTTCCGTACTAAACCTATATATACATTCATGCTTTTTGAATAAACTAGCCTTGCAACCATCAGTTGTCTTGGCCCTTCTGACCCCATACTGGTGCTTTTCAGTTCCTTACCCCTCACCGCCAGGAACTTCTAGCTTTCTGCAGCCGGTCTGCGGCAGATCTCAATTAATAATAGTTGAGAATGATAATCATCATGACTCCACAGATGCCAGGGGTTAACTAAGACCAACTTGTTGCCATCAGGACCATGAGTAATGTAGTTCCAAAATTCCATCCTGAGGGTTTGGTTTTAAGAACACTCCTGGAACCAACTGTCTTGGCCTATGCCCCCCAACAAGCAGAAATCACAGTAAAAGTTTATATACTACCATTCTATTAGGAACTATAATTCCAGGGAATAGAGTTAAGGTGAAAAAAAGCCAGTGAGGCAAGGGAAGTAGGAGAGCCAAAAGAAAAGCAAAGAATTAATTTGCTTGTCTCCAATTCTCATTTATCAAGAGTTCACCGCATGGTTAATAACTCACCTATAGTTTTGGTTGTGCAGTTATGGGTGGATCCCAGGGGATCTCGCATCTCAAATCTACAGAGAAGCACCAGTGAGAGGGCCAAATGCGGGGGGGTTATGAACATAAGGCAGAAGCATTTTGTATTTTACCAGTTGAAGCCAGTTCGAGTTCAAGCTGAGACTGCACCAGTGAGAGCTCAAGAACTTAAATTGTAGTGTAAGGAATGACTGATACAGTTAGACAGGAAACATTCTATATCACAGTATTGTTACTTCAGTCACCCACTTTATTTACTCAAAGTCAATCCAGTTATTAAATTTCTTGTGTCATTCTTGGTGATATTTTATGCAAGTGTGATTTTATAATGTACTGTCCACTTTATGTATGTATACATGTCTTAATATGTTTACATATATGTATATATGTATATGTGTACTCTGTGCATGTGTGTACACACATACATATTTTACAATCAACCTAATGTTTTATAAATAAAAATACAAATTTTGTCAATAGGCTTACATTTTTTACAACTAAAGCAAAAAAATTACAAATGCATAAAAGTCCATAATAATATTAATATTTTCTAGCATTCTAAGATGATTGTGCCATTTACATATTTATTCATATTTTTTCATTCTTTATATGTCACCAATGTCCATACCATACTAATATATTTAGTTCATAATCATAATATGCTCTTCAATTTCATAAATAGTTGTGTTTAGTTATAATTGAATTGAATTCAGGCAATAGTTTACATTTCTTATCTATGTGAAACCATACTCTGTATATTTCAAATGTCTACTGAAAGAAAGGCATATCTGGAATCATACAAATTGAATAAAATATTTTGGCGTTTCACATAATTTTAAAATGCAAAACATAGTATATAAATATTTATAACGGAGAACAAACTGTTTTAACAAAATTTGTGAATATAAGGTGAGATCATTAGCAGTTAATGTTCACCGTCTTCCTCAAATGAGACAGACATATACTATACATACATATTTCCTATGTTTTCCGGACATAAGGATATGCTCCCCAAATTAGTATTGTTTTTCTTTCTATTTGGACAACCATCATGAAAATATTTCTCATAGCTTTCTTAAATATAAAGAGATTTCTTCCACCATTTTTCTTTATCCTTTGTTAAAGTTTTAACTTACTAATATATCTGTATTAACAAAAAATAGAAAAACATCAGACATAAATCACCAAGATTTGCTTCTAAAATGTGTGTCCCTTACTTGACATTTAAGATAAATGTCTTCTAGCTTTTGAATATTTTATAGAAGCTGTTACTGAAAAGTCTAATTCTGAACCTAAATATATGGCTTTGATTCAAACTAAGATAATCATTTCCTTTTGAACTATGATGCTATCTGAGAATATTGACCTTAAATCTAATTGATTAAATAACTTCTAAGAGCTTTATCTTGATTCTATAGAAATAAATATTCCAAATAAAATTATAAATGATTAATGTTAGAAAGTGGATTGTGTAAAGAAAGATTATTTATGCCCAATATTTTTATACCAAATATTTAGCTGGCTTTCTTTATTTTTCAGTTTCCTCATATTACGGTAAACCCCCCCCCCCCAAATTTATATTGACATATAGTAAAATAAAGCAATATTTTTTCTTGAACAGTACTTATTTTTTAAAAACTCACTATGTCAAACAGTAAACTAGTTATGCTCTCTAGTTTTTATTACTTCATCTTCATAACAATACTCCAAAATAACTTTTTTTTGTCTTTTTTTTTTAACATCTTTATTGGAGTATAATCGCTTTACAATGGTGTATTAGTTTCTGCTTTATAACAAAGTGAATCAGTTATAAATATACATATGTTCCCATATCTCTTCCCTCTTGCATCTCCCTCCCTCCCACCCTCCCTATCCCACCCCTCTAGGTGGTCACGAAGCACAGAGCTGATCTCCCTGTGCTATGACGTTGCTTCCCACTAGCTATCTATTTTACGTTTGGTAGTGTATGTATGTCCATGCCACTCTCTCACTTTGTCACATCTTACCCTTCCCCCTCTCCATATCCTCAAGTCCATTCTCTAGTAGGTCTGTGTCTTTATTCCCGTCTTGCCACTAGGTTCTTCATGACCTTTAATATTATCCATTAAAAAATATTTGAGGATAATTTACCAAATATCTCATTGCCAGAAACTGGAAAAATGACATTCAAAACCACTGTTTTTTTTCCACTAAGTTATACTGGTTACCTCTTAATTACTTTAAATGAGTTAAGTACTACTTTAAATTATTTAAGTTCTTTAAGGAACTTTATACTTTTATGTTCCTGTTTGCATTTCTGCAAGTTCTTCATTACTCCATTCAACAAATGTATGTTAAAGTTTATGAAAATATTGACATTTGAACATTTTTTACCTTAAAAATGACAATTTAATATGATTTTCCTAGTATTTGCTGAGTATTTCCTCTACGGAGGGGATATAGCACTTCATTATTTATGCTCTGTGTACAAATACTACAAAATTTATTGGAGCAAAACAACATTTTTCTCACATTTTCTGAGAGTCAAGGGTCTTAGCATGGCTTAACCAGGTCCTCTACTTCAGAATCTCACACAGGCTAAAATCAGAATGTCAACCAGGTAACCATAAGTTTCTTTTCTACATCTGTACAACTGTGACTCTACTTCTGTTGTGTAAATAAGTTCACTTGTACCATTTTTTTAGATTCCACATATAAGCGATATCATATGATATTGTCTTTCTGTGTCTGACTTACTTCACTCAATATGACAATCTCTAGGTCCATCCATGTTTCTGCAAATGTCATTATTTTGTTCTTTTTTATGGCTGAGTAATATTCCATTGTATATATGTACCACATCTTCCTTACCCATTCCTCTGTTGATGGACATTTATGTTGCTTCAATGTCCTGGCGATTGTAAATAGTGCTGCAATGAATATTGGGGTGCATGTATCTTTTTGAATTATGGTTTTCTCTGGGTATATGCCCAGGAGTGGGATTGCTGGGTCACATGGTAGTTCTTTTTCTGTTTTTTTAAGGAAAATCCATACTGTTCTCCATAGTGGCTGTACCAACTTACATTCCCACCAGCAGTGTACGAGGGTTCCCTTTTCTCCACACCCTCTCCAGCATTTATTGTCTGTAGATTTTTTGATGATGGCCATTCTGACCACTGTGAGGTGATACCTCATAATAGCTTTGATTGCGAGATTGGGACTGACATATACACACTACTATATATAAAAGAGATAACTAATAAGAACCTGCTATATAGCACAGGGAACTCTACTCGATACTCTATAATGGCCTATATGAGAAAAGAATCTAAAAAAGAGTGGATATATGTATATGTATAACTGATTCACTTTGCTGTACACCTGAAACTAACACAACATTGTAAATCAACTATACTCCAATAAAAAATTTTTTTAAATGTCAGCCAGGTCTTTGGTCTCTTTTGATGACTTCACTAGGAAAGGATCCAATTTTAAGCACATTCATGTGATTCAGGATTCAGTCCCTCAATGGTTGTTGAACAAAACTCTCAGTTTCTTATTAGTGATTGGCTAGAGGCCATCCTCAGTTCCTTGCCATATGGGTCCCTCCAGTTTGCTCTACTAGAGCAAGTACCCAAGAAGAACCAGAGAGAGAAAGAAACAGAAAGACAGAGAGAGAGAGCAATGTGGAAATCAACTGTCTTTTGCAACCTAATCTCAGAAGTAACATCCCATAACTCTTGTTACACTCTATTCATTACAAGCAAGTCACTAGGCCCAGTTTGCACTAATGAGAAGGGATTATACAGGACATGGAAACAAAGAGGTGGGTATCAGTGGGAGCCATCTTAGAATTCTGCCTACCAGGAGCCCTGAATTACAGTGTTTGTTTTCATGGAGTTTGCATTTTACTGCTGGAGGAGAGGCATCAAAGAAATATATATATACATACATGCACACACACAAACACACAAGAACAACAATATACCAAGTGACCATACAGGCAATTTAAGAAATGGAGATCAAAAGCAAAATGGTATTTGACATAGGATATTGAGAAAAAATGTGAAGAAGTGAACCAGACATATTCTAGGAGAATAGCCCAGCAGAGAGAATAGCAAGTACTAAGTGCATGAGATAAATGCAAGTTCGGTATTCAAGGAAAATAAAGAAGCCCCTCCTGGCTGGGGCAGGATAAGGTAGGGAAATATGAAAAGAAATAGCTGGCTGTTCATGTAGGGCTTTTAGTCTGTGGAATGAATGACTTGGCTGCTCCTCTGAGTGAGATATGAACCGTTTAGAGTGTTTGTTTGCAGAGGAATAACGCAACCTAACCTACAGCTTTTAAGGCCCATTTTGAATTCTGTATGAAGAATAAAGGGTAAAATTGGTAAAACATGGGGAGACAGTATAGGAAATTGTCTTGGTAATCCAGGCAAAGTTATTATGATTACTTGGGTCAAATTGCTAGCTGTGATTATAGTGACAGGTGGAGAGCCTCCGAATGAATTTAAACATAGATCCAGCAGCCTTTCCTGGCATATTTTCTATTAAGTATGAGAGAGAAAGAGATCAAGGATGACTCCAAATATTTTTGCCTGAACATGAGAAAATGTGGAAATACCATTTAGAAAGTTGGTTAGTTGTGGAAAGATCAAGTTGCTTCAAGCCCAATACATTTGAAATAATCATTAGATATACAAATATAGATGTTGAGGAGACATTTCTATATAAGTCTTAAATGTAAGGGGAAGAAGGTTTGGAGATATAAATTCGTGAATCATCAGAATAGAGATTGTGTTTAAAACCATGGGACTAAATGAGATTAGCTGAAGAGCAAGCAAAGACAAGGAAGAGAAGAGGTCTGAGAACTGCAACCGGGAAGGTCTCAGATATGTAGAGATTGCGATGATGAAAGTTATTCAGTGATGGATTATGTGAATTCATGAAGAGTGGAGGAAACAACAGAGTGTTACAGAAAGTTTCTACTCAAGGGTTCAGAGAGATGAGAACTAAAATTTCATCATTGTTTCTGGCAAATGAAAGCCACTAGTGACTTTGACAAGAACCTGATCTGAAGAAAGGTGAGGGCGAAAGAGTAGGGATGACTCGTTGTGGATTGGGCCAAATAGAAAATTAGAGAAGAAATGGAGACAGGGAGTGTGTAAACTTTTCAGCTGCAGTAAAGAGTTGCATAGAAATGATGCAGTAAGGATGTGGAATCAAGACAGCAATTTTATAATTAGGGGTTTAGGATTTTGTGGCAGGAAATAGAAACACTACACAATGATTTTAAGACTAAAGAGACATGTAATTAGATATTGAAACAACAACATCAATCTAGTAGAAGACATCAGCTCTTGCCGAGCAGAGCTTCCCCGGGGTGGAGCTCTCCCAGGGCTACAGTAACACTTTGTATTCACCTTGCCTCCTCAGCTCAAGTGACATAACTAATGCTGGGCGCATCAATATCCCTTCTGTGCTCCCTTACCCCTGCCCACACCTCTGTTATTAATCCATTTACAGTTGTTCATTTGAAATATTTGGGGTGAATTTTCTTCCCAGACAGTCCCCTCCCTAAATGCAGGGAATCCTAAGTCCTTCATTGGAACTACTGACTTCAAGGTAGCTGGTATTTAACGATTACGAAGCAACCACCACTCTTGCAATCACCACGTAACAGCAATGAAGCTAGTCTCCAGACTAAGCTAATGACATGGTGGACACTTTGCTGTCAAATACCTCCAATTTTTCTATGACTTTGCTTGCCTGACAGTAAAAGAGCTAGAAGACACACTCTTATCCCAGTGCTGCTTCCGAATCTCTCATGATGCAGCAAGGTGGTAGAACCTACCTGATATCCAAAACACTCATTACAAGGGCTCTGGGAAATAAAATGTTTAGTATCTCAGCCTCTCTAGTTTTGGAATTTACACTAGAAGGAGGTAAAGATTGATTCTGAGTGCTACCTCAGTCATTTACCATATGCACTGCAATATTTCATGGAGTTTCTAGGATAATTATTTTATAGAAAGGGAAGAAATGAAGAGTGAAGAGACAACTGCAGGAGAAAAGCCCTTTGGATGGAATGGGACCAGTGCTCAAGTAAATATTCCATGTATTATGATTACACCCAGTCATAGCTAGGAATACCATCAGATGCAAATTTAATGGGGATGGTAGCTTACATTATGGCCTCTGTGTCTTCAAGTTTTCAAACAAGTCAGGACTACATGAAGTGAAAAAATAAAAGTTGGATGAAAGTTTGAATATATCTATAAATGTTCCTCTTTGTCAATTAAGATATTTAGCTTTAAATTTGATTAAAGTTGCTCTTCTTTGCAGTCATCTTTATCTACTGCATCTTTTTCCAGTTCTCTAAATATTTTGCCATTCTATATTTCCACATGTAACCATTAAAGTGTTTCATAGAAAATAAATTGCAGATCATGTTTGTAAGTTTTAAAAGTTATTTTTTGGTTTTGTTTATATTTGTTTGTTAATTATAGAACCTTCACCTATATTGTTGGGTATGTGGGTTAAGCACATTTATTATTGTGTTAAGTATTATAATGAGGGTGTATCTGCCATTTTATTTCATGGTTCTCTTTATTATCTTTTTTAAAAAATAGTATTTATTGTCTTATTTTCTGGCTTAGATACATTGATATTTTTAAAATGTAAAATGCATTTAGCTGAAAATTTTTAAAAATCTCTGCTACAGTGGCATAAACAGAGAGGAATTTATGTTCATCATGTAATAGTAAAACTGAAGGGAAGAAAACAGAATAGTTCAGTGATAATAGCAGAACCCAGACACTTGCCATATTTTAATTATGTCGTACTTGTGAGTACATCTCACAAGTCCAACTCTTTGTTGCTCCCTAGTCTTAATACGACTGGCGAAATTTTCCCAATTTGCCTACATTTCAGGTGAAAACAGAACATTTGAATCAGGCAGGGGTTACTCTATTAGCAAAGTAAGGATCTTTCTGGATAAACCTCACCTTTCAACTCAATGGTCAGACATGTTTTCCAGCTACCCCCTCTCCCCCTCCCACCCAGGTAGGTAAGTCTGCATAGGCAAGCATTTTTAGTCATCTATATTCTATAAAATGGTACTTTAAAAAATCAAGAGGAGAGGCTGGGTTTTGAAAAGTTACTCTTTAAATGTCTTAATATTATCAACGTGTGCGTGTGTTTATAAATATTCTTGTTATTTTATTTTACTTTTGTGACTGGAAAATGAATCAATTATTTACTTTTCTCACAACTGCATTCTTGTAAATGCATTTCTTTTATGACTGATTTTCTCCAAGCTTTTCTATTTTCAAGAGGATCTTGTGTGACTTAGAATATCTTTATATTATTTTCAGATTTAAATAATTATTTTGCATGATATAAAATTGAAGATGTTTTCCAGTATTACTTTGAAATTACTAGTCTACTGTCATCTTATATCCATTTTTGCAGTTGATTAATCTTATTTTAATCTGATTCTATTTACTTTATATGATCTATTTTTTCTTTAGAGGCTTAGTGATTTTTCTCCAATTTTTTTATTATTAATTTTCACTGTAGTGTGGTTCAGTGATGTTTTATTATTACCTACTAGAAATACATTAGCTCTTTCATTTTGAGGGCTAATATCTTTACTAAGTATAGGCAATTTTTAGTCATTTCTTCAATTATTTCTTCTCTGTCATTAATATTTTACCATATATTAATGTTAAATCTAAACTCCAGTCACCTAAGCGTTCTGATGCATATTGCCTCTCTTTTTCTCTCCCTTATACTTTCTAGGATAGGTCTTCGGACTATTATTCCACTTCATTCCTTTATTCTGTGTGTCTATTCTGATATTGAACCCACCCATTACCTTCTTTGGTAATTCTTTGACTTCACTTTTTTCGTTTCTTATCCAGTACTTTCTCCTTCATCTTTTGGATGTTCTAATCCTACTTTCTAATTTTTCTAAACTCTGGGAATATATGAAAATTTGTTCGCAATACTAACTTGTCCTGGGTACATGATTCTGCTTCATTTGCTATAGGTTGTTTCATTTGTGATGTTTCTTTTAGGCCAGTTGAGTTCCTTGGTATTTTTAACCATTAGACTCGTATTACTCCGGGGCTATATGCTCTCTCAGTGGGTTATGTATGAGGGCCTAGAGCTCAGGTCCTGGTTAGTATAGCTGCTGACAGAGCAGAGAATACTTTTGTGGGTTTTAGCTTGGTTTAGCTGCTCTTATTTTATAGTCTGGCTCAACCACTTGCTGTTTTTCCTCCCACCCACAAACCAAAGAATAAACTCTCCCTGTGCTCTGTGAGAGGAATTGCTCTTTCCAAAAGTTCTCTTGAGCTGCAGTACCCTAGAGGTAAGGAGAAAATGCATTTGGGCTGAGCAGTGGGCCTGTGTCTCTTATCAGCTCCCACGCCTGCCATGCTTTGTGAGTTGGCTTGGTGTGACGATTCCACTCCATCACATACTGTTGCTGCTGCATTTCTGCTTTGCAGTAGTGATGGGGTAGAAGCACAATGTAGAGAAAATAAAATATGTAACTAAAATATTTCTCTTAATTTCTTATCATTGGGAGCTTTTCCTCTTACACTTTGAGCAACAGATCATGGAGTCTCATAATGGGATCTGACTTTCTTTCCTTCCTTCCTTGTTTCCTTCCTTCACCCCCACCTCTGTCTCTCTCCCACCCCCTTCTTTCCCTCCCTGTCTCTCTCTTTCTTTCTTCTTTCCTTCCTCCGTCCCTCCTTTCTTTCTTTTTCTTTTTTCTTTTTGGTTAAACTAAGCTCTCATATTAGTTGCTTTTTGGCGCCTATGACATCTTCAAATATTGGACTGTGGAAGAGAAAAAGCAGCAATAAGTTTCCTACCTTTTTAAGAGGTAGAAATCTGACTACCTGATAAAATTTTTATAATTTTTTTTAACTACTAAATGCAAATATCATATGTTAAGAATGTTTTAAACTCAAGGAGACTATATTTAAGTTGTTTTTTCTTTTCAGTGTATTCCAAGTGGGTTTTTTTAATGTATTGAATATATGCATGGTCAATAAACACTAAGACACTGATATTTTCTTAAACTTGAACATCTGTTATAGTTTTCTAATTTACAGTTATTGAATAACTGAAATGAGAATGAATCAACAAATAATTGAATAAAAATATTTTCAATTGATTTCTATCATTCGGTGTGCCCACCCCAAATTCTCACACCTTGTTCTTTGTGCATAATATTTTTATTCTTCCAAGCTTCCCTGTATCATAGATAATCTACTATCTTCCCCAGTCTAAGAACCAGAAAAGTAATATAGGATCTCAGCCATCATCATAACTTTGATGACTGCAATTACAGCTGATGCAACCTTAGTTCAGGTATCTGGTTGTTTATTTAATTGCTAAACACATCAAATGTATTCAGTCAAATCACAACCAGCTGCTCACTAGTCCATTATATGGAAGTCTTTTATATCATTAGTAGAAGTTGCAACTTCCAGTCTCAATACAACAGAGAAGAACAAACCTGACTCCATATTGGATCTATTACTTTAGCTCTAACCTTTGTGCTCTGTTGCCTGTGATTAGTCATGCAGGCTCAGCACCTTGGTCTCTTCAATCAGTCAAAGAATATTGCCTATAGCCTGAAGGATACATAATAGCCCTTTCTCAAGGCTCTGCCTCCCAGGCTTGACCTTTAAAGCCATAAAACGTTTCATTCCTATAGAGATAAAAAGTGGCAGAACAGAAAATAACATTTGTCTTGTTGGAGGTTTACAGAAACATGATGACCAGCTCTACATGGGCAGCTGCAAGAACAAAGGATTATCAGATCCACTCCAGGACCTGGCCGGCACCAAGAAGTCTGCAAGGACCAGCCACACTCCCTCCCCTTTTAGTGTAAAAGCAGCCTGAATTCTAACTCTGGTGAGACAGTTCTTTGGGACACTAGTCCACCATCTTCTTGGTCTGCTGGCTTTCCAAATAAAGTCGCTATTCCTTACCTCAACACCTCGTCTCTCAGTTTATTGGCCTGTCATGCCATGAGTAGTATGAGCTTGGACTCAGTAACATAAATGTTCTTTTCATTATGCAACCAGAAATGAGAAAAATAAAAAATCCTATTGACTCAATAGTTGAGTCTTAAGACAAGTTAAATATAAAAACATTTGTCTAGCTTTGTTCTATTACAACATAAAATTATGATTAATTTTAATATTTAATTTGAAACAAAACCCACTATCTACACACTATACATAATTTTTTGGTTTTGGTGGATGAGTTTTTGTAGGCAGAGATGTGAGGTCATCTAAGAGATTTAATATAAATTATACAAAGTTATGCACTTTACATTTTTATCTCACTTTAAGGTTAAAAAATATCAGATAAGTTACTAATTATTTGTTAATATCATCTATATATCATACATATATTAGAAATTTAAGCATTCAATTATTAAACTCCCTTATAAAAAGTATGATGTGTCTCCAGCCACACTTGTGCTAAATGCTAGGAATCCAGGATTTAAAAACACATTATCTATCTTCCAGGTAGTGGCAGAGAAAACAAGTAAATATCAGCTACATTATAATTTATATATACGCATATAATTTATGCATATTTATGTATATATATAGCCAGATATATATGCATATCTATATGTGTGTATAATATATATCTCTCTCTCTCCAGATATAGGAAAGAAAGATAAGATTTAGAAAATACTTCCAAGAGGATGAAGAGTTTAATTTGGGGTAAATGTAAAGAAATGTCAGAAACTGTGCCATTTACAGATGTTGAGGCATAAGAGGAAATGGCTCTAGAAGAACATGAATTTATTTCATGTAGTAGGAGCTCTTGGTGAAGATATAGTTAAGGAAGGTTTAGAGAGAAAGTAAATTGATGGGAGACAGAGACTTCTAGAGTGAATCGAGGAAAATCAAACTATATCAAAGAGAATATTATTTGCTTTAGAAAAGAATGTTAACAACAGAAAAATTATTGTGACTTAGAAACCCCAGTTTCCAGAATTTTGGAAATGATTTGAATAGTCAAAAGATCCAAGGCAAAGTCAGGAATTTGTCAAATTTTCATTAAGAAGTGATAACTGATAAACCAGTTTGTATTTAGAAGGAGGGTAAAGGAGCAGACTGATAAATATTGATTAAATGAAAAGAAGTTCTTATGTAGATGGAAAATGAGCTAATATTTTGGCATGCTGAAATTGTTGGCTTGCTCAAGAGACATCCAAATTGAGATATATTTAGGCAATTATATGTGGTTTAGAACTCAGGAAAAACTAAAAGGAATTAAATAGAAATATATGTGTACATTTTATCAGCTTATGGGTACTGTTGAAACAAAAATTATGTGGATGAAATCAGCCTGGGAGGACCAAAAAAAAAAAAAAAAGTTGAAAAGATAAGGTGACTGATGATTGAGGTCTGAAGAATACTAACATTTATGATGAACATGAGATATTGGTCTGAGATGGGCATATCTATCTTCACTCAATATCTAAACCTGATTTTTTTTAAAAAAACCTGAAATTCATCCAGGTATACAATGAGGAAAGCTAAAGATATCATGTAAATTATGTCTGTGGTGTACAGTGAGAAGAGCTAAGAGAAATGTGTGAATTATGTCTGAAGACTAAATAAAAAGTTTGAAACATTTACCTTAATGTAGGATAAAAAAGGAAAAATAAACATACAAACAATCTGTTACTAAAGTGAACATTACAAGTGAAAGAATACATTATGCCAGAGAATTGCAGGAAGTAAATACTTATTTTTTAAAAAATCTACTGAAGTATGAAATATAAAGATGACAAAAATTATACCTCATCTTCAATATTAAGTGACATTTACTGCAAAAAAGAACAGAGAGCTATCCAGAATAGAGAAACACTAAACTGAGAAATGAATACATTAAAAGCAAATTCAAAATCTAATAGAAACTCTTTTTTAAATAAAGGAAAATTTCTGTACAGTATTATTATTTTAATAGAGTTTCTTTTTTACCAGTATTATGTTCACAACAAAACTGAGGGGAAAGCACAGGATTCCTAACCACCCCTACCCTCACTCATGTATAGCTTCTCACATTATCAACATTCCCCACCAGATTTATACATTTGTTACAACTGATGACTCTACCTTGGCACATCATTATCACTCAAAGTCCATAGTTTACATTACCTTTCACTCTTGCTGCTGTACATTCTATGGGTTAGGACAAAGGTATAATGATATGTGTCCATCATTATACTATGGTACAGACTATTTTCACTACTCTAAAATCCTCTGTCCTCCACCTATTCATCCTTCCCTTCTCCCCAGGCCCTGGCAATCACTGATCTTTTTACTGTCTCCATAGTTTTGCCTGTCCAGTGTGTCACAGAGTTGGATCATACCGTAGGTAGCCTTTTTAGAGTGGCTTCTTTCACTTAGTAATGTGCATGTAAGATTACTTCATGTATCCTCATGGCTTGATAGCTCATTTCTTTTTAGCGCTGAAATGGAAAAACAGCTTTTAAAATTAAATAGTTTAGGGATTTCCTCAAATGGAGTATTTTAGGAAGACATTCTGGTTAAAATAAGGATGAGGAGGAGACCTGGGTGCCACCTTACTTCTATGTCTAGAATCTCTGAGAAGGCCGTTTAAATCAATGGGCTTAAAAAGAGGGGAAAAAAAGGAAGCAAAACTAAGTAATTGTGTATTAATATAGTTTTCAAAATTTCTGAATTACACAAGCTTTAAAAATTAGAGTTGAGGGCTTCCCTGGTGGTGCAGCGGTTGAGAATCTGCCTGCTAATGCAGGGGACACGGGTTCGAGCCCTGGTCTGGGAAGATCCCACATGCCACGGAGCAGCTGGGCCCGTGAGCCACAACTACTGAGCCTGCGCGTCTGGAGCCTGTGCCCTGCAACGGGAGGGGCCGCGATAGTGAAAGGCCCGCGCACCGCGATGAAGAGCGGTCCCCGCACCGCGATGAAGAGTGGCCCCCACTTGCCGCAACTAGAGAAAGCCCTCGCACGAACCGAAGACCCAGCACAGCCAAAAATAAATAAATAAATAAAAATAAAAGTAGCTATAAAATTTAAAAAAAAAAAAATTAGAGTTGAAAGTGTCTGAAAAATAATTTCTTTTATATATTTATTAACTTATTGTCACTAATTCAAACTTTTATTCCACAAATTCACACGTTTTATTGTAGTCTTCCTCACTGCTCAACACTATTTTAGGTTCACAATCCCTGGGCATTTAAACTAATTAGAAATTTGGTTTTCAGACTCATATGTGAATGAACATTTAAGTTCTTGACAGATTGGACACACACACACACACACACACACACACGCACACACATAGTTAGACATTCTGATGAAAATATTTTCAAAATAATAAACATCTGAATGTCAAAATTTACACACATATTATAAAGAGAAGAAATAATTATTTCTATACATAAGTATGGCTCCAAAATTTTTCACAAAGAAGTCTATGTACTATGGTTGCTAATCTGATTCAATCTTTTCCTCATCATCAGAATTTAAGTTCCATCATATTTACCAATGTGTGTATCTTTGTTGCTGCTGACACAGTAAATGGAGTTGAGGCAGTGATTTACAGGAATTTATTAAGCTGTTCAAGGCTCTTCTTATATTTACTCATGATGGCTTGGTTTCTGCACTGTCAGGTGGATGTATTATAATCTATCATTTTGGATCAGCAGTGTTTCTGGGCTCATTTTGATTTTATGTGGTCTCTACTTTGAATTGCTATAAATTAATTTTTAATTTATTTCCTTAGAAAGACTTATGTGCATTCCTATACTGCTCAAATGCAAATCACTCAAGTATTTGTAATATTTTGACTTGAAACCATGTGAATAACAAATATAATTTAAAACTTGACAGTCAAAGATTTCGGTTCTAGTATTTATGGTACAACTCTAAGTTATAAAATTATTAACACTAATGAATGTAAAATTTTGTGTGGTGTGTAATATTAAATTCATTTATTTCTGTTTAACATCATTACTTTTTATCAATATCATGATGAGTTAAGTATAGGTATTTTTATTTTTCTGGTATCATCAGATAATTTTTTATTTCATATAGATAAATTAGATGGCAAGCTAAAAGTAATTCTTTATGTGCTAAAGCTTATGCTGTAATTGATATTTATGTTCACAATGTTAAAATTTAAAAGAACAGTATTTTTACGCTTAGAGAAATATAGTAAACATACTCCAGTACTTTTTATAACTTTTTATGACTGAAATCATCTAATAAGTACCAGTTTTTGGCTTAAAAAACAAATTAGGTAATTTGATTTTAATTAAGCTGGCATATAAATTTATATAGGTCTTTTCTTAAAAGAAAGGGGTCCACCCTTTCTTATAAGCTGCCAGGGCTGCCCAGTGATTTTGAGTTTGTTTTGTGAATATCGTGTATTATTTGTGGGTGAGTTTAGGTCTGAGAGCCATTCCATGAACCCATTAAAGCTCATGTGTTTTAAGACATTTACAATTTTTTCCTACGAAGATTCTTTTTAGTAAACCACTGAAATCACATTTCTGTTATATTTGATTGCATTATAAAAATATCTAAGGGGTTCCACATCACACGTCATCATGAAAATGCAAATTAAGTCAACAATGAGATAACGTTATACATCTATTAGAATAACCAAAAATCCCAAACACTGACAACACCAAATGCTGGTTAGAATATGGAGCAATAGGAACTCTCATTTATTGCTCATGGGAATGTAAAATTGTACAGCTACTTTGGAAGACAATTCTTACAAAATAAACACACTCTTACCATACAATCCAGCAATAACTCCAAAAGTTAAAAACTTATATCCTTACAAAAATCTGCATATGAATGTTTATAACAGCTTTATTCTTAATTATCAAAATTTGAAAGCAATGAAGGTGCTCTTCAATAGGTGAATAGATAAATAAACTGTGATACATCCACCCATTAGAATATTACTCAGCACTGAAAAAGGCACTATCCAACCACTGGAAGACAGAGGAAATTTAAATGAATATTATTAAGAAAGAAGTCATTCTGAAAAGGTTACATACTGTATGATTCCAACTATATAACATACTGGCAAAGGCAAAACATTGGAGACAGTAAAAAGTTTAGTGGTTCCCAGGGTGTGAGGGGAGAGAGAGATGAATAAGTGGAGCACAGAGGATTTTCAGAGCGGTGAAAACAGTGTTCATAATGTTATAATGATGAATACATGTCATTAATTACACATTTGTCCAAATCCATAGAATGTACAACACCAAGAGTAAACCCTAATGTAAACTATGGACTTTGGGTGATAGAGATGTATTAATGTAGGTTCATCAACTGTAACAAATGTACCACTCTGGTGAATCTAAACCTGCTCTAAAAAATAAAGTCTTAAAATCTTAAGATTTTTTTATATGTGTGTATATATATTTATATACACATACACACACATATGTAAGTGTGTGTTTTGGAAAAATATTAATTTCAAAGGCAGCAAATAAAATCCCATTCACTAGGATGCCATAATCAGTGCATAATATTACTGCAGTGGATTGAAATTAAGAACAATAATTTAATCTACTACATGTGGTGATACATTATAATCAAAATGAAAACATCCCTTTACTAAAATGTAATTGATTTATGTCTTATAACCATGAAGATATTCATTAGGAGTATATGACAGGTACTCAAAAGCAGTTAGCAAACCTCAACTTTAGAAATATTATTGACTCAAAACTCATAAAAGTTAATTCAAATTGAACCTTTATATCACCATCATGTTACAAATTCTTTCAATGGAAACATTAGAATTTTGTAACAATTATACAATTTTATAGCTAAAACATTATATAAGCAGGAAAATTTTTTAAAAACTATGTCTATGCTGAGAATTAGTTATAGAGTTGTGATAATATGTGATGTTGGAATTTTTGTAGCTAATTTCTGATATCGCATGAGATCCTTGTCCATGGTAATTATATTGCACACAGTTTGTTATACAAGATATTTTGGATCATCAAACCCCCAGGTGTCTGCACCATATGGCATGGCAGAAATGCAAGATTGCCATCTAGTGGCACAACCAAAACAAAACAAAACAGATGCCAAAACATCACTTCTCAAAATTCCAAGAAGCAAATGGTAGGAGTAAACCATATGGACTTCCTCTCATCAAGAGTGATCTAGCTACAACCAAGGAGTTGTGGGGAAAAGATACATGGATAGAGCTCTCAGGGTGTATATAATGAGTGATGATCTTTATGGCTCAAGTCTAAGCCCACTAGAGAGTATGCCCTGCAGAGGCTGCACACACCAAGCAGGGTTAAACCAGCAAGCCAGCCTCTCTTCTTGCCTATACCTGTGCGTGCTCTACAAGCCAAAGATAGAGTGTTTCGGGTAAGTGGGCAAGGGGTCTGCGTGGGTTCAAGCACACAGGCTCCGTTTCACTGAGCTTGATCTACCTATTGCCATTGCCTATGTGTGTGTGTGTGTGTGTGTGTGTGTGTGTGTGTGTGTGTGTATATATATACATATATATATAGTTTACCAACACTAAAATCTGGAGTCCTACAAAATGCCTTAAATACCAGCATGGTATGCTATACAATTTTCTCAGAACAAAAGAAAATTTTATATTAAAGGAGCAGTAACAATAGACTTCTAACTATAGAGTTAACTTTCAATGCATACCAATAGGGAAACATTTGGCTAGATAGAGGAAGACTCAGATGAAGAGTATCTTAAGGAGTTGAAACATGTGCAGTCTTTTATATAGAATGAGATAGATGCACTGAACTAAAACAAACAATAAATTAGATTGTGTCTCCAACTGCTATTACACATGGTTTTCTAGACCAAAGAGTGTAAGAATGATTAGCTTATCTCACTGTCAAACTCAGTTTTCCATGTCTGGCATTTGTGCTCTCCATTCTTAAGAACTTGGGTCTGTTGGGTTACAAAAACTGTTCATGGAGGGGAGGCAACACCTCATAAGAGGACTGGCAAGTGATTCATTGATCTGGAATATGTGCGGTACTCTGCTACTTTGGGTTCCTCATGATAGTGGATAAGCAAAGGAAAAAAAAATTACTTGCTAAAACAATCAATCCTCATTACCACGAGAAACTAAGGTTACTACCACATAATGAGGGTAAGAAGGACCACTCTGGAATCCAGAGAATTTACTTAGATGTCTTTTTGTGTCTCCCAGTCAAGTAGTAACTGTCCCTGGGCACTATAAAAATCCAGACACTAGCAGGAATTAAAAAGTTCAGACACTTTGGAGATTGAAGACCTCAGTCTCTCCAACAGGTAAGCAAACTAAACCAGTCACAGCGTTGGCAGGAGGTGAGGGATATTTAGAACGGTTTGGCGGAAGAAAGATGATACGTATCTGTTACGTAACCTTGAGACCAGCTGAGTCAGCAGGGACTGTGCTTTTGTTTTTCTGTATCCTTAAATTTTACAGGGGATTGTGACTTAGAACCACCTTGAAAGAGACTCTGTGATCTATCCTCTTAGGAAAATTGAGTATATTTTGTACTGACAAAAACTAGTGACACTAAGTTGTACTGTGGAAGCTTGTTATAATGCAGACAAACAATCGGATCTGAGTGGTACAAACAGTACATATTATCAGCCTCTTCAGATTGCCGAGGTCCCTCCAGTAAACCCTCAGCTGCCTACTGTGCCTCAGGTGATTTCACAGCTGATGGACTCTGCTTGCCCACTGGTGCTGAACCCTGCTTCTCAGGTGCAGCCAGATGACCAACCAATGCCCAGAGTCTTTGTTTTCCAAAGGAAACAATAAAGGAGATGGAAACTGACTTCCTGCCTGGTAAGGAGAGGAGCCAAACAATAAGACTTTAAATCGCAGTAAAGCTGTCAGTCCATAAGATGAATCTTGACCATGAGAATTAGGAGAGAGGAAAGAACTCGGTTAATAAATCCCTTCTCTTTTCTACCACCTGTGAACTGATCTGAGGTATAGATTATGAATCAAATTGTTTGATAACATCTTACTTGGCTGAATAGCCTAGAATACCTTGCTCTTCTGTGCAGGGAGAGTCTATCCCAGCATCCAACAGATCTCCTTCTTTCTCTATTTTTCCCCTCTTTTGTCCTCATTCTCAGTGTCTTGGGTTTGTCCTCACCAAATAAGAATGAGCACTTATCTTTACTTCAGGAATTGTTTTCTAAAAATCCCAAAATTGAAAGTCAAAGGTGTTACAATTTTTTTCCATAGAAATTGTACCATTTTGTATTTTCAACAATAATTGGCTCTTTCTTCACAACAGAAGGGTTTTAAAATTACAGATTTTTTCAACCTGTAAAGTGTGAAAATATATCTCACTGTAATTTTGATTTACAGTCTCAGTTTTATAAGAAATCTGAACATACTTTCATTCATTTAAAAGGCAATTGTGTATATTTCTCTGTGAGCTATTGTGCATATATTGAGCCCATATTCTTCTGGGTTGTAGATCTTTTATTAATTTTAAATTTGGATCAGGGTATAAAAATGTTACCACACTGGTAAAATTTGACCTACATTGCATACGGAAAAATTGTATTATAAAAATTGAATTTCAATAATTTAGGCATATTTTGTTGAAGAGACATGCATGCTGTAGGGTATTATAATTTTTTTATTCTCTATTTTTATGCACTGTCTCTCGGAATGGAACACTGTTGGAATCTGTAGACTATTTCACTATTATAAGATTTCTCCCTAGCCCTTGGGGCTTTGTAATTTTTTTTATTTTTAAATTTTCTTTGATTTTGTATAAATTGATACAGCAATTATGTTATTACTTAAAATGATAATAATTTTTTATTTTAGCATTCGTAACATAATCATATTTTGGGGCATAGAAACTTCAAATTTCATTAGTTCTTCAATAAAGCTCAATAAAGTTATCCTTATGCAAATTTTGCTGTATCAAAGCATAGTCACATTTTAGTACCTTGGCCTTTAAAACTGAAGTCTTAAATTTAGGAGTTTATACTGTTTTAAGTGCTATACATAAGGGCAAACCAGTTTTTAATACATGTTTTCCATATGGTTTTTATAATTAATACTTCAGCAAAGATGGCATCTGTAAAAATGTCTAATTTTATAAACCTCTAGTCTGAAAGTCAGTTATTGTTTCTGAAATATATTTTATAGACTCTACTTTAGTTTGTTGCTTTGAAATTCTCTTGTTTTGTTTCTGGAACAGACAACAGGACCCTAGAAGTGATTTTATTCATTCACCCAATGCCTTCCTCCCTTAATCTAGAGGTATAAGCATTTTGCTGCTCAGGACAGCAGTCGGAGATGGCTTCCTAGCAATTTAACCCTCTGCTGAAGTATTTTAGTATTTTTACAAACAGGACAGCTCCATCCGTGCACACAGGCTAAACATCTGCCCTGCACCGGAGACTTAGGCAGCTGAGGATGGAAAGACAGGGTGGAGTTAAATTGTGAAGGGCTTTGAATGCCAGGGGGTTTGGGATTCCCAAAACAAACATGACTGTCATTTATTTTTAGAGACAAACCTTAGGGAACCCCTCCCTCTATAAATATCTAATAATAAATGAGTAGTTAAATAAACAATAGTATAGCTACATAATGGAATAGTCTGTAATTATTAATATCAAGGTTCTGAAGACCAGTTAATGACACAGAACAAGTGGAAAAAAAACGTGTATAGAGTATAATACCAATTTAGTAACTACAAATATGAAGATAAGAATAGAAGAACCAACATCAAACTGTAAACTGTGGTTATTTTTGGATGGTAGTATTATACTTGATTTTTATTTTCATCATTACTTTTCTCTATGTTTTAACTTTTTCTATAATGAGCACATATTACTTTTATAATGAATACATAATAAATTTTATTTTTCAAAAAAAAAAAGAAAATTTTATGAGTCTGTAATATTTTTTAAAATCTTTCAGATTGCTTTACTTTTTGTAATAATTTTTAAAATATATGATTCTTAATCTAAAATATTTAGTAGACTACCATGCATTAAATCAAAGTTCTGTAAAACATTCTGGTTTTAGATTGGAAATTTATTGGATTTGTTCTCTACACAGTTTACTTATATGATTCTTACAAATTATTTGAAAAAAGATATAACAAAATACTTTTATATTAAAGTTTTATTTTTATTTTTTTCAAAGTTTGCAATGCAGCCACATTATTCTCAGAAAAGGATATATTTAAATTATTTTTTGATCCCTATTTGAAAATGCATTGCAATGGATTCTATAATTTCAATGGCAAAATAAAGGTTTCTGTATGAAAAGAAATAAAAATTTTAAGTAGACAAAATTGATTTATTTACAATTTTGGAAAGGACTTGTTTATATAAGTTTGAACCATCATGTTTAGAAAAATGTGTTTTATTATTTTATTTACAGTTAATAAAGAAAACACAAAATCATAACCAAAATTTGTGACCCAGAGAATCATTTGGATACCCAAGCCCAGCAGGCAATAAATGCTTATGAGGCTTTTTTAGTACAGAGTGATAAATTATTAGAGTGAAATACTATTAACTTCAAGTTCACACATAGCAATTAAATGCCATGAAGCTCTTTCTGGTGCTTTGCCCATGTTAAAAAAGCAATTGCTATTTCTTTACTCAGTCTGAGGTTAGTTCTGATTTTTAATTAACATGAAAACAAGGACCTTCCTTTAAAACACTCTATTCCCAGGAGTGTGTTCTTCCAATCTCTAATGAAAAAATAAACACCAGGTCTACTAAGCCTCACGCTAGGTTTCACTGGGACTCATTTCATTTTGCTTTTCACAAACTCCTGGACCAAATATGCGCTTTCACCTCTACTATGGACGGTTTCCTGTCTGATTTTTACACACTTACGTTAACTGCTTACTATATTTATTCTATCAATCTTGCCTTATTTTTCCAACTTCATTCAAAATGGAAGAGAGGAAGGAGAAGGGAAAAGTGTTACAAATTAAGAAGATAAATCTACCAGTAGATTAACTAGATAATGTTATTAATGCCTAAGAAAGCGAGTTAAGGTGATACATTTCTCTGATGGGAGAGAGGGGGGAAAAACCCATACGAATAAATAAAACATATGTCATTACAGTTTTAAAATATTTTCTTATGAAAAACTGTAACCATACAGAGAAGGTGAAATAATGCACCTATATATGTAGCTCCTTGATTCTAGAATGAACATATAATTTTATCATCTGTCTATCTGTCCACTAATACTTCTGTTCATTTGTCAATCTATCTCAGTTTTCTGATGCATTTCAAATGAAGGTGCAGACATAATCCATTTCAACCCTAAAGAGTTCAGCATGCACAAAAGTAACTAGAATTCAATATTTGTTTACATGTTTTTTCATCTGTTTTTAGGTAAACTTTATACACAGAGATATGTACAAATCTTGGGTATACTCTTCATGAGAGGTTTGAGAAATGCATATATTATATAATTGAAACTTCTATCATGATAAATCATTACCATTTCCTTGGAAAGTTCCTTCAATCTCTTTCCCAGGCTCCTTGACCCTATTTCCTCAAAGGCAACCACTAATCCAATTTTTTTCACTGCAGATTAGTTTTGCCTATTCCAGAAAGTCAAAAATAGAACCATTTATCTTTTTACATTCTGTGAATTGTTCACAGGTGCTTTGCATTACCCACTTTACAGAATAGAAAAAAATTGGCCAGAATTATTATATTATAAAATATGTTCATAATACTATCTTCCTTAAGTGTTTTGGTTTTATAAAAGTTATTATTGTTGATTTAATTTTTTAAAATTTCCCCCAAATATTCAAGCTTAACTAATGCCCTGGGCTAATTTTAGTAAGTAATATTTTTCTAGGAATTTGTCTAAATTGATGATTTCAAATAAGTTTTCAAATCTGTAAGTTTATAGTAGTTTATAATTTTTCTCTGATATGTTCATTGCTGATGTAAATGTCATTGTATTCCCTTTACATTTATGAATTGTTTGTGCTTTCAGTATTTTTTTCTATATGTCTATTATTCTGTACAAAATAGGTTAGAGTAGCTTTAACTTCACCATTTTAAAAGTTCTTTTCTTTATTTACTAATTGCTATTTTTAACTTTAAATCTTCCCTTTCAAGTGATTTAGGTTTATTTTTTTTCTAATTTATAAATTTGATGTTGAACTTATTATTGTTACCCTGTCTGATGCAGAATGTAAGGCTATCAATATCCATGAATGTGTTTTGACTTAATTCTAGACATTTTGTTATCTAGAATTACATTATTATTTTCTGTGGGTGTTCAGGTCTTCATTATGATCTAATTGTCTCATGAATTATTAAAATTACTTTTATTAATTTTAAAAGTTGATGTATTCTTAAATTTTTAAAGTTTTCATGTTTTTGTTTTACTTATTGATTTCTCAACTGTTTTGTAGTCAAATAATATGGTCTGATGATAACAGTTACTAGAGAGTTGTTATCAATCCAGAGATTACCATCTTGAGCAATCTGAGTTTGAGATATTGGATACAGGACATGCATTTAGGACCATGAGTGCATCTTCCAAACAGTTTCAAGTGGTTTCCCCCTGAGTAAGATCTGTCCCTTCTTACTTCAATGTTAACTCACTTACTGCTTTAGGGACTTCCCACATAATCCAAGGCTCTGGCCAACTGAAAATACAGTCACTGTGTCCAAATATTAGATTTAAAAATTTTGCTTTATAATTATTATAATAATGATATCATATATCATAATTATATATGATATATCATCATATATGCCAATTTCTTATAAATTGACTCTGGTCTATTTTAGATAAACATATAGACCCTGGTCAATTTATAATCTCAATTATTTTTAAGTTCTGATCTTTAAAAAATAGAATATTGTGTTTCTCAGTTTTAGTTTTTATGTTACTCTATTTTCAGCAGTGTCTGTTTTCCTATGTATTGCCTCTTACATGGGGTCATTTTCTATAATCATTTCCACTTCTCTTCTATATATTTCTTGAACTTTGTTAGCTTATTTTTCACCCTCTTCTGTTGTCAATCAGGAGTCTTTTATATCTGTTTTGAGACCATTCTTACTTTTTTTACAAAAAATTCTTTCAATCAATATTGATATTTTTGACAATTTTCACCTGCTTGGGAGCAACATTTGTAGAGATTAGAAGGTGGGACTAGTTTTCCTTACCTGCAAATTTTCCATGTTCTTTTATATTTTTGTATTCATCCACTACTGCTTGTGTAACTGTTATTTCTGTGGTGAGGTATTGTTTTCTTTTATTTTTGGTAGTGCAGGATTTTAACTTTGATTCCTAGCAGGAGATGCCTTTGGATACATTCTTAAGATGGAGTGGGAGATCTCCAGTAGCTTAAAGTCATCTATTTGGATGTGCTTATCTAAATATACATTGCCCATTTATTCAGTGATCCAACGTAGTGGTTTTGCCAATTGGTAAGCATCACTATTCTGAGTATAAACTCAATTACAAAGAAAGTAAGCACAAGATGCAGTCTTTTTTTTCCCTAGGCTTTCTTTGGGACATATTCATGTCAAAACCGTCTATGTAATCAGTCCACTATAAACCCCACCTCTCACCAATATATCAGGTGACTTATTGAGTCCACAGGTATTAACGTCACTTCACAAATAATGTCCTATAATTCTATGGCCAGGTCAGATCCTTTTGTTTTAGTGCAAAGCTACCATGGACTGAAATTCCCTTGAGAGAAAGCTAAAAGGAAGATATACATCTAATATTTGTATGGTTCTCTTCAAGAAAATCTAGCCTTGCTTTTTGCAATACCCTATACCCAGTTTCCCTTATTGTTAATATCTTACATTACTATGGTACGTTTATAACAACTAATGAACCAATATTGATGCATCATTATTATTAGAGTCCTTAATTTATTTGTATATCACTAGTTTTTATTTATATCCTTTTTTATTTCTGTTCCAGGATGCCAATGAGTATACCTCATTACATCGCCTTGTCATGTTTCCTTAGGCTCCTCTAGCCTCTGAACTTTATCAGCAGAAATATCTTTTGAGTAGTAATATTGGCTATATATAACAAGTAAATGTCACTCAAGAAGTAAAATCCCCAAAAGGCTTACAGTTTCTTCATCTAAATTGTACTAAAGAATTTCCAGCATTGCCACTTAATTTATTATGTATAGCTATTGAGGCCAGGTCTTAGTCAATTAGCCTAAGAAATAATTAAAACCATTCAAAGCTGCTAGACCTACCACACTGTATCTAGTTGCTTGTACATATTTAAATAAGTTTTTTCATGTATATTCATGTTCTTTACTTTTTAGTGGACCACCCTCAGGATCTGTTAATATGGTATCTAGTACCACACATTTTCCAGATCCCCACTCCCAGTATTTTTATCTAAATACTATAATTCTCTTGGTGGGAAAACTTTGTGCTTTCAGGTTTGTTTGTTAATTCACTTAATGAAGTAGCCAGTATACCCACAAAGCTCTTGCATTTCTACCGTCCTTTAAGTGAAAATAAAAAAAGCTTCCTGCAAAAACCTGCTTTCACTGCACTGCATGTTACAACATTCCAGGTGTCTCCAAGTAATAATAAAAATATTTCCTTTGCCAGTGTTTTTTGTGGGATACTGAAGTCCCATACCTAAATATGAATTGAATTTTCAGTGCTGTCACTTTCAATTAACCCAGTTAAACAAGGACAGGTTTCTCCCAGTGACAGCAAACAACTGGCCAAGATTGGTCATGTACCTAGGCCTTAGTTGCCAGCCTGTAGTTTTTTGGTGATCTATTATTGTGTTACCTACTTTTCTAGAACTTAGTGGCTTAATAAAAACCATAATTACATTATTCCTTATAATTCTGTTGTTTGACTGGGGCCCAACTGGGTGTCCTTATGCCCTTCTGTTTGGAGTCTCTTATGTAACTAAGGTCAGATGGTTGCTCCAAGATGGCTTCGTGTATGTATCTTGTGTTGCTGGGGAAGGCTGGTTTTGGGGCTCAGTAAGACACTGAATTCCTGAGTCCCAGTCTCAGTGCAGCTTTGCTGTGTCCAGATGGCCTCTTTCTGGGGCCTTGCCATGTGTTCTCCCAGTAGTGTTTCTTAATTTTTATATAATAACTCAGGGTTTCCAGGAGTGAAAAGTGGAAACTATTATGGCTTCATAAGGCAAACTGTGCAACTGGCACAAGGTTGCCTCTGCCACATTTAAAGTGAATCACAGGGCCTGACTAATTTAATAGGTGAGGGGGCTACACTAAGATGTGAGTATTGAGAGGTGTGATGATTCATCAGGACCATGTCTGAGAACTAACTAAGACAAGTGGAGAGAAAGACAGTTTCCCTCCTTAGAGATTTCACCAGACTTACAACATGGAGGACTTGCTAAAAACGTAGTTTCAATTTTGAGAAAGCAAGATGTGGCAACTATCTACCACATGATGGAATCCTACTCCTAAGAAGTGCAGTGGCCTCTTCTGCATGGTGTGTTGACAAAATGATCCTCTGAGTGCAAGAACAGTATTTAAAAAAAAAATAGCTGCTCTCTACTTTTGTTATCCAGGTGATCTTTTCTAACTCCAAGAGTTAACCCGTTTCTTGCTAGTGTCTGTGGCATAATGGAAATTTCCAATTATTAGGGAAAGTATGTTACCAATTCTAGAGCTATTTATACCAAAATGATACTCGAATCTCCAGATTCTTGTCCTGTCACATATTCGTTTTTCTGCTCTGACAGTACAGATATATTTGATAAGGATAGGGTTTCAATATGAATTTGACAAAAATGATAAGAAATACAGGAATTCTTCCTGAACTATCACCTGTTCTTCTGTAAGATGCTTGAAGGAACATGAAATATTGAATTATTATCTAGAAGGTATATATCTCATATCTTTCTGCAGGTGTCAGTGCTAAGCTCTGCAAAAATTTCAGCCAAGACCTTGACATATTCCTTTTTTTTAAATTAATTTTTATTGGAGTAAAGTTGATTTACAATGTTGTGTTAGTTTCTACTGTACAGCAAAGTGAATCAGTTATACATATACATATATCCACTCTTTTTTAAGATTCTTTTTCCATACAGGTCATTACAGAGTATTGAGTAGAGTTCCCTGTGCTATACAGTAGGTTCTTATTAGTTATCTATTTTAAATACAGTAGAGTGTATATGTCAATCCCAATTTATCCCTCCCCCCTTTTCCCCCTTGGTAACCATAAGTTTGTTTTCTATACCTGTGACTCTATTTCAGTTTTGTAAATAAGTTCATTTGTACCATTTTTTTTAAATTCCACATGTAAGCAATATCATATGATATTTGTCTTTCTCTGTCCGACTTACTTCACTCAGTGTGACAGTCTCTAGGTCCATCCATGTTGCTGCAAATGGCATTATTTTGTTCTTTTTTATGGTTGAGTAATATTCCATTGTATATATGTGCCACCTCTTCTTTATCCATTCCTCTGTTGATGGACATTAGGTTGCTTCCATGTCCTGGCTATTGTAAATAGTGCTGCAATGAACATTGGGGTGCATGTATCTTTTCGAATTATGGTTTTCTCCAGATATATGCCCAGGGGTGGGACTGATGGATCATATGGTAGCTCTATTTTTAGTTTTCTAAGGAACCTCCATACTGTTCTCCGAAGTGGCTATACCGATTTACATTCCCACCAGCAGTGTAGGAGGGTTCCCTTTTCTCCACACCCTCTCTAGCATTTATTGTTTGCAGACTTTTTGATGATGGCCATTCTGACTGGTGTGAGGTGATACCTCACTGTAGTTTTGATTTGAATTTTTCTAATAATTAGTGATGTTGAGCATCTTTTCATGTGCCTCTTGGCCATCTGTATGTCTTCTTTGGAGAAACATCTATTTAGATCTTCCACCCATTTTTTGATTGTGTTGTTTGTTTTTTTGATATTGAGCTGCATGAGCTGTTTGTATGTTTTGAAGATTAATTCCTTGTCAGTTGCTTCATTTGCAAATATTTTCTCCCATTCTGTGGGCTGTCTTTTTGTTTGTTTATGGTTCCCTTTGTTGTGCAAAGGCTTTTAAGTTTTATTATGTCTTGTTTGTTTTTTTTGTTTGTTTTTATTTTTATTACTCTGGGAGGTAGACCAAAAAAGATCTTGCTACAGTTTATGCCAGAGAGTTTCTGCCTATGTTTTCCTCTAAGAGTTGACATATTCCTAATTTCTAATACTCTCTAATTTTCAGTTGGTCACGAACCCAAAGTGAATAGAATATCAAAGTACGTAATATCTTGTAGAAGAAAAAAAAAGGAAGTAAGCAAGAATACTAATTTACCATATAGATCCAGGAATAGCCTTATATTTTATATCATTGCTTAAGAAGCATAAATTCGAAGGGACAAAAGAAAGCCCTTGACTTTTCAACACAGAGAACTGTACCTTGATAAACATGATCCAATCAGGGTCAGGAATCTCCTCACTTAGGTGGACTTTGCCTCTTTTCTGGGTTGAAGGTGTAATGAAACAGGGAAATAGAAAGTGGATACGGAGACACAGAGATAGACATATTTGTTAGGTTAACGCTTTTTAACACCACAATCAGCTATGCAAAGGCAATTTAGTTTCTTTTTTTAATCCCAAATTCATCTGTTTTTCCTTCTAAGTCTCTACCAACATAGTAACGAGAAATGCAATCAATATAGATTCCACTCAGGTAAACAATCCAAAGCAACAAAAGGGAATTCAGTGAAACAGTCACTGTATTTAAGTAAAATCTATTTTTCATAACTTTGGGAATTAACATGTATAATTACTTGTAGCAAAATTAATGAAAAACTGAAAGGATCATCCATAAATATATAAATTATACTGCTGGATTTCTATGTTTCCTCCATACTCATATTTAATCTGTTATAAAATATACTTTACAGTTTCCATCCTCAACCTGTCTCATGTTTAAACTTCCATCTGAATATGTCTCATACAAATATTCCAACTAAGACATTCATCTATAGAATGAATGACAGTGAACCTGAGAAGGAGTATTATAAAGCTAAAATTAAACCTAGTTACAGATTCAAAATGTCAGCATAATAAACAAAACGAAGGTGTTCTGAGCCAAACCTACTTTATTTCAATATGGGAAATGTGTTTTACAAATGCACAATATTTAACATGCCCAATAAATATAATTGCAAAATGAACATTTGAAAGGTGAAGCCTAACAATTGATGACTAATGCAATTGTCAATGGGAAAAATGGTGATCTATTGAGAAAGATATGTACACAATTAATGACAATAATTAAACTGGTAGGTAGTCATTAGCAGCAAAGAGGAGACAGTGGCGAGAAAGACAAGAAGAAATCGATTCACACCCAGCCATCTGGGAACTCTCCCTTGACCACACCCAGAATGGGCGAAACTATGGTTGTGTGGTGGGCAGTTTATCCTGATAAAGAGTGAGCACAGTAACATGAGGGGACATCCCCGGGCTGCGCATGCCCAGACCAGACAGGCGTATAACCTATAGTAAACCCAAACTCATCATAATTATAATAAAACCTACATGTGGTTTTGCCCCCGAGTGGGCGTTTCTTAGCGATTCAAGGGTGAGAGCATGCGCAGCAGTAAACTTGTTACATAGCTCGCGACTGTCAATCAAATAATGATCCCTTGTCACTCAACCCCTCCTCCCTGCAAAATGCTCCTGAAAGGTGCCCTTAAGCCTGTACGGGAATGCTGCTTTCAATTCGCAGAAACAGCCCGCGCGCTCTCTCTCTCTCTGAGAGTGTACCTCTGCTTTGATAAACTTTGCTTTGGGCTTGCTTCACTTCGCTGACATAGCCCGCTCTCTTTCTCTCTCTCCCGCTCTGAGAGTGTACCTCTGCTTCGATAAACTTTGCTTTGTGCTTAAGCTTAACATGGTAGTTTGCAATTCTTTGCTTACTATCTTGGAACCGATTGCTGGTGAGGGTCTTCCGTTGACCTCCTCGGTTGAAGCTGTTTTGTTACAACGCCATGTCCACCCAGACAAAACCAAACAAAATCATAATACCTGTCTATCTGTACTCAAAGAATCAAGAAAATTGAAGCAATCAGAAATTTAATTAGGCTAAAGATTTTTTTTTAAAGGCATTTTAAAAAGAGATGAGGATTTAAAGTATTTTAACCAGTTCTGAGTAGGGTATCAGACAAGCAATGCAGTGCATTTCTCAGTCATTTCCTGATCCTTTTGAAAGCAGATCTTTTGCCCCTTTCCTGTTTGCCCACTTCTGTTCCCCTCTAACCTTAAAATAACCTAATTATAGGAATGAGATCACTGGGCAATTTAACCTAACTCCTGATTTATGCTCTCCTGAATGCACACCATGCCTTGTCTAACCTGTTGATTCTTTTCCTAGATAAAAAGTAAGAATGAAGAATTAAGTAAAGAATAATTAGCTCTCTATCCCCAACAGCCCCCTAAGCAATCCTGCAGGCAGATCATGAGGGCAAGATAACATCTGAAGAGAGAGTCAACCAGTCTGCATGCAATGGAGATTGCTGCAGAACCCAACCTCCTGCCTGGATAATTCACTGAGATTCTTCCCCCCATTTTTTCCTTTAAGAATTGTCATGGTTGAGCAGAATCTTTGGAGTTGGTCCCTAGACACAAGTCCAACATCTCCCCAGATTGCTGGATTTCCTAACTAAAGCAGCTTTCCTTTCTATTGAGACTTGCCTCTTGAATTATTGGCTTATGAGTGGTAAGGAGCCAAACCTCCTGAGTTCGGTAACACTTTGAGGCCAGTTTTAATAGTGTGTACTTGAATTCCTTGGTTCCAGTTGTGTTCCTAAATCCCTAGAGAGGCAGTTTTGTGGTTTTCTGGAAGCCATTTCTAGATTTACAACCTAGAGCTGGTGTATCCTACCTGTTGTGGACTGAATTGCATCCTCCCAAAATTTGTATGACAAAGTCCTAACCCCAGGGACCACAGAATGGGACTATGTTTGAAGATAAGGTATTTAAGAGGTAATTAATTTAAAATGAGGCCATTAGGCTGGGCCCCAATGCAATCTAACTATTGTCCTTATAAGAAGAGATTAGTACATAGAGAAATGCACCAGCGCCACACATGCACTGAGTGACGACCATGTGAAGAGGCAGCAAGGGGGCAGACATTTGTAAGCCAGGGAAAGAGGCCTCAGAGGAAACCAACCCTGCCAGAAACTTGATCTTGACTCCAAGACTCCAGAGCTGTGAGAAAATAAATCTGTGTTTTAAGCCATCGGATTTGTGGTATTTTTGTTGTGGCAGCCCTAGCAAACTAACACACTGCCATTTCTAAGATTATTTACCTAAATATTTGTACTTAATTCTTTCTGGTAAAATAGATAGATAGTTTATCTTCCCTGGATTGAACAGTGATAGACATAATGTTTAACAATAAAGTTAAGTAACAGATCCTCAAAACTGGAAATCTGGGATTGCTTATCTGAACTGTTTGGGTTTGAATGCAAAGATGATTCTAGTCTTCTTGGAAATGGAAATCAATAGTGCATGACACACAATGGCAAAACAGTTACATTATCACAAAAGTAGCCTACTAGAAACAAGACTTCAGCAGAGGGAGCAGGTATGTTTGACTAGTATAATTTGAATGAGGAGTTCAAGTGATGCGGGAACCATGGTGGTGTCTTAAAGTACAGAGAGTTGCAAAATAGAAAAGATGACAACCTCGGGGCTTAAAACATCACTTAAAGGAATGAATAAAAGTTAAAGAGGTAAATAACAAAAGAGAATATTTGAATGCCCTATAAGATGAAAAGTTGCTCAGCATCATTTTTCATTTGGAAAATATATTTTAGGAGCATTTTAAAATAAAATAAACACTTTAATTCTAGTAAAAGTAAAGAAAATGATACCAGACTAGCCCTACCACCATAAATAATTTTTTTTAAATGAATAATATACATTAAATAACTGTTTCTGGCTAGTGAATGGCAGGCATCACAAGGCTACAATCCCAGAGAGAAGCAAAATTAAAAAGATGAACCCCGGGCTTCCCTGGTGGCGCAGGGGTTGAGAATCTGCCTGCTAATGCAGGGGACACGGGTTCGAGCCCTGGTCTGGGAAGATCCCACATGCTGCGGAGCAACTAAGCCCGTGAGCCGCAACTACTGAGCCTGCGCGTCTGGAGCCTGTGCCCCGCAGCAAGAGAGGCCGCGATAGTGAGAGGCCCGCGCACCGCGATGAAGAGTGGCCCCCGCTTGCCACAACTAGAGAAAGCCCTCGCACAGAAACGAAGACCAAACACAGCCATAAATAAACAAACAAATAAATAAATAAATAAAATTTAAAAAAAAAAAAAAAAAAAAAAAGATGAGCCCCCTGAGAGCCATGGCTCTTGGCCTGTGGCAATTTTACCACTGAGGAGCTGGTTGCTGAAGTCTGTCCAGAGCTGGGAATCCTTACTGATCTAAGCACTTTCTATTCCTTCTTATTCTAAATGGTGCTTTTGTATTAATGTCTTTTTACTGTTTCCACAGAATCCTTTGTTGTCCTTTCTTAGCACTCCTCACAATCATTAATCCCTAGGTGAAATCGGTCTTCCCTTCTAGTCTAAGTTGGACATCTTTTAATCATTTTCACTGAGAAAAATTAGTGCACTAACTCTGGCTCAAGAAAAAGTTGCTTAAACAGAAATGGTAAAGCAGTTAAAAAATTTTAACCAATCTTGGCCCCAAAACACAAAAAAGAACCCCAAATGAGTAATTATCCCATAAGTAAATGAACATTAACTGTTTCTCAATTTTTATGAAAGACATATATCATATACTTGGAAAAGATAAAACTATTTGTATACTTCTCAAGGTTTTAATTTGAAAACTATATGCAGAAAATATTTAATGGCAAAAATCAATTGCTATGAAAGGTGATATTTGTTGCCTGATTCATATGAAGTAGCAAATGCTTTTTGTTTTGTTTTGTTTTTTAACTTTATTGGAATATAATTGCTTTAAAATGGTGTGTTCGTTTCTGCTTTATAACAAAGTGAATCAGCTATACATATACATATATCTCCATATCTCCTCCCTCTTGTGTCTCCCTCCCACCCTCCCTATCCCACCCCTCTAGGTGGTCACAAAGCACCGAGCTGATCTCCCTGTGCTATGCAGCTGCTTCCCACTGGCTATCTATTTTACATTTGGTAGGGTATATATGTCCATGCCACTCTTTCACTTTGTCCCAGCTTACCCTTCCCCCTCCCCATGTCCTCAAGTCCATGCTCTATGTCTGCGTCTTTATTCCTGTCCTGCCCCTAGGTTCTTTGGAACCATTTATTTTTTTTTTTTAGATTCCATATATATGTTTTAGCATACATATTTGTTTTTCTCTTTCTGACTTACTTCACTCTGTATGACAGACTCTAGGTCCATCCACCTCACTACAAATAACTCAATTTTGTTTCTTTTTATGGTTCAGTAATATTCCATTGTATATATGTGCCACATCTTCTTTATCCATTCATCTGTTGATGGACACTTAGGTTGCCTCCATGTCCTGGCTATTGTAAATAGAGCTGCAATGAACACTGTGGTACATGACTCTTTTTGAATTATGGTTTTCTCAGGGTATATGTCCAGTAGTCCCGCTGGGTCGTATGGTAGTTCCATTTTTAGTTTTTAAAGGAACCTCCACACTGCTCTCCATAGTGGCTGTATCAATTTACATTCCTACCAACAGTGCAGGACGGTTCCCTTTTCTCCATACCCTCTCCAGCATTTATTGTTGGAGCAAACGTTTTGAGTTGATTTATTCATGCTATAAATACTTATGTGAAAGCATATCACATCAGCTTTCATCATGATTTTACATTCCAAAAATGATCAAACACCCTTCCACTTCTGAGAGATGTTAATGTTCTAGAAAGCCTGATTAATTTCACCCTGTATATGTAGCTACGACTTAAACATCTTGAACTTGCATAAAGAGTACTAATAGATAAAACCCACAAATGTAAGGCATCTTTAACTATTTCCCATACAGTTGAAATAATCTGCCATAAATTCATGATTTTAAAGAAATAATAAAATGAGTAAGTTGTGCTAGAAAGAATCCCAAGTTTAGTTTGCTGAGCAAACATGCAATGAATTAACTAAGACTCGGTTAATTCTTAAAAGCTAATCTTAAAAAATAAAGTCGGGGGCTTCCCTGGTGGTGCAGTGGTTGAGAGTCTGCCTGCCAATGCAGGGGACGCGGGTTTGAGCCCTGGTCCAGGAAGATCCCACATGCCCTGGAGCAGCTGTGCCAGTGCGCCACAGCTGCTGAGGCTGCGCTCTGGAGCCCGCGAGCCACAACTACTGAGCCCACACGCTACAACTACTGAAGCCCAAGTGCCTAGAGCCCATGCTCTGCAACAAGAAGCCACCGCAATGAGAAGCCTGTGCACCGCAATGAGGAGTGGCCCCCACTCGCTGCAACTACAGAAAGCCCTCACACAGCAACGAAGACCCAACGCAGCCAAAAATAAGTAAATAAAATAAATAAATTTATTTTTTAAAAAAAACTTGGTTTGATTACCTCTCTGTGGCAATACTGGTCGTTTCACCTGTCTTCGCTACTTTGCAGCAGAATCCAAGCTAGAAAATTAAAAAGTACAGCACTGAAAATATCCAGATTCTCCCTCAAGTTCTGTGTGTATTTCACATAATTAATGCATTAAGAATATGTATATGCTAAGTGAATATCAATTGCTCAGTGGTAAAGGAGCTTATTTTGTGTCCTTGTATTTAATTCAGTTTAATGAAATTAAATATAACAAACTTTTTTTTTTGGTTAAATTCTCTACTAGGTGCCAGGCTATTAGGTGCAGAGAGAAGGAAAGGAAAATAACACATTACCTTGTCCTTGAGAACTCACTCTCCAGAGAGATTGTTAGACTACTCCTTCCCAAAAAAAAAGCCAATGTGTACTTTGCCATCTACATTTGATTTTATTTCTCAGATATTATGGACTGACTTGTGTCCATCTCCCAAATTCATAGGTTGAAGCTCTAATACCTAGTACATTGATAAGGTCTTTAAAGAAATGATTAAGTTAAAATAAAGCCGCTAGGGTGGACCCTAATCCATTATGACTGGTGTCTTTGTAAGAAGAGGAATTTTGGACACAAAAGAGATACCAGGGATATACACACACACACAGAGAAAGGCAGACATCTTCACATCAAGGAGAATGGCCCTAGGAGAAACCAACACTGCCATTTCTTGAAATTCTAGCCCCCAGAACTGTGAGAAAATAAATTTCTGTTGTACATGGCACCCAGTCTGTGATATTTTGTTATGGTAGCCCTAGCAAACTAATTTACCAGATTACAACTGATATTTAAAAATGTATACATTTAATATATATTTCAGAATCTACTTTTCACTAGGTTCTCCACAATATAAAAGCAATAAACAAGAAAGTCACCATCTCTGACTTTAACATACACTCAGAGTGGGAATAACTAATACTGCATATGTAATGATAGGTTTGATGAGTGTGAAAAACTTTTGTACAGTTCATTATGAGAACAGACAACAGGAGTCCTAAGTAAAGTTTATCATGAGAGTTTTTCCTTATGGAGTTATTTCAAATCTATTCAAAGTTGTGTTTGGGCTAGCTAAGGAAGATGGCAGAGAAGGAGGAACAGAGGAGAAACCACTGAGTCTTTATTAAACTGAAACCACTGAATCTTTATTAAACTGAAACCTTTATTAAAGTGAAACAGTTGATGCAGACAAACAGGAATCAACTGGTGGGAGACAAAACTGATAGAAAGGTAGGAGTCGAAATAAGAAGAGTTGTGTAGGTCATGTTACCTACATGATAGTCAAATGTCAGAAAAATGTTTTTCAATAGAGCAGAATCGATTGATTTTTTTCTATTTGGTTATATTTTGTCTGTTTTCACAGTTTTGTTGAGGTATGGTTTACATATCAAAAAAATCTCCCTGTAAGGTATTCAGTTTGATGAGTTTTGGCAATTTTATAGAGTCATAAAACCACCACCATAATTGAGATATTGAATGTACCAGATACTCCAAAGAATTCCATCCAGGCCCTTTGTGGTTAATTTTCTCTTCTATTCCTGCACAACCATCTATATCATTTGCTTTGTTTTATCACTATAGGGTTTTTTTTCCCCCTAGAATGTCATATAAATGGAATCATGTAATTTATACATAGTCTATTGTATTTAAATGTTTTCCACATAGTCTGTTTTAAGTATGGATCCAAATTTTGTTTGTTTTCTGATTAACCCACTATGGGATATGTATAGTATACATACAATTAGTATGTCAGTTTACCAAATGATGAGTAGTTGATTGTTTCCAAGTTTTGGCTACCATGAATAATGCTGCTATGAATATTAATGTGTAGTTCTTGATTTGGGCATATGTTTTAGTTTCTCTTGGATAGCTATGATTTCTTTTCCCTTGGATAACTATCTAGGTGCATATTTATATCATAATTAGGTAAAATAATTGACACAAGTTTAAAACTGATTTGATGTAAGAGATTATGACAAGGAAGAAGTCAAATGTAGCTCATAATTTTCTGTCTTGAAAGAATGATTTAACATAATATTGGCATTTTCTGAGATGAAAGAAATTTTTGAAATAGAAAATTATGACTATAGTTTGAAATCCTGAATTTGAGATTCTGTGATGCAGCCAAATGGGGATATCAAATAATGGGTTAAACAAAAACTCTACCGGTAACAAAAGTGTTCTTGGCTAGAAAGTACATATATTGTAATAGTACAGAGACAAATAAAATTCACAATACTGAACAAGATCAGTGGCCAGTCAAGTATGGTCCAAGGGCCAAACTACCTATTTTTGTAAATTAAATGCTGCTTTTTAATTGCTACACCATTGGTTTACACATTGTCTATGCTACTTTCACACTACAATACAGAACTAAGTAATTATGACAAAGACCAGATGATCCACAAAGCCATATTCACTCTCTGGTCATATTTACTCTCTGGTCCTTTACTGAGTAAAGTTTGCTGAGTCCCCGACATAATTATCAAGAGAATATAGAGTTATAAGAAAAGACTGTAAGACAGTGTAGACTAGAGGGATAAGAATATTCTGCATTTAAAAATAAGGCGGAGGGCACAGAAATCTAAACAGAAGATCCAGAAAGTATTCAGATTGTAAGGAAAAAAAAATAGGGAAGTGTTCTGCTGTAAAGTCCATGGACACAGAGTTTTCAAGAAGAATGAGAGATCGACTGAAATCAAGAAATATGAGGTGAATAGAGGGGTGGGATAGGGAGAGTGGGAGGGAGAGAGACGCAAGAGGCAAGAGATATGGGGATATATGTATATGTATAACTGATTCACTTTGTTATAAAGCAGAAACTAACACACCATTGTAAAGCAGTTATACTCCAATAAAGATGTTAAAAACAAAGAAATATGAGGATTGAAAAATAAGTATACGGAAGTCATTGATAAACTTACCAGGGCAATTGTGGTAAAACAATATAAGTCCAATGACGGTGGATAGAATTGGGAAACGGGTATTAGAGCAGGGTATTAAATGTATTCAATTTCTTATGGCAGTGGGAAGAAAGATGATTGAGTTGAGGTCTAGAAACTTTTTGCCTATTACCCAGCAGGAGATCAGGGACCATTTGCTGCATTTGCTGTTGTCTAAATGAACCCGAGGATAATGATAATTGCCAACCAGTGCACAATGTACTGCAATACCTGATGGAGAATGTGAGGGGGTTATCAGTAAGCCAAATGTAGATCTTGGTGGGTGAAGTGATGCTGTAGTGGAGGACACTGAGACTATAGTGAAATAACAAAGTGGAAAACAAGAAAGAAAAGTAGACCTTATAGTGTCATCACTCATTCATAAATGCATGATTGGGATAGGAGTGAGGTGCAGAGGGCTTTGACATTTATTACCTATGGTTGGATTTTGGGCAAGTGTCCCCTTTGCCCGGTTTTAATTGGTCATACTACATGAGAATACTTAAAACTTCCCAAAACCTTACTTTATAGTGAATATTAAGTAGTATCACATTTTACAAGGACAAGAAATATCAGCTTTACATAAGAAATGTTGAAAGAAAGGGCACTAATCCCCACCAAGTTGCAATACATCTGTCTTGAGTGCCCTGTGAAAAATTAAATGGCTCAGAAGAGTAACTATTGATTATTGTGGTTAGAATAAATTCATGCATTTTACCCTACACAGTATCAGACATGATAAAAGTTAATCAGGAAGTCCCACAGTCTAAAGGAATTGATATTCTCACACAAACTTGGTGAATGCTTCCTATTTTATTCTAACTTTGAAAGGAAATGAAGTAAAATTCACTTTTTTATACTACTGTACATCACCGTCCTCCCATTCATGCAGGGTATCTGAATTTGCAAGCATATTGAATCCAGAAACCAAATTTCAATTTCATCCCTATTAAAATAAAATGGATTCATTATAGAAATAATAGGATGATGTATTTCTTTCTTTTTTTTTATTACTGGAGTAAAATTGCTTTACAATGTTGTGTTAGTTTCTACTACACAATAAAGTGAATCGGCTATATGTATACCTATATCCCTTCCTTCTTGGACTTCCCTCCCCACCCCCCCACATCCAACCCATCTAGGTCATCACAGAGCACCGCGCTGAGTTCCCTGTGCTATACAGCAGGTTCCCACTAGCTATCTACTTTACACATGGTAGTGTATTTATGTCAAACCTAAACTCCCAATTCATCCCACACTCCCCTTCCCGCCCTGTGTCCACATGTCCGTTCTTCTCAGAGAAAAAAGTCAAAGAAGAATTTAAAACTGTGAAAGTATACACATACTACTAGCTGAGGATGGTTAATTAATATGGCGTAATAGAGGATCCAGTACGATGACTAAACTTAGGGAATAACTGGATCTGAGACTTTAGATACTTAATGGTAAGATACTTAATATTGAGAGATTTACCATCACTTAATGATGAGATACTTAATGGTGAGAAACTGGATGGTAATTCCCTAACATTTTCAACAAATGGTTCTGGAACAATATGTTCCATTGCCAACTCATAGTGTTACATCTGGATCAATGAAACTGACAAAGTACGACAGTCCATAAGAGGCTTGAACACAAGACCTCCTGGGTCTTCTAGAAAAGAACTTATTGGCCTATGGGACATCTTTTCCTGGTTTGGTAACGACTGAGGCTCTTGGCTATGTTCACTTCTCTAGGCAGCCTGTCATCCTGTTTGGAATAATTTCTACTATAATCTTGGTTTGCTGTTGCCTCAGACAGATTAACCAGTTATTCTCACAGCCTCTTAATGTTGCAGTCATTTGAGTACATGATGGGTAGCCTACATTACTCACTCAGGTCCTAAAGGATCAAGAGTTAGAGTTCCTCAACTCTTCAATTCTGGTTCTAGCCCCAAATCCTAGCTCTTTCAGATGTGACCATAGGCAATTATAAGATTTTGCCTGATGGTCTTCACAAGGCCAAGGGAGGAAGATAATTTGCCCTTCCCACACCAGTACATTGCAGTTTCTAGGAGGAGTTGCAGTCAAGAACTCACATCCTTCAGGCCAGCCATGCTCATACACATATCAGCATTCCTAGAGTAAGAATCCCATTCAGAGAACACTTTATACAGTGTCTTGTCTAAGGCACTTTCTCCACTCTGACTCAGTAATTTGTCAATAATGACATTACAAGAAAAAAAAAAAAACAAAACCCTCAGAACAATAGTAGTCAGGAACATAGACAAAAATTAAAAGAAAAAAAAATTCTAACAAGGTATTAAAAAATGGAATGCAACAATCCATATACATGTGTAGATAGGTAGAGAGAGGGAGCGTATATGTATATAGGTTAGTACATATACATATATTCCTATGCCCTGTTGGCTGAGAAAACCTAGAAGCAGTGACACCCCAGGATCAATGAGCACACTTAGCAGAAGATACCAGTTTCTAGTACCATTCGCCAATAAAAGAAATCAGTCAGTGTCCTTGGAGAAATGGCTGACTCTAGGACTGGGGCAGAAAATAAATGAGTTTGGAGCATCTTTCATTGCCAAAGTAAGGAAGTACTTATAAGCGAAAAAGAAACAATGATGGCAGTATGTCAAAGGGACAGAGAAGCCAACCAAAAGAGTTCCAAATAATTAAAACCAGAAATTTTGAGCCACAAAATAAAATAGTATTGCATTATAAACTTTAATATAAAATATATATACCCAGGTGTCCTAAGTGTTATAAATAAATGATTCAATAAATAAATAAATGGGGTACAATAAAAAATTTTCCATATAGAAAATTGCCAAATAATTTGTGTAAATTCTTCACTCTCAAGGAGGTGAAGCATAACTCCTTAAGTGTAGACTGTGAAAATGACTTCATTCCAAAGAGTAGAGTATGAAAAGTATGGAGGGGGGCAAAAAGATTAATTTAACAGTGGAGAAACCTGACAAACTCCACGTTAACATCAGTGGTAATAAGCCATGTTTATGATACATACCTTTGATATAATGTGATAAACAATGATGATTTACTTCTGTGGTTTTCCTCTGTAAGACCCACAACTGCAGTCTATAATGAGAAAAACATCAACAAGTCCAAACTGAGGACCACTCCACAAAATACCTGACCAGCTTTCTTGAAAACTGTTAAGGTCAAGGAAAACAGTGAAAGTCTTTGTCACCATTATAACCGAGAGGATCCTAGGGAGACAGGACTACAAATTCAATATGGTATCTTGGATGGGCTCTTGGAATTGAAAAAGGTAATTAAGTAAAAACTAAGTCAATCTGAATAAATACTGAATTTTAGTTAATAATATATCAATATTAGTTAATTAATGGTAACACATGGACTATTCTAATGTAAGACATTAATAGGAGAATCTGGGTGTGGAGTATATGGAAACTCTTTGTACTATTCCACATTGCCTTTTTGTAATTCTAAATCTATTCTAAATCTATTCCTTCTTCCTGGAAATATGTACAATGCAAGCTATGCTAAGGCTATCCCTGTGGGTTTTCATTATCACTATCAGGGATACAAAATCTAGGTTAACAGATGGTACACCGGGGTGGAGGTAGGAAGAAACTGTGATTGATTGAAAGGAAGTTTACAGATGGATAAGGAAACCAGAAAAGGAAATTATCACTCCATATCTAACTTAGCTTCCCAAAGCAAGATAATGATTTTCTTGGCCATTTCTGTTTGATGTAGTGCTGACTTATGTTCAAAGTTGGAAGAAGCCCAAGATGTCTTTTCCACTGAAAAGGAGAATGTAACTGAAGCCAAATCCTAAGATTTACCCCAAAACAACTTGAATCGTTTGAAGGAAAGACATCAGCCAGTATTTCTTGTTGAATATCCTGATTAACAGCAGTTGAATTGATCACATCTGTAGCACTTCCTTGGTTGTGTTATCATATAGTTTCTTTTATAACCTTAAAAGAAATACTACCTTAGGACTAGACTGTATGCTTTATGCCTGGCAGAGAGCAGCTGGTGCACCATGTGGCCGTGAACCAGGATGACATTTTTTTTAGACAACTGCATGGGTACAAAGCAAAGGGATTTTTACTGCCTGCTCCTCTATCAGATTCTGCTTTGCTCTTAGACCACGTATGAGTATGGAGGGATCATTATAAAAGTGGCTATTGAAACAGCATTAACGTCCGAAATGATGAATGTTGGTGATGTAACAGTTAAAGATCAGTGATAATTTGTTTCTGAAACTTCAGAAAAGATATTTATGCAAAGTCATTTTTGCATATTGATTGAAATGCACCTTGAAACACATCTCTGAATATGATCAGCTAACAATTGCCCAGATGACATATTTGTTGAGGGTGCATATCATTTACTTGAATTTCACCATTACCACAAGTACTCAGCACTTTGATGACTCAGCTATCACTTGCCCCAATGTAGTAAGATGTTCTTAGGGCTTTGGAAACTGGATTTGGTATGGACTGGACATGGAAAGGATTTTTCTGGAGGCTCACCTTGGGTATGATAGGACTTGTTAACTTAGATAGGAACACAAGAGGGAGCTATTTTCAAGGAAACTGGCCATGTTCAAACAGTGCACCTTAAGAGGAAGAAAAAGTCTGATCAAATTAAAAGACAGTTACCAGGTGAACTGGTGTCTCAGGCTATATGACCAGCTTAAAATTGGCAAGTCATCACTGATAAATGTGGGTAAACATTCAACCATTATCATCATGACCACATGTTGAACTGCTAAATTAGGGCAATGGGAATTTGTGCCTCAGAGTCTCGAAAGTTAAGTTATGCTGTTGCTTTGCATGCTACACTGTTGCCTGTCATGAATTCTTTCTTAGTTCTTAAAACTAAGCCACCTTAAAACAGGGTGATGCCTGTTTTGTGCTGTGAGATGGATTGTAAATCTGAACCCAAACCACTGCAGCAGGTTGAACAGGGTGGAGACTATTGCTCCATTAATGGAAATATATCCATGGTCTGTGGATCCAGTAAGATCATCAAATATGATCACTTAGACCTTAATTCATATTGAAGTCTTCCTTTTTTATTTAAGCAAAACCTTTTGAGAACAGTAATATGTATGCTAAAATGTGTATAAATCATAAACGTATACATGAATTACATGAATGAATTTCATGAATTAAACTTTCTGTGCAACCAGCATCCAAATCAAGAAATGTCATCTTGGGCTTCCCTGGTGGAGCAGTGGTTGAGAGTCTGCCTGCCAATGCAGGGGACAGGGGTTCGAGCCCTGGTCTGGAAGGATCCCACATGCCCTGGAGCAACTGGGCCCGTGAGCCACAACTACTGAGCCTGCGCGTCTGGAGCCTGTGCTCCGCAACAGGAGAGGCTGCGACAGTGAGAGGCCCGCGCACCGTGATGAAGAGTGGCCCCCGCTTGCCGCAACTAGAGAAAGCCCTCGCACAGAAACGAAGACCCAACACAGCCAAAAATAAATAAATAAATAAATAAATTTATTAAAAAAGAATCTAGAAAATTACTGACCTTTGTGTGTGATTTTTGTAACTTGTAAAGACAAAATAGACAGTTTTAATGGACCCGTAAAACATTTAAAATGATTATATTGAAACACAATACTTATAAAATTCTATCCAACCAATGTGGAGGTTTTTTCATGCTGTATTTTCTGGCCAGTGTTTAATTAAATTCAAGTTCATTATACTTATATTTCTATCACAGGACTGTAAGTTCCCAGAGCCGATCTGTCTGTCATAAGCTTTTGGTCATTCCAAGATTAGTCTGAATTTATGATCCTAGTAATGATCATTTAATAGTAGGGACAAACAACTATAGGTAATTGTAGTGACACAAAGGAATAGATGTGTTTTAACACAGCTGCATAAATTGCAAACTATAGAAAATTCATAATTTTAAAAAGTTTCAACTCAGAGTCATTTTTTAAAATGTTAAATATCTAATCTAGAAAATAATCGGGGAATAATGTTAATGACTGAAATGTTATGACCTTTATTTATGTCATATCCCTGAAATATTTTTAAACATGATTTTCTTCTGTAGATGGATGCACGAACTCTGTCATTGAAAATATTGAATGAAACTGACAAGTATACAGGAGGGAGCATATTATAAAAATACAACAAAACTACGTTACTGAATAATACTGAGTTGAAACATTGAAACGATTATTGTCTCTGAGAGCTAAAATCCAGATGATTTGCAGTATCCTATAAATGTATGATGTTGTTGGTTCTATTTATATAATGTACCATTTGACTTACTCTCTTTATGATATTTATATCTCCTTATGGCCAGACTTTTATAAAGCAATTTTTATCAAAGCTGTGAAGAGGTCTTTAACTTTTTCTTTTCAATCATAAACTTTTAAAAGGTGGCAGCACATACAGCGTTGAGTTTTATAAAAGAATCCACAGAGAAAACTGTAATTTTCTCCTATTCGATATATTGTGATAAATTCCAAGGAAAGATATATTCATTCATATTTTTAAAAACTGGCTTATTTTCATTTTTAAGCATTTTTAATGTTACATATACACATTGATTTTAGAAATAAAACAATGACCAAAATGGTTTTCCATACTAAGTAGATGTTATTTTACATATAGCTTTCTGTTCTTACTGAGATCTCCTGAAATTCAACACTGATAAAGTAAATTACAATCAAAGAAAAAAAGATGTAATTAGCACTGTGCAATTTTTCTAACCTCTCATTTGTTTATATACAGCATAACCCTTTTCTTTTTCTTTTGGACACAAAGGGAGAAAATTCTTCCTTCAACTCCTTTCACCAACATTTCAGGTATAGTCAAAACTTTCATAAAGAGAAGCGTTTTTTCTAACAACTCTTTTTATAAAAGAATAATAACAAGAGACAAGTTTGGCTAGGTACCTATGATAATTTAAATAACCCTTTCTCATCTTGGGTACTTTATTACAATGAATGCCTACAACTGTGAATCAATTTCCCAATTGGAAGGAAAATTTTAAAAAAAAACCTAACTGAAAAGGACATTAACAACAAAACCAAACAAAACTAAAACAATCTGGGAAAACATGGTGAAGGCTTTCTTCTAATCCATGCTCAGTCAAGAGCATACATCACACTTCTTAGGGAAAAAGGAGGATCCAAGTTATACTATACAATTTTTCTGACTATTCCCACCCTAAAAGGAAAGACAATGGTTATTTCATCCTACAAACAAATTAGGGTTATATAAAGAAATTCAAAATACCAAAACTCTGTGTTTGAATATCATCGTTTAAGAGAAGATATGCTGTCGGTTTCAAAATGACAGCTTCATTTTCTTTCACTCAAATAAATGTGAGTCCATATATAGCTCTGTCTTCAGGCATCTTGAAGCTAAACATTTACGCAGTTTTTCTTAAGTTATGGAGAGAGATAATTAAAACCTTTGGAGAATTTAATAAAATATTTTGGAAGGATACAGCTACCAAGATGTTTTTCTAAGCTATAATTTCTGATGCAGCAGTTATGAAGGTCTCTTTTTATAAATCTGAGAGGGTGTTTGTTTTCTTGCTTTTATTTTTTTAAAATAATAAGTGATTAATTATTTAACGTCATTTGGTATTTAAGAAAAATGCTACCCTGTAGGCAAAAATAACAACAGGACTTATATCTAAAAGACCAAGAAAACATAGCCAAATTCTTCCTTCCCAAACAATAACAACAGCAAAATCCCAAGGTTCACCCTAATGGTCCAGCTTTACCATAACTATTCGTGATGCATTTCCTCTACTGAAATGAATATTTCCATCTATTTATTACAGATACTAAATGTGTTTAAGAAGCTGGGGTCTTTATTCTAGGATTAAGCTATATGATCATAATTTTTTAAAATATATATTTTAAAAGAAATTGACATGCAGTTATTTAAAATTTAAAAACAATAAAACTACAGTATCAGATAGAACATAGCGCCACATCCCCCAAAATATTTTAAATATTCTCATTTTAACATAAGTTCAGTTTATATTATTTTATATAATGCTTTTAAAATATTTTTAGGAAGTAGCACAATTCACTAGAGAAATCAGGTAATGCAACATAATCATCTCAGTGGAAAGTGTAGTTATTTGTATATAAGTTTCCAAATATTTCTTTCCTGGTTGCACCATGTTCCAGTTTTAGTCACAGTTCATTGAAACTGTAGTGAATGCTGCATTTGTTACAAATGAAACAAAACCAACAAATTTTGGATAATTAAAAACAGTGTCAAAGTTTTATTACAAACATGTTGCCGAAAAGATAACTCTAGAAGTCAACTACAAGATTCTTTTTTCATAAGGATGTTTACAAAAGAGAAACTTTAGATAATGACTGTTAGATTAAAAACAAGGGGCAAATATGTTTGAATAAAATAATAATACATATGGTTGACAGTTACTTGGGTTTGTTGGGTACTAGATTCCCAGAAGTCTTCTTCATACCATTAAATTTATCACAAAATTGCTTAGACATTTTATCAGGAATGCAAAATTCTCCCCCAAAGGAAGTTGTGAATACTGTGAAACATACTATTTCTCTGATCTGATTTGGAAAAAATTTTGTTTGTTTCCAACCTGTAAAGAGAGATTGATAAAATGGCAGGAATCATTAAAGAACTATAGACATCTAAAAGATACATGCAACCCTATGTTCATAGCAGCCCTATTCACAATAGCCAAGACGTGGAAACAATCTAAATGTCCATAGGCAGATGAATGGATAAAGAAGATATGGTACATATATACAATGGAATACTACTCAGCCATAAAAAAGAATGAAATAATGCCATTTGCAGCAACATAGATGCAACTGGAGATTATCATACTAAGTGAAGTAAGTCAGAAAGAGGAAAACAAATACCATTATGATTTCACTTATATGTGGAATCTAAAATATGATACAAACGAACCTATCTGTGAAACAGAAACAGAATCACAGACATAGAGAACAGACTGGTGGTTGCCAAGGGAGAGGAGAGTGGGGGAGGGATAGAGTGGGAGGTTGGGGTTAGCATATGTAAGCTTTTATATATAGAATGCATAAACAACAAGGTGCTACTGTATAGCACAGAGAACTATATTCAATATCCTGTGATAAGCCATAATGGAAAAGAACATTAAAAAAAAAGAAAATATATATATATATATATATATATATATATATATATATATATATATATGTATAACTGAATCACTTAGCAGGACAGCAGTAATTAACACAACATTGTAAATCAAGTATCCTTCAAAAAATCAAAAAAAAAAAAGGAACTATAGACATCTAAACTCAGATTAAAATTCCTTCTATGTGAACACAGCCCTACTGCTGCATGAGGGACCCTGGAATAGAATGAATTCTGGTACTTACTCCAGTTGCTGCAAATACAAAATCTTCTACAGTAGGAAAAGTGTATTTCAGTTTTACAACTCTGTTCAAATGTCTCTGATAAACCATGAATAAGAAATTATCTTCGCATTTTTAATAATTATACCTCTAGGTATACTGTAATCAAATTGTACAAGCAGCTTTTGATGATTTGGGAATATGATATATACGCCCATCTTTAAAAATTCCAATTTCAAGTTTAAAAGAATAAGGCTCACACTTGAAAGGGCTACAATAAATGTTTCTATTTATGTATTTTTTGTGTGCCAAAATATTAATATTTTGATTTAGATATATTTTGTTGGCCTTCCAATCCAGAGTTATAGTATCCCACTTATTACATTTTGAGGTCAGTTTCCTTTTCTAACGTGGCACAAGAAAATTGGGAAAGGGGAACAATATTTTCCATTCCATTATGATGATTACTGAGATTTCATCGTTGACATGTGAGTGATATGTTGAAAGACAAGTGGGTTCAACCTCGTCAATGCTGGATTTTTTTTTTCCCTTGGCCATGACAGATAGTTCAGCCTATCAAGACATTCAAACTCTCAAACTGGTTGCAAACTTCTACCCTTGATTTTCCATCAAACCCTCCCTATCTTCAACTAACTTCAATATTTCTCTCTTGAATTATTCCAGCTCTATCTCCTTCAAACCCTTGAACCTCTTTCCCTTGATTAGCCTAAACACGCATGGTTCCTCTTCAGGATATCACTGAAATACAAACACCTCATATTCCCCATTCCAACTCTGCCCTGGGCGATGGTCCATATCTCACAACTCAGAGGCTCCACTAGAATTTTGAGATGGGAAATGAATAATGCATCTCTCACTCTTCAACATTTACCAGAGCAAGAACAAAACGTATTAATATTTTAAAGATTCACCTAAACAAAAATTTTGTTTAGCACATATATGCTTTCACTCTATTTTTGAAACACTGGTGACAATCCTAGTTTCTAGTAAATCACAGATTAGAATATGGATTTCTGTACATATGCAAATAGAAGCTTGTCATACTAACATAAAAGAGCGATCACATTCCTTTGAAATTTCTCTATCTATACACATTGTACACATGTACTTGTAAGCTGGGCACAAAAAGAATAGGAGTAGCTGCAATCATATATTTGTTTTATTATTTTCACCCTCAACACTGACCTAATGTATTTTTAATTTTTTTCCTTATGTACACAGAATTCTAATCTGAAGATGATCTTTTGAATGATAGAATTTGGATTATGGTATAAAATAATAGTGTTATTAAAGTTGACAGTGTTTTATGACTTCCCTTAACTCATCATTTTCTGAGCATCCTTAATAAAACAAAAACAAAAACTGGTATATTTATGCCACTGAATTACATAATGCAGGTCATTTCTAATGTTATTTAATAGTGACATTTCTAAAACAAAACAAAGCAAAACCACTTAATTTTATTTTCCAATTTGTACCATTTGAAGTTCTATTTTAAGCTATTAGAATAAATCATAGCTAGAATACACACAACTCTATTTTTATTAGTTCAACCATCTTTCTAACAATCTTTCCAACATTGTAGACTCCACACCTGTATTTCCATGATGATACTGGAAAATATGGATTTCCCACAGACCTCAAAACCTTAATGTTTTTCCCTCCCAAACCTTTTCCTCTTCCACTGTTTCTTTTCTATGTAAATCATATCCACCCTACTCAGTAGAGTTATAAACCTACCTTGCCTGTATTAGCAAACCAATTTCCTTTGTAAACCATTCAATTTAATTGGATCCCCACTCTGTAGCCAGAGAGATCTTTCTAAAATAAAAACCTGATATTATTACTTCTCTGGTTATCTCTTTATACTTTGCAAAGTCTAGCCCAAGGCTTGTAAGAATTGCTTGTAATAATTATGGTAGAGTCTATGATACTGTATTAAATAGACCCCCAAAACAAAAAAACAAACAGTAGTTGAAAAGACAGAAGTATATATCACTAGGTTCTGGTCTAGTCCTTTTTAAGGGAACTTGGTCCCTTTCATTATTCTGTCCAAATATTTCTCAAAGTTTTCCGTTATCTGTATGATTCAAGCAAGTTTCAGAGAGATGTTCCTATTCCAGACTGTGAAAAGTGAAGAAAAGGAATTCTAGGGCCAACAAGTTTGGGTTTAAGGACAATCTGAAATTCTCCATGGACAATCTGAAATTGTCCATCTCTCCTTTCACATTCCATTGACCCAAACTTAGTCTGCAACTGATAGTAAATGAAATGAAAACAATGAAATAGAGTGTGTAAATGGAAAGTCTAGCTAACAGCTGGGAAATTCTCTATAAGGAAGAAGCAGAAAATGGATATTCGAGGATTGTTAGCAGTCTTTACCACACCATCAAATTCAGCTCATCCCTGTTTCTCTCATATTCTGTGTTTCAGCCATTGTGATTCATATGAATTTGCCCTCATTATCTTCACCTTTTTCATTCCTCATGTTGGTCCTCAGAACAATCCTGTTTCCAACTATCAGTTTCTGTTACTTGTAACCAGGGAACACTTTCTAAACCATAGTGTCTCAGAAGGAAAAGCTATGGTCTTTTTTGATTTATGATTTGCTTATATTTGTTTATTTCTTTATTCAAAAGCCCTTTCTTTTTAAATATTTTCCCTTTCAATAATTGAAGTATTTTTAGTTATTGATAATTTTACAAATTATTATCAGAATTAATACATGTGAATGACTTTTATTTTTTCTCAAAGCTAATGAGAATTTTGGTCTATGTTATTCAGTCTCCTATAAGGGCTGGAACATTTTACTTATATCCCTAGATAACCTCTGTTCCAGTTATTCTGGTATTTTTTTCTGGAATGAGCAATTCTAAGATTGGATCTCCATTTTCTGTCTTTCGTAAGTATGTCAGCACTTATCCTATTATCTCTATCCTTTCCATTTGATATTGTCAGAATTTTCCTTTCAATTTTATCTTTCATTATCCAGTTTATGAAGTTTCTAGTAAGATTTAAAGAATTTTTCTCAAAAATATGCCTTCTTATTTCTCTAATAAAATATTTCCAAAGTTCTGCTCTTATTTTGATAATTCAAAGTCACATTCTTCTCTTTTGTTCAGCAGGATTTTGTTCTATAGGCCTCAAACCACAATTTCCTCCTCTTTACTTGTATTCAATTGAGGTTTTTTTTTCTGTGCCATCCCAGTCTTTGCCAACAGATAGGAATCTCTTTCTATTAAACTGCTGCTCAACTTACCTTCTTAAATATACAGGGGGATTAGCAGAATGAAGTCCATAAATTATAGCTCAATACTCAGTGTCCAGCAAACATGGACAATTATAGCTTTCCTTTGCATCTATCTCATCCCTTACAATCCAGTTGCTGGCAACAAAAAGTGGATTATCTAAAACATTAAAATCCTTAATCTTTACTTCGACACAATTCCTTTTTGCTCTCTAGACTTTAACACAATCATTTTTGAGAGGAATATTCTTTCCTGTGTTCAGCATGCCAAGGCTGGTATCTGCTCTCCACTATCTTCCAAGCTACTCCTCCAGACACAGGTATGCGCATACATTCATACACATACACACACACATGAGTACACACACACACTCTCTCTCATACACAAACACATGCACTTACACATGAACTTTCCCTGAGTGTCACAATTTCTCCTAGGACATTTGAGAAAACATTCACAAATGACAACAAGTATTATTGAGTGCAAAACATGTGCTAGGTACCGTTCAAGGTGATTTGAGTAGAGCAAAGAAGATAATAGTCAAAGATCTTTTATCTAATGAATCTCACATTCTAGAGGTCAGATATAAACAATAAACAGCAAAGAAAAGTATAAAGTATGTGAGAAGATAATACACTTTACAGAAACTATAGACTAAGGCATAAGAATTCTGAGGCTTTGTAAATTTGAAGAGGCTGGTCTGTATATCTTGAGAAAGATGGAGCACAAACTGGAAGGATTAGAGAGGTGTACACGCAGATATGGGGTAGGGAACTCTCCAGATGGAGGGGAAGACCAGTGCAAAGATGCTCTGTACATGAGAAATAGCAAGTAGGTCAGTAAGGCTGAAGTGAACAGAGGCAGAGAATAGAAGAGAATAGAAGAGATGATGTCAGAAAGAGAATAGGAGGTTATATTTACTAGAGCCTTCTAGGTACCATAAAGACATTGACTTGATTTTGGGTTCAGCTCTTTGTGCACTGGAGACACATGATCTGACTTATGAATTGGAGTTAACAGTTAGGTGACCTCAGAATGAAGAGAAGTATTTACTTTACTTTTATAAAGAAAAAGGAAATTTGATATGTGTATACGTTTAAGGAATTTTAAGGAAATAGTAAAGATGAGACTAATAAGAACAAAACTATTTCTTGCACCATATATTTTGTAGCTTATTTCAAATTCTGAATTGATTGTACTTTTTCATAGTTCACATAAGCCAAAAAGTTTTTTAAAAATTAGGCTTGTTTTAAAATGACTACTATTATAGGAAATTTTTCTTAGATTTATGAATTCTAAAATACAAAATATGACAGTATATAGCTTCCTTACTTTCAGGCTTGTACTAGTATAGTATTTAAATATATTGCTATTAAGTATGACAGTAACTACTTTTACTTATACTTAAGAGTAGATATCTTGTGTTCTGTGAAATAAAAATGTTTCAAATTTAAAAAAAAATACAAGGTACTGTCAAGGATTGATTTCGTTAGTAGAGAAACAACATGCAGCTCCTCCAATGTTGCATTTTCTAAAACAAAACACAGTGATGTCATTTCTATTATATTAAAATTCCGAGAAAAAAGGTTTTTATTGATAATCTATTTCATGCAAACTTTATTCAAGTTGCAAAATTATCAGATACAATAATACATATATTATATGTAATGACTTTTAATATAATTGTCAGAAACCTCAGTATGGAAACCTAATACTATATCTAATCCCCTGTTATCCATAGCAGTGAAAAAATTACTAACCAACTAAAAATATCTTGATTTCTCTTATCTCAGAATAATCTTTTTATTCATAAACAGCATGTTATATTAAAAAAAAAAAAAAAGCAAGCAGCTTTTTAAAATAAAATCCCTGTAAAGGTGATGGAGACATTGAAATTACAATTTTTCGGAAAAGGAAAATACTAGGAAATCAAGAAACATTATTATGCCAAATAGAATGAGAAAGCTCAAGTTCACGCCCACGGATTTTAGTGCACCTATAATGACATGACAATGAATTAAGAGAGTTGAAAAAAATACTTCAGTCAAATTTGAATGTTATTTACAGAGGTAAATTGTTTAGTTATGCATTTTTAGCTAAAAATAGATTCTATCCCTGAACTAGAGCTGGCAATACTTGAAAAATAGAGTAGAAGAGAGAAAAAAATTGTAAAGCATATAAAAATATTACAGGTAATCACTACTTTCAAAGAAGGAATGTTTCGTTAATATCAGACATCATTCTTTTTCCTTTTTCTAAAACTAGTATTTCAAGACTGTCAGTAATCTTTCAAAAGCCACTTAACAATCTGTCAAATAACAATGATAGTATACATTTTATTTGACAGACCAAAATTTATTTGTAGGTTTTTAAAAAATCCCAACTATTTACCTTTATATTCTACACACAAGTGTATTTGGATAAATATGATCTAGAAATACAGTTATTCAAAAAGTTTAAATAATTATACTGTTTATGTGTGTAGAGTTTTGGCATAAACTATGATTCAAAATATGTAAATATCTTAACAATGAAAATTTCATAAGGGATCTACCTCACTTATGCATTTTTCCTTATTACATTCTTTGAGGAAGTATTAGCTCTCTTTTTTATATTTCATCTACTTTGATTCTCCACACATTGTAGTTCTTTAACATAAATGCATACATTACAGTTGGTAAACTGTTTAAATTATTGCTTTCCCTATCATAAGGTTAATTGGTTTTTGCAAAAACTTGATTTAATTGTTTAATCAATGACATATTATTTTAAGTGTTCTCAGTGATATTAGTTGATGGTTTTAAAATTTCCAGTTTCCTCATTTACTTAATAATTTCCTGAACATAAATACTTACACAATAATTCTTAGTTAAAAATATAATTAGAAAAAGATTATTTCAAAGTACATGAGCCAAAAGCATATAGTCATCATCTGAATCATTAATCTGTGGAAAGTGGGCTGGGGTAGGAAATAGGTGAGGGAGATTGAGGTACAAACTTTCAGTTACCCAATAAATGAGTCATAGTTATGAAATGTACAGTGTGGGAAATACAGTCAAGAATAATGTAATAGCTTTGTATGGTGACAGACGACAACTAGACTTATTGTGGGAATCAGAGTTTAATCAAGGTAATTCCTTTCCCCCTCAGCGTGTGTGCCTGGGAGCTTCATTAAAAGCTCTTCCCCGCTTACATTGTTGTTTTCCAGTTGGTACTGTCTGCCTCCCATTCTTTGCCTTTCCAGATGGGAGCCATAATTGTGTGTACCCAGTGCCTGCTCCATCACTACATTCTAGGTGTTTGTCCTGGAAAGGGAAGATAATTTGCGGTTTACATTTGTAGTTCTGCAGACTAAAGGAAGCCACATCTGGATCTGATGGCACGCAGAGACAGGGACTCTGAACAATAATCACTGACCAGATGGGACTTTATGTTGTCTTTCTCAGGAAGGAGTGAGAGTGTTCCATGTGCGAAAGCAGAATAAAATAATCTGGTAACTAAAATGTTCTGTCAAAGATGATAAGATGTATTCAAATTACTATCTTCTTGGACACACAACAATCTGACCTTCCAAATCTTTCTTGCAGTTAGGTCAGAGACCATATGATTAAATTCTGACTAGTGGAATATAGGCATATGTAATATAAAACACTTCTAGATTTGGCCCATTGTACAACATTACCCTTCCTTTTTGCCCTTAAGCAGGGACTTTGGATTCTGTGTGTTCCAGATCTATATCTGCACGATGGAATGGCCTGATTCCCAAGTCACCAATGAGGAAGGGCCAGCCTGCACCAGACTGTGATATGAGTAGGAAATAAAACTTTGCTGGGCTAATCCACCGATATTTTGAAGCTTATTTGTTATAATAATACAGCCTACTCTATCCTCTCTAATAAAATTATATAAAATATTGATAAAAATACTAAACAAACAAAAGGACAGCAAATCCTCATGAGAAGATGGTAATAAAAGAAAACTGCTCAAAAAGTTCCATGTAATTGTCTTCTGCTGTCATTAGAACCAAAACCAGGTTTTTTTGGGGTTTTTTTTCTATCTGTGTTTGTTTTGATGAGTGAGAAGAGAAGAGCAGTTTCTGGTTACATGTTAGCAATGGGAGGATATAAATATCAAATAGCCTCTAGCATTGGCAGAGGCTCAGGAGTGCATCCTGAATTGAAGGATTATTCAGTGCCCTTTTATACAAAAGAATAAATCCTTGCAAAGTACTTTCAATTCAATAACTGAAAAAATGTAGAGAGCAAATCCAACAATTGCTATTACCAACAGCCCAGCTGAGCCCTACTTTCTAATGCCACCAGAAAACAGAAAAAGAGATACCAGTAATTCTCCTGCAAAATGAAGGATGAATGGGAAGAGACACAGTGAACCACCATGAGTGGGATGTGAGATGAGAAAGACACGAAGGAAATGCAGAACACATGGCCAAAGATGATACAATAGGAAGGATATATCAAAGTAGCAATCCAAGAAAAAAAAAAAGGAAAAAAAAAGAAAAACAGAGTAAAATAAGACAATAGCAATAATACTGAATATACATCTTAAAGAAATAATTTTAATGAGATACACTCATTTAGATAGAAAAATTCTTATATTTAGATATCCCATATGTACATGCAGAAGAAAGTAAATGAATGGGAAAAAAAGGCCAGAAAAATGTGCGTATAAGAAAGGAGATTATTAATTTTATATCACATTAATTTAAGGAGGAAACATTTGCCCATAAAAACTTAAACTTTCAAATGTTATATAATAGAGTCTATAATGCAGATATAACTGACAAGAAATGTTACATACTAAATAACTTTAATAACAGCAAAACACATAAAGCAAATTAAAATGTGTAAGTAAAAGGCAAAAGACACACAAAAAAAGACTCAATAAATTATCTGTATCTATATCAGAACACTAAAATAAAATAATAGAAGGAGAAAAAAATGAACTAAATAATAAATGTAATGTCTCTAAGCAAATATAAACATTTTAAATTGTGCCATAATTGATATATATATTTTTTCACTGGTATATAGAATTTTAAAAATTGTGGAATGAAGCTAAAAGAGTAATTAAAAAAAAAAGACTTACAACCCTAAAAGCATATATATAAATATAAAATAATATAGGTATATAATATATGTTACATATTCACATATATAATATATATTACACACACACACATATACAGGTATGTGTGTGTGTATACTCCGTAAGACGTGATTAGGGGAAATTTCACCAATATTCTGCTGTCATGTCACATATATTTCATGCATCTGATGGAGTCACATGACACTCTAACAATAATTTTTAGCATTTTATTTGTTCACACATAATTTTGCCTCTGAAATTCTTTCAGTGACTAATTTCCTCGTGAAATACATCCTTTATACTTTCCTTTAATGAACTACTGTTAATACTAAATTCTCTGCTTTATTTTACTTGGAAATATTTTATAATATTTTATGATATTAAATATTAAATCATAAATTTTTTTCCTAGGTATGCATTTTCTCACAATTATTTTAAAATATTTTACTAGTTTCTGGTTTCCATTTTTTCTTTTAAAACATAATCGGTTAGTCTCATGATTCCTCCTTTTTAGATGCTCATTCTCTTCTTTGTGGCTGATGTTAAAAGATATTAATTTAATGATATTAAATTTCTAGTGTTTTTCATTTACTTTGAGTTATAGCTTTGTTTTCCACTTGGAATACATCATGAGTCCTTAACGTATGGATTCATGTCTTTGTTCAACTTTGGAAATTTATCACAATTTTTCAAATTTTGCTTCTCCTCCATTATTTCTGCAGTCTCCATCTAGTTAGGCAGATTAGGTCTTTCTATCATTTATAGCTCTTAAATCTCTTACATATTTTCTGTGTCTCTCTGCTGATCTTTAGCTAAATCAAGAGCTTGAGTTTTAGATTTCCTACTCAATGCTGATGGAAATGTTTACATAGGCTTTTGAAACAATGTCTAAGAGCTGTCCCATGCAAAAGAAAAGAAATCTCTCTTCTGCTCATGGCTGAACGCTGCTGTAGGGTCTTTATATCTCGGGCAATTTTGCTTTTACCCATGTTGAACCTCAAAGAGATCGTTCAATCAGGAGTTTCAGAGGTTTACAGTAGGACACAGTGAGCACATACAGAAAAAGCCAGTGCAAAGAAAAAATGCAGAGACAGTTCTGTATACATAATTGAAAATATAGTTACTCTAAATAAATGAAGTTTCAGAATTAGTAAGAAATTGTACCATAGAGTTTCTACAGGGAACAATTCAAAAATGAAATCATTCTGGGTTGTAGAAGGTAAAAGGGTAAAGTAAAATTAGAACAGGCAATTTCAATCCAAGTGAAATCATGTCATAAATTACTAAGAACACAATAAGTAATTTGACAATTCCAGAGTTACTTTAATAATAATTTCAAATAATGATATAATTGTCTTGAATCTTATGTGCCAAATAAAAAAGCATCTGATTTTATAGAGAATTGTTGACAATTGTGAAAACAAATTTTTATATACGAAATAAATATTGACTCATTTGCCTTGATAAATTAAGCAGACAAAAGTAAGTATGGATATAAAATAGGAGTGCCATACTGTCAGTACACATTATACTTGAGATCAATCCATGAAGACAAACATATACATTTGGTGCATTTATTTCATTATTTTATATTATTTTTTTAATCACCACATTTCACATATTATATTTTCATTGATGAATACATAGGCTAATTTATAAAATAACTAATATGCTTTTCATTTTTCCAAAACAATTTTTTGCATAATTCATGATTCCCTCATATTTATAATGTGACCACTATTATATGAAAAATTCATGCATATGATTATTTTATCCTCTGATTATAATACTACTGCACAGATTGGTTTTCTACTCTTTAATTATTCTTGTATTCTTGCAACAAACCTCATTTAGTAATGATGCATTATTCTTTTTTTTTTAAACTTGAAAGAAGGCAGCACTTCATTTTTTTTTTTTTTAAAGATTGATTGATTGATTGATTGATTGCTATGTTGGGTCTTCGTTTCTGTGCTACGGCTTTCTCTAGTTGTGGCAAGCGGGGGCCACTCTTTATCGCGGTGCGTGGGCCTCTCACTATCGCGGCCTCTCTTGTTGCTGAGCACAGGCTCCAGACGCGCAGGCTCAGTAGTTGTGGCTCACGGGCCTAGTTGCTCCAGGGCATGTGGGATCCTCCCAGACCAGGGCGCGAACCCGTGTTCCCTGCATTAGCAGGCAGATTCCCAGCCACTGCGCCACCAGGGAAGCCCTGCATTATTCTTTTAATGCACAGTTTAATTATTTTTACACTTCTTAAAAAAGGATTTTGAAACTATTTACGTTCAAAAGAAAAATTAAAGACCCTAAGTTTGTCTTCTGATTTCTCTCTCTCCCTGTCATTTAAATTTTCCTCCATGGATATATAGTGTTTTTCAATAGGCTTTGTTGCTTTTCTTTTTTCCTTTTTGTCTTATACTCTCCAACACCATCCAAGTGTGAGGGTTCTTTAACCCCTAAATTCTTTATTTCATCCTCCTGTGGTGCTAAACTTTTTGTCTAATATAATGCTCACATTATGTGCTCTCTATAGTGACTGTCCTGAAAGTTGATATGGGCTCAAGGTGGGGATATTTGAATGGTCTGAGCTTCCTGGATTCTCCTATATCCATAGCTCTCATACCACTTTCAGTTTCCCAGTGGCCTTTTCTGAGCCTGATGCATGCCTTCTCTAAAGTTCAGACAGCAGTGGATCAGGCAACCGTGTTTTGCATCAGGCATGTCTAGGGCTTGGCAATTAGGCACGTCAAGGCCTGTCTTTGGTTTAGTTCCCTTATTCATTATTATATCAGTGTTTTTTGCAAGTGTCAGTATTTTAACTTCAGACAGAAAGATAAAATCTTCAAAATATTAGCAAAAATTGGAATAGCAACAAATATACTTAAATCTTCAATGAAAGGAGAAATCAGTCATGATCAGTAGCCACAAACTATGAAGAAATGTAGTAAAAATTGTGTTGAAGCAAAGCATGAACCCATGTTCCTACAAATTTATTTCAGTGCAGAGTTCCTGGAAATAGAATATGTTTCATGAGGGGTAGTCAAGAAATCTTCCTTCATATGGCCAGATGTGTCTCTACTGAGGGATTTTGTAAAGAGTGGCAGAACCAGATTAAAAAAAAAAGGCAAACAAATTTTTTTTTTTTGGCAAAATAGAAGACAGGATACAGAGATTATGGCCTACACTCCTGTCACTAGCCGGTTTAATTAGCTGAACAAATGTTACTGTGCAATAAGTTCATAAAAACATTCTAAAATATACATCTGCTGCAGGAAAGAAGGTTTCTTTACTCAGAACAATACCTAGAGTATATAGGCTGGTTTAGATATAGAGGTGGTGTGTTGGTGAGGAAATTTTCATCCGTGACCTAATCCCCAGAGTGATCACTGGAAAATGGTCATCATAGAACCTAAGTAAATTAATTGCACGAAAATAGTAAGTAAGAAAAATGGATAACATAGGTGAAAAAGTTCAAATAAAGATAATTATACCATGAACTATATGAAAATTGACACACAGTCTGCAAGCAATCAAAGAAATAAAATAACATTTGAGCTTATTAACCATGGGATACAAGATGATGTTAAAAATTGGCATTTCAAATTTTGAAGTGGCAAATGGAGGAAAGAAATAGAAATTACAGGAACAAAAGCTCCAATTAAAAGCAGCACGTTGTCATGGGGAAGGAGAAAAATTATGAGTAAAATGAAATTTTAGAAAGATGAACTTGATTAAGACATATTAAAGAAAAAGTCACTAAGAAGACAGAATATGAATCTCAGATATACAGGATATGAGACTTGGAGGAAGAGATTAAAATAAATGTCCGGAATACCAATAGTGTAGAACTGGTTCTTAATTGTCTTTGTTAGACCCAAGGAATGTGTGGAATATTCTATTAATGGCTGTCCTTATAATGTAAGATTTTTTAACTGATTTTCCCAAGGCATTAGGAAATATCATACATGATATCCTGTAAAATGGAGCTTTTAATACATTTGATTCAAATATTAAGTTCACTCTATCTCTCCTCTTCTGCAGGCTAAACTTACTTGTTCCTTCAATTACTTTTAATGAGACATGAATTTCAGGCTCCTTCTTCAGAACAGGTAACAGATGTTTCATGAATTTGCTCTAGGTATTATTGTTACAATTGGGTGAACAAAACAGAACATAAATATTTCAGGGCTAGTTTTATAAGGCCACAGAATAGAGAGGTTTATCCTCTCTTTAACTCTTAATATTATACAACTATCAATGTCATATCTCATACCTAAGTCATGGAAAATTTAAATCTTCCAACTCTTTTGATACCTGTGGCTGCTAAGGCATGTCTTATGAATCCTAAGCTTTTGAATTTTTTAAAAAATTAAGGAGAAAACTCTGTTTGTACTTGTTTGATTTGCCCCCCAAAATAACTACAAACTATTTTTGAGGTTTTGCTATTTTACAGTCTCCATTTATATTGTGCTTTAACATGTTTTATCACTTTTGGTTTTAGTGACTCTTCAATATTCATTTGGTTATTTGGTTAATGAGGGAATGAATGAAAAATTTTAGACTGAGCGCTCTTTACAACTCATTAGAATTAATATTCCAAATAAAAACAAAATATAAAACTAACATTCATAAAATTAATCTTATTTTTTCATATTATGAGTCATATGCTGTTTTAAAGTTGTCTTGTTTAAAGATAACTTTGTTCTCCCTCATTGTATTCTAGATCATTTCCAGAATATGTTTTAATCTAAATTTATCATTAAACTTAAAAAAGAAAACGATTATAAAATTATTTATCCCAACTCTGTTCCTTCTGCTATCATGGCCAGTGTCAAGGTAATAAAAACACCATTCATATTCATTGTATTTACTGATACTCTGGCTCCATTTTTATCTCATTCCTATAAATTCACTACTTTTTTCTTCTTTCTCTTCCTTACCTGCATATATTCTGAATATAAATTCTGCATAAATATATATCTATTTCTTTGTCAAGTACTAAGTACATAAATATAAAATTGAAAGTTTTATTATACTAATTTATTTTTATGTATTGAGCTATGGCTAGGTGCCAGAAGAGGGACATATTGATAAACAGGACATAATTTCTGTTACATGAACTCACAATATAGTGGGAAAGAGAAAGTAATAATAAACTTGCACTATAAACTATGTTATTATTAAAATGTCCACTGCGCACTATAATAGCCTAGAGACTAAAAAATCCATGAAGAATTTTCAGACGTGGCATTCTTTGTCCTGCTGGTGAAGATGAATAAGTCTTTTTCAAATAGGTAATAAAAAAAATAAGTGAAGTATCATATACAAAGTCAGAGCAAAATAAATAAGGTTAAGGTAGAAAGAAATAGTTAAAATTTCAGTATAGCTGGAGGTTAGAGTGTTTGTTGCCAATTTGTGTGATGCTTCCAATGTCATATATAATGGATGGTAAAACCACCTATAGGATAAAGTTTGTTTCTTTATTCCAACATACATTTTTAGAACCACGATTTATGGTGAACTAGAATAAGACCTTTTCGGAAAGAAGCTGTTCAGAAGGAGCATTACACAAAAGAGTTCTGTTCTTTGATGACTTGATTTATGTATACATTGTGAAATAACAACCAAAACCAAGGTAATTAATATATCCATCACTTCACACAGGTACCTTTTTCTTTTTTGGTTTCTTTTTCTTTTTTGGTGGTGAGAACACTTAAAATCTACCCTCATGGCAGATTTCAAGTATACAATACAGCATTGGCAATCATTATATTGTTGTACGTTAGATCTCTGGAATTCATTCATCTTACATAGGTGAAACTTTCTACCCGCTTTCTTGATCAACATTCTATTCCCACCTCTACCCAGCCCCTGGCTACTACCACCCTACTCTTTGCTTCTATGAGTTTGGCTATTCTAGATTTCACGTAAAAGGGAGATGTATCAATAGTATTTGTCTTCCTGCATCTGGCTTCTTTCATTTAGCATAATATCCTCCTGTTTCATCTACTTTGTTGTAAATGGCAGGAAACAACGTAACTGTTTGTCAACAGACGAATGGATGAAGAAATGCAGTATATATACACAAAAAAATAACATTCTCAGCATTTTGAATCTATACTAGGGGTTGCGAGGTGATTGCAACAGTTCTAAGCAGTATGGGTTCACACAAAAAATATTCAATAGCAGGATAAAGAAATCTTTAACTGTTTTGTTAATAAAGAAAATACTGTCTAGAATAATTCAGATAGATTTTCATTTTTGGCACTATGAATATGCTGTTAATTTGATGTGCAATCACTGATTTTTTCCAGTGATTATACTATATTTCTAGGTTGGGATCCATAGGAGAAAAAAAAAAAGAACATCAGGAGTCAAGCAAAGGAAGATGAAATTAATTTTAATGTTGATAAAGGTGATAGAGTATGACAATATTGAGCTTCCTATGACCACACCCCAAAATTGAACAAAAATCACTCAGTCATTGTTATCACTCACAAACCCCACAGCAGGTTACCCTCCCTGAGGAAGAGACTGTAATAGCTTTTAAAAGTAGTAGCAGAAAGAACCTCTCTAGCAATCAACCAGGTTTTGCAAAAGAGAGAAGGAGGAATTCCTACATTCTCAGTTTATCCTTACAAACTCATCTTTTAGAGCAGTGATGCCATTCTGGTACAAGGTCCACCTGTATTTATTTAGTGGAGCCCCCTTGACATGAAAATATGAAGCCAGGAGAAAGGAAGATTTCCTACAACAATGTTTAAAGAATGAATTGTATTTATGTGTGTCTTTCAAACATTTAGGTAGTGCTGACAGATTTTTTTTCACTAAGATCATCGATATATATATATGTATATATAATATATATGCACATATATATATCTATATCTTAAATTCATTGCCCCAAATAAAGCATTATATTATAGATAATACAGAAATTTTTGATGTAAACAAACGCAAGTCACTACTCATATAATTCCATCTTGCTCAAAATATATTCTACTCCATGGGCTATATTTATATAACATAAACACTCAATGAGTACATTCTTTGTAATACCTATGTATTGTGTATTTATACACACACATAAAATGAAGAGAATCTCTGATAAGTGTGTAAGTTTGATGAGTTTTCAACAGACTGACAACTTCCTTTTGCTTTGTGAAATAGGACATAAAGTCATCTACTAAAAACAGACAAAAAGAATGGACCATAAGTTTGGATACACTAAGTTTTTACATTTCATTTACTTTTTATTCTGATAATCAATTATTTCTATAAACCTGAAGTCCTCATAAGTAACTTACAATTGTACATACATAAAAAGTATTTTAATTTTTCAAAATAAATATTTGAATCTTTTATTATAATATACCCAGTTGAATACATTAAGATTTCTCCTCTAATTATCAAATTCTAATAATATGTCACATGGAAGTCAACGTATCTTGGAAAGTTTCAGTCTGATGCACATAATTAAATCTAAGGCACAACATATACCTATTTGTAGCTAATCGCCTTTTTAGAAACATATATTCCTTTCTTTCTGTGTCAGAAAATGAAAGCCAATACTTTTTACTATAGCTGTATGAGTCTGCCAATTTTACATTTGTCAAAATAAAAAAAAATTCGGCAAACGATGCTAAATTTCCAAACCTTTAATGGGATTAAAATTTACATATAGATTTCATGGCTTGGATAATGTCGGGTTTTTTTCTTTGTTTTTCACTGATTTAAAATCTCCTTCCCTGGAAAGCAACATTTCCATTAAAAGGAAAAGTACAATAAAATACATACTCTTGGATGCACTGCAATAATTGGTTAAACTAGGTCTTTGGTCAGAACAACTTTAACTTTTTATTTTAATTTAAATCATAGTATAATATAAACCCTTAACAATGTAAAGAATACTTATACTCAACTTAAGTCTATACAACCCATCTCAAAATTTAAATATATACATTTCTGGTTTAAAAATTTATCCACTTATCTATATTATATATGTTTTATGTTTCTGCATAACTTTTAAACCATTCTTGCCAAAATTGAAAACATTATTTTTAGATTAAAAACAAGCATCTTACCCAAATATAGTTATTGATTATCATCAAATATATTACTCACAGGAGTAAACTACGTTCTTTTTTTTTTTTTTTAAACTACATTCTCGATAATGATAAGAATATAACCAATCATTACTCTGCTGAGAATGCTCACAATCTATTTGTAGATGTGTGACAAAGGCAATGGAATAAATAAGGTGACATATGTCAAATATATGTTTTATACAGAAATTCAGAAAATAAAATACTTCCCACTAGATCATAAATCCTTGAGGATGAAGCTATATTTGTCTTCATTTTATCTTCAGGTCCTAGCTTAATATCAAGCATACTTAGGCATGTCATAAACACATGATAAAATTAACAAAATAATGGTGAGACTATAAGGCAAAGACTGACCTTAATCTATGCATGAATGGAAGGTTAGAGTATAAATAGAACAGCAGGCTTTTTACAGTCATAATTTTGTTTTGAAACACATTCAGAAAATAGTTTCCAGGAACAAATGATAACTATAAATAGAGACTGTGTTTACTATGGTGGTCATCATATTTATACTTAAATTTTAGATTTAGCCATATTTTCAGTATAGGAGAATAAATTTTATAACTATCCCATTAAAAAATGCCTGTTTTAAAACAAATCAATTATTTGCACACATAGATTGGAAAAGATATGATATTATTTAGTAATAATCTTCATGCACAGTTCAGGAAAGAAATAGGTTGCTGTTTTACTTTTATTTCTTTATATAGAGATAAATATTGTAAACACCAGTAAAAATGTGTATTTTCTCCCAGAAAGCAGATATATCCCAGATGAGAAAGCAAAATGGTAGGGATAAATGGAGCACAAGTAACTGTGCAAAAGCCAATCAATTTTTAACATTAGAAAATTACACATTAAACTTCATATTAAAGATGCTTACATTTGATGTAAAGTAAGTAAATGATATCAAACTGGCTTTAAAATGTTGTGCTGGAGCAGAATGGACACTGAATTGGGTGAATTATTCTACTAACTACTGGTATGAACTTTGGAAACTCTTACAAATTTTCCATGCCTCAAGATTCTAAGTTGTGAAAGAAAGAAGTGGAGATTAGACTATATTAAGACTTAGACTTTATGAACCCGATTCATTCAATTCATAAACTGTTCTTCACTATTAAGAACAGGGCTTTTGGAAGCTGCATTAAGTCTTTCTAGCTAATTAGTTTAATTTACATGTAAGCCATAACTTTATATGCAGGGATATTTGGCTTCACTGAATTCCAACTATTTTCCCTTATGCTAAACTAGTTAGTTTCCACTCATTTTTTGGCCTTCTTCCTCAAATGAGCTAAACTCATCACAAGAGTCACAGCAGATAAGATGAGCCACTTGTATTGAAATCATTTGATGAGCACTAACCAAGAAGTCATTCTGTAATCTATTATTTACATTTTCATTGCATTGATTACTATTTTCCAAATGTTCTAGAAAAGAATGGAAATAAATTATTCCAGATATTTACCTTAAGCTTTACATTTGATCCTCAATTTCAAATCATGATTAGCCTTGATAAACCCCAAATTTACTTCATTATCACCTTATCTTAATTTTTGCAGAATTTAATGACATTGTGAAACCTCCAGTCTGTCTAGAAGACTAACAATTTCTTCAAATTTATTTAAAAAACTAACTTCGGCAATTTTGTTTTGTGTTTTTCATCTGATATCCAATTCCTTACTGTTGTTGTTTTTGCTTTAATACATATCTCCTTCTTTGTGCTTGCTTGTTTTTAATCTGTTCACTTATTTTTAGTTTCTAAAAACGGAAATATAAAGTTTAAGAATTCTTCTTTTCAAGTAAGAAAATTTAGAACTATACACTTCTCCATTAGCACAGCTTTGGCTGCATTACATTAATTTCTTTTGATATGGTATGTTTTCATTAGCATGTACTTCAAATTTTTGCAAAATACCTCATAATTTCTTCTTTGAACATTGGTAGTTGACTTGCCAAGCCAGGGTGGGCAGTGAAATGCAGCAGCTCAGCTTCCATAGAGGGAAGACTTCCTTAAGAATGAAGGGCAAAAACCCACTTATGCCCATTGCCCTTGTCAGGAAAAGTAAGGAACTCAGTTGGAACTTAAAGGAGAAAAAACAAAGCCTTAAAAGCCTGGGTTCAGGGTCCTAGATGGGCAAGCAGGAGACTACCCAGCAATTTACTGGGGAAATCCTGGAAATGATGAGAGATATGAAGATTTTGTAAAGTTCTCTACATATCTCTGACTGGAAATCACAAGCATACACCAGGGAGAAATAAGACTGAACAGAGGAAAGCTAAATTTGAGGCACACTTTAAATCCTCCTGGCTTTGTTCTACACAAGCTACAGTCAGATCCACTGGCAGTGATGGAAGACTTATGTGCTTTCAGTATTCACACACGACTTTTACCCAATCATTGGCTGACCAGAAACACAGGCAACTCCTAGGATGCAAAGCTAAAAAATTAAATAAGAAAAATAAACATCAAAAAATGGAGCAGAAACAACAGCAGCCTCAAATAGTAAGAGAGACTTCTTATAGAATACGTTAGGACAAATTATAAACATATAAATAAATAAGTGAATAAAACCTAATCAGAGGGACTTCCCTGGCAGTTCAGTGGTTAGGACTCCACGCTTCCACTGCAGGGGGCATGGGTTGGATCCCTGGCTGGGGAGCTAAGATCCTGCATGCTGTGTGGTGTGGCCAAAAAAAAAAAAAAAAGAACTAATTCAGAATTCAGAGTTGCTATAATATGCTACCTAAAATATCCTAAAAAGAGAGAAGAAAGACAAAAGAGCTTAAAACAATATTTGATAAAACAATGTTTGATAAAAAATATTAATCATAAGTTCCATGATGCTGATGAACCCCAAATAAACTTAATACAGATGCCCATACATAATACTTAACTACTAAAATTAAAGCATAGAAAGTGTTGAAAACAACAAGAGAAAACTCTTATTGGATACGGAAACAAAAATACTATAAATATGTGACTTCCCATAAGAAACTATGGAGGCCAGAGGACAGTGGAGTGAATGATGCATTCATAGAACAGGAAAAACACAAACAAAATTTGTCAACAAAGAATTCTATATGCAGCAAAATATCCATTAAAACAAAAATCAGTGTGAATAAAGACATGCCCAGAAAAGGAAAGACCGAGAAAATTTGTTACTAGCATATCTAACTTATAAGAAATGCTATAGGAAATCCTTCAAATGGAAAGAAAATACCTACAAAAAATAACTCAAAATTACATGAAGAGTCCAGAAATGATAAATATGTGGGTTAGTATGAAAGATGCATACATATACCTTTCTATGTCTTTTTTAAAGTTTCTTTAAAAATTACTTGTATAAATCATTAGTTGTAACACTTTAATTGTTCAGTTTATAGCATGTATAGATATAAAATATATGACTAAATATATGACAAGAATAACACGAAAAAGTAGGGAGGAAAAGGAAATACATTTTAGTAAATTACATTTCAATTCTTAAAGGAAACACACACAAACACACCTACCTCAAACTATCATTAAAAACTGTCAGTACATGGAAATATGCTTCACTCTCTGAAATGTCAATATACTATTACACATTGGAAACATAATAATTTATATAATCTTTTCTTATATTGATCAGATCTATTTCTAATATTTTTATTTTACAATAATACCACATTGGACATGCTTTATATATGTATTTGCAGTCTATTAAAAAGATTTCTAACAAGAAATACATGTTTGATATAAATTTGACATAGACAATGTGTAAACATTTTAATTTTGAGAGGAATTTAAATTGCCCCCGTTCGTAACACTAAGAGAGAAATTATTTTTCCTGTTCCTTTCTAACATAGAGCATTATGAAATTATTATTTACTATACCTGTGAACATAAGAAAATATATTTTGCGAACAATTTTTTTTATGTTCAATTGCCTGAATTTTAGGTTCAAGTCGAACTAGTTTTCATTTTCATTAATTTTTGGTACTTCTTTATCAGGAACTTCCTTTATACATCTGTTATTCTTTTGACTCTTCACTAATTATTAAATTATTGGTCACATAGATTTTCTCACCTCTTTTCTTTGTCTATCACCTTAGTTATTGGTGTCTCTCATTATGGGACAGCGTTAACTTTTTCTGTAGTTCAATGTGTCAATATATTTCTTGTGGATTGGTCAGGACAAAAGGCAGCAGAAACATCTGTGAATTGATGTTGCTGAAAGCACAGAGCTGAGCACTGTTAAAATGAGGACAGTGGCTGGCAGAAACTGGAGAAATGTACAGGAAACAATTTTAATGGAACAACAGTATCCAGGGTCAGAACAGGGCAGCTACAATACATACTCCCAGTCAGGTACAAGCCATCCTGTGAGAGGAGAGGAGCTCTGGTTTGTGAGAACAATGTATAGCCCTCAAAATTTCCTGAGATTAAAGAAAGAAGGGTAGGCAAGAACAAAAATCTGCCTTTCTACGTTGGGGATTATTGAGGTGGAAGGTAATGAAAATATTATGTCAGCTATTAAGAAGATATCTATAATATACTACCTTTTAAAATACTTTTTCTCTGTACTGATACAACACAGAATATAGGCAAATTTCTCTGTATTCTAAGATACATTTGAAGACAGTATAAATGTAAAATTTCATACTCGCTTATTTTTAATTATCAATAAATTGTAAAGCTTGTCTCATGTCATTAGCATATTAATTTTTAAAATTAAAGTGTATTTTTTGATAAGTTTATGAAACTCCATTATATTATTAGGACTGTATCTGTTTTATCTTTGGTATTTCATTTAGAGCAAACTTTGTTGTTGTTATTGTTTTTTGGCTGTGCTGCTCAGTTTGGGGAATCTTAGTTCCCTGACCAGGGATTGAACCCATGCCCCCTACAGTGGAAGCATGAATCCCTAACTGCTGGACCACCAGGGAATCCCCAAGCTTTGTTGCTTTCTATTCACTGATGACATTTTCAAGATTCCAATTTCTTAATCTTTAACTGAAGCCTGTAACCTTTTTTTTTTAATTTAATATAAATATATTTTGGAGTTTAAATCTTAAAAAAAAGGACTATTATAAATAAAATTCACTTACTTTTAAATATGTGAAAATAAACCTATACATAAATTCTGCAGGGTGTTGTCTAGATAATATTTAGATAAACTTAAGAAGTAACATATTCACGGAGAACACTGGAATCACAACTAACAGCTGAACAACCATCAATAAAAAAATGCTGGAACCTACCAAAAAAGACACCCTACATCCAAAGACAAAGGAGAAGCCACAACGAGATGGTAGGAGGGGCACAATCACAATAAAATCAAATCCCATACCCACCAAGTGGGCGACCCACAAACTGGAAAACAATTATACCACAGAAGCTCTCCCACTGGAGTGAAAGTTCTGAGCCCCATGTCAGGCTTCCCAGCCTAGGGGTCCAGCAATGGGAGGAAGAGTCCCCAGAGAATCCGGCTTTGAAGTTGAGAGAGATTTGATTGCAGGACTTCCACAAGACTGGGGGAAACAGAAACTCTACTCTTGGAGGCCACACACAAAATCTGTGTGCACCAGGACCCAGGAGAAAAAAGCAGTGACCCCATAAGAGACAGGACCAGACCTACCTGCTAACACCGGAGGTTCCCCTGCAGAGGCAGAGGATGGCTGTACCTCACTGTGGGGACAAAGACATTGGCAGCAGCAGTTCTGGGAAGTACTCACTGATGTGAGCCCTCCCAAACGCTGCCATTAGCACCACCAAACAGCCTGTAGCCTCCTCAGGCCAAACAACCAACAGGGAGGGAACAGAGCCCCACCCATCAGCAGACAAGCGGATTAAACTTTTATTGAGCATGGCCCTGCCCAAGATCCAGCTCTACCCACTACAAGTCCCTCCCATCAAGAAGATTGCACAAGACTCTTAGATAGCCTCATCCACCAGAGGGAAGACAGCAGAAGCAAAAAGAACTAGAATATTGCATCCTGTAGAATGAAAACCACAATCACAGAAAGTTAGATGAAATGAAACAGCAGATGATTATGTCTTAGGTGAAAGAACAAGATAAAACCCCAGAAAACAACTAAATGAAGTAGAGACAGGCAACCTTCTGGAAAAAGAATTAAGAATAATGAGAGTGAAGATGATCCAGAATCTCAGAAAAAGAGTGGAAGCAAGGATTAAGAAGATGCAAGAAATGTTCAACAAAGACCTAGAAGAATTAAAGAACAAAACAAACAGACTTGAACAATACAATAACTGAAATGAAAAACGCACTAGAAGGAATCAATAGCAGAATAACTGAGGCAGAAGAACCCATAAGTGACATGGAAGACAGAATGGTGGAAATCACTACCACAGAACAGAATAAAGAAAAAATAATGAAAAGAAATGAAGACAGTTTGAGAGACCTCTGGGACAACATTAAATGCACAAACATTCGCATTACAGGGTACCAGAAGGACGAGACAGAGAAAGGACCTGAGAAAATACTTGAAGAGATAACAGCTGAAAACTTCCCTAACATGGGAAAGGAAATAGTCACCCAAGTCCAGGAAGAGTCCCAGGCAGGATAAATGCAAGGAGGAACATGCCAAGACACATAGTAATCAAATTGGCAAAAATTAAAGACAAAGAAAAAATATTAAAAGCAACAAGGGAAAAACAACAAATAACATACAAGGGAACTCCCATAAGGTTTTCAGCTGATTTATCAGCAGAAACTCTGCAGGCCAGAAGGGAGCAGCAGGATATACTTAAAGTGATGAAAGGGAAGAAACTACAACCAAGAATACTCTACCCAGCAAGGCTCTCATTCAGATTTGATGGAGAAATCAAAAGCGTTACAGACAAGCAAAAGCTAAAAGAATTAAGCATCACCAGACCAGCTTTGCAACAAATGCTAAAGGAACTCCTCTAGGCGGGAAAGAGATCAGCAACTTAAAACAAGCTTGTACATTCATAGACTGCTATATCAAAATCTCATAAAAACAGCAAACCCAAACTACAATAGATACACACACAAAAAAGCAAAAGCAACGCAAACTTAACACTAAAGGTGGTCATCAAGTCACAAGAGAACAAAACAGGAAGGAAGAAAAAAGACCTACAAAAACAAACCCAAAACAATGAAGAAAATGGCAACAGGAACATATATATTGATAATTACCTTCAATGTAAATGGATTAAACGTGCCAACCAAAAGACAGCCTGGCTGCATGGGTACAAACACAAGACCCGTATATACGCTGTCTGCAAGAGACCCACTTCACACCTAGGGACACATACCGACTGAAGGCGAGGGGGTGGAGACTGTACCCCATACAAAGTGAAATCAGAAGAAAGCTAGAGCAGCAACACTCATATCAGACAAAATAGACCTTTAAAATAAAAACTGTTATAAGAGACAAAGAAGGATACTACATAATGATCGAGGGAAGATGTAACAACTGTAAATATATATGCACCCAACATAGGAGCACCTCAATACATAAGGCAAATACAAACAGCCATGAATGGAGAAATCAACAGTAACACAATAATAGGCGGGACGTTAACACCCCACTTCTATCAATGGACAGATCATCCAGACAGAAAACCAATAAGGAAACACAGGCCTTAAATGACACATGAGGCCAGGTGGACTTAATTATAGTAAATTAGACTTGAAATGTGGTTCACCTCGTCATGTTTTCAAGAATTCAGAATTATAACATTATTTCTGTGACTTTAGTGAGCATCTTATTATGAATTAGGGGAAAAAGTATAATCTCTCTCTGGAGTGCATTTTGGCTATGTTTGCCTGCACATTAGAATTTTATAAGATGTGCAGTCCTTCTACTTCCTTTTATTTAAAAAATGAGTCCACATTTTTTTTTGAGAGATGGTATCAGGTGAGAAGATCCTATTTCAGTACTCCAACACTTTTCAACCACTCAGTTTCCTGACATTTTTCCCTTCCTGGGTAGCATCAAAAGGCAGTATTGTGGATGTTCTGAGATCTCTATCTCTGTATCTTCTCCAGTTTCAGATCAGGCTGTTGAATGTATTGTGGATATTGAGAAACGTTTGTTTCTTTCCACTGTGACCTTTCTGATATTTCCCTTGAGAGGCAGTTAACAAAACATTAACCAGAATTTTCAGGCTTAGTGTTGCTTTGTAAATTAAGAAACATGCAGGGCTCCCAATGTGTTTCAGGATGCTATGTATTACTGGAAGCAAATACAATCATTCTCTTCTCACTGGCTTCAGAAACCTTGACATCTCTGTCTTTGTATCTTGGTTTAAAAAATATGTTGAAAATCATATTTAAGACCTCACCATTTAGGACTTCCCTGGTGGCGCAGTGGTTAAGAATCCACCTGCCAATGCAGGGGACACGGGTCTGAGCCCTGGTCCAGGAAGATCCCACATGCCGTGGAACAACTAAGCCCGTGGTCCACAACCACTGAGCCCGCGTGCCACAACTACTGAAGTCTGCACGCCTAGAGCCTGTGCTCCACAACAAGAGAAGCCACCGCAATGAGAAGCCCACGCACCGCAAAGAGTAGCCCCCACTCACCACAACTAGAGAAAGCCCACGCGAAGCAACAAAGACCCAACGCAGCCAAAAATAAATAAATAAATAAAGATTCTGTGTTTTTTTTTTTTTTAAAAAAGATCTCGTCATTTATCAAGAAAGCATGGATGATGGCCTTTATACTTAATACAATAACCCCAAATACGGAATTAACACGTGCATTGTTATTTAACCCTGAAAATATTCTTTCTCACAACTGTTAATAATCTTTAGGGTACCATCATCAAGAAAGAAAGTTACTATAGAGAAATATCCCATGCCAATACTCTATAACATAATAACACTTTTGAGCCAAAATCTTGTAGAGATGTTTTAAGTAATATGAAGAAAATATTTGCAAAGCACATCAAGTTGTTTGGAAGTTCAATGTCAGAACAAACTATATTAAGAAGTAAAACACAATTGGGGGTAGATTATAGAGGGTATACTTTATTATTTATCTACAATGATCTGCTGCATGTATATTGACAATTCCACTATGTCTCACATTTCCTGTCTATAAAAATTAAGGGATTTCATAATTTTCTAATGTTCCTGTGAAAATGTTAAGAAAATATATGGCTTATTTAGAGATTATGTTTTAATGTCATGAAAAGAATTTGTGTTATATTTAAATTAGAAAACTTCCCTTGGAGTTATTCAAGTTAAAATTATATCTATGGATAAAAACAGATTGGTGCCTACTGGATTTTTTAAAGGAAGAATAATCTTGTGAAAAAGTTTAAAAATCAAATTTTAATTTGTGGGTCTGTGTTTGTATCTTCTTTTTGATTAAATTTTATATTTTCTCTGCAAAACACTGTATCTTTCACCCTATATCATCTTTTCTGAAACATGTACATACAATTATATAAATTGCATTGTTCCAAAAAATGATTTTAAAGCTTTAGCAACGTAATGATTTTACTAAAGATACTTTTCCTTGAGCAGTTTTTGTCTACAGAAGTAGGCACTGGAATATACGGCACTCTTACATAGTAAATCCCATAATGAAGATACACAAAGGGCAGCGGAAAAGCAGCATGCGGTGCAGCTATATTTCCCTGGTGGGACAGAGAATTGTATACACAATGTTAATTTTTCAACTTGAAGTATGTAAAGTTTTATACAAAGATAAGGGTGCAAATTTATTTTAAGAATAAAGAGCGGGCTTCCCTGGTGGCGCAGTGGTTGAGAACCTGCCTGCTAATGCAGGGGACACGGGTTCGAGCCCTGGTCTGGGAAGATCCCACATGCCACGGAGCAGCTGGGCCCGTGAGCCACAACTACTGAGCCTGCGCGTCTGGAGCCTGTGCCCCGCAACGGGAGGGGCCGCGATAGTGAGAGGCCCGCGCACCGCGATGAAGAGCGGTCCCCGCACTGCGATGAAGAGTAGCCCCCGCTTGCCGCAACTAGAGAAAGCCCTCGCACGAACCGAAGACCCAACACAGCCAAAAATAAATAAATAAAGTAGCTATAAAAAAAAATTAAAAAAAAAAAAAGAGAGAAACATTATGAAAAAAAAAAAAGAATAAAGAGCACACCTTGTAAATCATGGAGCTGTAAAAGCACGATTACTTCAGGTCATAGCACTATATTCTGTGTGACTTGAGTGGAAAATAAAGCAGAAAAGGCAATATGGAGCTGGGAGCTTTGAATACCTTGATAAAGAGATTTAAAATGGAAAATCTTTACTTATTTATAACAAGAATGAGTAAGAGTGAAATCATTAGATAAGGACTGGTCTTTAGAGAAATAAGTATGGGGCAATGTAAGCAAAAAAAATTTATATTACTAGTGTTACACCAGTCTAATGGATAAGTTGAATATATATAATCTGAGTTAGATATTATCTTAAAACTAACATAAGTATGAGATTTCTAAAAGTCTTTGTTTCAAATCATCCTATCCCAGGGCTATAAGCTATTCTACATTACCCTATGCACCCTGCATACCACACATTAACACACACACACACACACACGCACATCACAATCATCACTGCCATCCACAAAAGAATCATCAAATGTAATTATCAGAGATGAAAATATAGATAAATTCTGGAAGTAAGATATTTTATCTACCCCATAAGAAAGAGTATAACTTTCATATTCTAAATATTTGCAGTTGTGCTCAATTTGAAAAATAGGTGAAAGTAGGAAATTCTCAGTGAAATAAGATGACTAGAAAAGTAAGAAAGATATGATAAGAGATGCAGGTGTGCAGGTTACAGAACAGTCCACCAGATTCTAATAAGATAACAGTAGGGGCAAAAATCAATAATCATTGTTCTGTATTTACATGCCACTTTAGACCTGAAGTTATTAATATATATTTGCTAGGTTATTTGATCCTCACAACTGTTCTGAGGCAGGGAAAAACAGACTTGAAATGAAACCAGAACTCCTGTAAATAGATGCATTATGCACCAAACTATAAAATTACATACATTCATATGCTTTACCTACTCTATTTTTTTTTTCTTTTTTGCTTCTTTAAAATTTGATAATAATGGGCTTTCCTGGTGGCGCAGTGGTTAAGAGTCAGTCTGCCAGCGCAGGGGACACGGATTCGAGCCCTGGTCTGGGAAGATCCCACATGCTGCGGAGCAACTAAGCCCGTGAGCCACAACTACTGAGCCTGCGCTCTAGAGCCCGTGAGCCACAACTACTGAGCCCGCAAGCCACAACTACTGAAGCCCTCGCGCCTGGAGCCTGTGCTCTGCAACAAGAGAAGTCACCGCAATGAGAGGCCCGCACACCTCAGAGAGGAGTAGCCCCCCTCGCCGCAACTAGAGAAAGCCTGCACGCAGCAACGAAGACCCAATGCAGCCAAAAATAAATAAATAAAATAAATTTATTTTTAAAAATTTGATAATACAGCCCATCTTTTAATATGAAGCATTTTGTTCAGATAAGCATTTGATTTCATTAATGAAATAGGCACAAGTAATTATAAAATAGATATTCACACCATTAGATTAGATCGGGATAATTTATATAATATCTTAAGTTTATTAAGAAGTGTTAATATAATTCAGATAGGAAATAGCATCTTACATATTGTATGAGTTTCCTATGACCGCTGTAACAAATTAGTATAAACTTGGTGGCTTAAACAATAAACATTTATTCTTTCACAGTTTAGGAGGCCAAAAGTTTGACATCAGTATCACTGGGCTAAATGTTGGCAGGGCCACGATCCCTCTGAAGACTCAGGGTCGAATCTGCCCCTTGCCTTTTCCAGCTGATACTGCCAACATTCCTTGGTCTGTACCAGATCACTCCAATCTTTGCCTCCATAGTCACACTGCCTTCCTGCCATGTGTCTCATCTCTGTCTCCTTCTTATATGCATATGTGTGATTAAATTTAGGGATCACCCATGTAATCTGGATACTCTCCTCATCTCAACATGTACATTTTAATGAGGTCTGCAAAAGCCTTGCAAAAGCTTTTCATTTTTCCCAAATAAAGTAACAAGTACCTTGTGAGTATTTGCTCAAGGGATTAGATCTTGATATCTTTGGTGGGCATAATTCAGCCTACTACAGTCTTCTCTCTGGCCTCCAATGATTCATGTCTATCTATAACAGATGCAAAATATATTCACCCATGCCAAGATCCCCAAAATTCTCAACACAGTAAAGCATCAACACAAGTCCAAAATGTCGCCTAAATACTAGTTCCAAAATTGCAAATCTCATCATCTAAATCAGTTAAATTAAGATTGTATTAGACCCTGGGTATGATCCATCCTGAGACAAAATTTTCCTCCATCTCTATACCTGTGAAACTAGAAAGTTATCTGCTGCAAAATACAACTGTGAAACTAGAAAGTTATCTGCTGCCAAAATACAACTGAGGGATAGACACAGTATAATATTTATAGACATTCCCATTCCAAAAGGGAGAAAATGGAAGAAAGGATTCACAAATTCCAAGCAATTTCATAATCAAGAAGGGCAGATTCTCAGTAAGTTTTAAGACCTGGGAACAACCCTCTGTACCTTGACTCCAACATCTGCAACACAGCTCCATCTTCTGTTGCTGTGATTTTGGCTTACATCTCTTCTTCTGAGCCCACTGCTATGACCTCTGGGCCCAAGTCTCTGCCTTCAGAATCATCTTTCCTTTTACTTCAGAGGGAACATATGTGTGCTTCTCAGTAGCTTTATCACCCAATTGCCTGCCTGTAGAGTTTTGGTAGTTCAAAGGCCTTTCTTCATTTTATCCTGTGTTATCCATTCCAGTCCAATCTGGTAGTGTTTATGGTGGTACAACATTCTCAAAAACCTTTTCAGGTTGCCCAGGTATATCACAGGGATTCACACCTTTAGCCACAGCATCCTCCACAGATCTTTGGTTTGATAATCCCATCTTTATTCAAGGCTTCTTCTGGTTGAGTGACTTCATGAGCCATTTATGTAATCTCTTCAGCACTAGTAGCAGGTTATCCAGACATGCCATGGGCCTTCTCTCCAAAGTATACTTTCCTAACAGTTACTATCCTAATTTTATCATATTTTGCCATCTGATAGGCTGTTTCCCAAATCATCAAGTGATGGTTCCCTTTTGCTTAAGCTTTTTTTTTTCTTAATTTATATTTGTCTGCTTGCATTTTGATATTATCAGGTTAACACCTTCAATGCTTTGCTTGGAATTAACCTCAGATAAATATCCAAGTTCCTTGCTTACAAGTTTTGCTTCTTCAAACAGTTGTAGAACACAATTCAGCTATTTCTGTCACTATATAGCAAGATTCGCCTTTCCCTCGGTTTCCAGTGGTATGTTCCTTATTTCCTTCTGAGCCCTTTCCTTTAACCCACATTTCTACCAACAGTCTGTTTATGTGCATCTAGATGTTTTCTATAATGTGGCAAAAAATTCTTCCAACCTCTATACATTATTTGATTCCAAAGCCCCTTCCATATTTTCAGGCATTTATTACACAATATCCTATATCCCTGTACCTAAATCTATAGTAATTTTCTAAGGGTCGTTAAACAAATCACTACAAACTTGGTGACTTAAAAGAACATACATTTTATTGTCTCATTGTTCTGGAGGCCAGAAGTCCAGCATCAGTGTTACTAGATCAAAATCAAAGTGTTGGCAGGGCTTCACTCCCTCCAAAGCTCTAGGGGAAAATCTGTTGCTTGCCTCCTCCAGCTTCTAGTGTCTGCCAGCATTCCTTGGCTTGTGTTACATTACTCTAGTCTCTGACTTCATCTTCACAGTACCTTGTGTATTTCAAATCTCCTTCTGCCTCCCTCTTGTAAAGATATATGTGATTGCATTTGGGATCCATGACTTAAGATCCTTAACTTAAACACATGTGTAAAAAAGACCATTTTTTTTCCCCTAAATAAGTTGACATTTACAGGTTCCAGGCATTAGGATCTGATACCTTTGAAGAGTGTTTTTTAGTCTACTATACATACTTTACATAACACTGCTTTTCAAAAAGCAGTTTCATTTTATTTAATTTCATGAAAATTTTGCTATTATTACCCTGCAGATTTCAGAAGTTTTCCCTTCCTAATAACGCATAATCTTATCCTAATTATTGAAATAACTAAAGAATAATCAAATTTTTCAGAATTCTGAAAATCATTTAAGGGATGTTAGAGCAGATACTATTTTATTGTTTTATTTTCCTATTGATACATAACATATAGGCTTTCTCTAGAGAAATGGTGCTTTCTCAGTGGGCTGTTAGTCTTATTTACATTTTATTCTCAGGCATTCAGTAAATGGTTTATCATGTGATTATCATTAAAGACTTAGATTATTGCATTATAAAATGGAACATTCCTTTTATATTTTAAAACACATAAGAGTTCATTACCTTCTGACAACAGCCACAGCTAGAACATTAATGCATATATTTAATATTCTCTGTTAAGCAGCAGGTTATTTCAAGACAACCTGCTGATTTGAAGTAATGGGATGATACAAAAGTATAGCAATTATAGGTGTACTATCTGCAGAAATTGCCAGTCCCTGTATTTCAGCTCATTATCTACAAGCTTCTTCAAAGGACCAAATGAGTCTCCATCACTTGCTCCTGGGGAGTGAAGCTGTTGCGATTTGATTTTGGAATGATATCTCCAGAAGTATAAAATACTTGTATTTTGAAATGGAGATACTTACTCTCTCACAGATCTGCCTGGTGACACTCTCTGCTTATCTTAAGTGTACATTCAGTATGAATCACTTAGGAAATCTGAACCAGCAGAAAGCAAGATCCTTTCTGCTCACTTGTTAGTTAAATGCAAATACAGAGCATAATTAGGGTCTTGTTTCTGGGATATAAGAGTATGCGTATTTGAATAAAGAAGTGTCATAACACAAAATAGCGTCAGACATAATAAAGTAGACTTTGGAACCACATTGTTTGAGGTGAACTCTACCTATGCCACCAACTAGCCGTGTGACATTGATCAAGTTATTTTTCTCCTCTTCAGTAAAATAGGAAAAGCGCCTGTGGTCAATTGTATTATTCTTTCAAATTATTTTCTGCTTTCACAAGAAGCTCATACAACACCTCCTGGTGTCATAGTGCTTTCAGACCCCCTCCACGTGGGAGGAATACACACCACTACACCACTGACATCAGAATTAATCATGTGACTTGCCTTTGGCCAATCAAATGTGAATGGGTGGAATGCACCACTCCACAGCAGAAGCTTTATGAATCATGAAGTTCTGCCTTCACCTACCCCACTCTTGCACTAGGACAGCATGTTTCAGATGGAAGTTGATGTTTAAACCTGAATCTTAGAGTTAAGAAGTTGTGATAAATAGAGCTGCAGCCAACCCACAGACAGTACATACATGAGCAAAATATCAATCGCCCTTTTGTAAGCTACTAAGATATTGATGGTAATGGAGAATTGCACATAACCTAGCAAATCTGTGTAACAGTAGTATCTACTTCATGTTCTTATTTGAGTAAGGCTCAGAGAAAGCAGTCAATAATAAGCCAGGTACACAGAAGTACAGAAATATGTTTTGTTATTATTATTACTGTTATATTTTAGAAATCCAAGGAGTGACAGTGTAAGAAATGATCACACATTAGATTTTAAAGGTGTAAGAAATAAATTCTGTTTCACTGGTTGTAATATACTCTCCTAAGTCTAGGAATGACGGGTATGATTTTCCAAATTCTATTGGGGAATAACAATAGAAACTGACTTTTGGAGGTGTGAGTTTTCAAATACTCATGAGATTTATTCATTCAAAAGAATCAGATAATCTCCCAAATCTTTCATATTTCAGACAACACTGCCACTGCCTCTTCCTCCCCAACAACAAAACCAGTGAATGCATTATTTCCAGGGCTGTGTTCATTCTTTGTACTCTCAAATATGTTTAACAAGATTTCATTTGGAATAGGATAAAAGTAGCTTTCAATAATGATTCTTTAATAGTAAAAATGAACTTTAAAATGATTTGCTGCACTATTCATGTAACAAGCAGGAACACAAGGGGATAAAAAAATTGTTTGAGAAAGTCACAATAATGCCCTGTTCTGCCACGAAATTCTGGTCCTATCCCATGAACTCTCATCTATTTGAAATTGAAGTGGCCACACGTCTTCTGAACTTCAAGAGACTCTAATTTAAGTACAAGTGATAATTCCTGTGCCACTGTGTTTTTATTCATTGTTCTATAATTTAGTATGTATCACTCTAAGTAGATCATTAGATCCTTATGAGCAGGAATTGATCCTCTACTTCTATGTATCTACCATTGGCCCTAGATGACTGGTCAAATTAAGTCATTTGTTTAATTTCACCCTATCCATTAACAGATTACAGTCAACCCTCTGTATCTGCAAGTTCTAGATCTGCAGATTCAACCAACTGCAGATCAAAACTATTCAAAAAAATCCAGGAAATTCCAAAAAGCAAAACTTAAAGTTGCCTCCCACAGAAACTATTTACATATCACTCACATTATATTCGGTGTTATAAGTAATCTAGAGATGATTTAAAGTATACAGGAGGATGTGCATAAGTTATATGAAAACACTACACCATTTTGTAGAAGGAACTTGGGCATCCGAGGAGTTTGGCATCCTAGGGGGGTCCTGGAACCAATCCCTTGTGAGAAACTACTGTCCTGTATACGGAATGTTAACGTAGAGCAACTAAGAAGAATTTATTTCCTCATTCTTACGGCTTGCTTGGTTCCACCCGTTTCCAAAATCCATCAGCCCAACTCCTTTGGTGGTCTCCTTATGAAGGAGGAATTTCTAGATTCTCAAATGTAGAAACTTGCTTTTGGTAGCATTGTCCTTCTACAATGTTCATTCTAGAACTCAATAATAAGTCAAATAAATATTTCATTTGCAAAGGAGCACTTATTTAAATGTTTATAATCAATGTAAAAGTAACTTTAGAGATATAATTGATCTGGTAATGTCAAATGCCAGCTGAAATTTCTGTCTTGCCCTGATTGCCATTTAGAAATTAGGAGTACAAATCAACTGAACTTTTCCAGGGTCAATTGTGCTTTTAAAAGATTTTTATTTATTATTAATATGTGTTGAGTACCAGTGATACATGAAACATTACAGGAGAGCTAAATTTATATATAATGACTATTTGATTATGAAACTACATAAAAGAGACTGACTATAATGTTGCTGTTCCTCATATCTATAAAATAATTATTTTGCTCCAAACAGTACATTAGGTGCATGCATTTCCTCATTTAACCAATGCAATGACTCAATATAGTAAGTATAATTATAAATCCAGAATTATGAAGGGGTTAAAGAGCCTTAAGTGTCTTTATCAACGCCACAGAGCTAGGACTTGGCAGTCAACAGAAGATAGGTTTATATCATTGAAAACGAGTTTATATCACTGCAAATTCTGAGTTTTAAGTGTTACAATATTTGCCTTCTTTTACTTCATCCGTATAATATTGAGTAGAAAACAGGCTTTCACTTTTGTTTTGGTTTTAGGATGAAAGTAATGCATGTTCATTAAAGAAATATGTGAAAAGTGTGGAATAGCATAAATGAACTGACGAAAGAAAATATATAATGCCAGCAGCTTATTTTCCTTAGTCTTTTTTCAGTGCTTTATGTTGGCGTTCAGATCAATACGCACGTGCGCACACACACACACACACACACACACACACACAATCTGTAACACTGTATGTCAAAGCTTTCACTTAATATTATGGCATAAGCAGTTTTTAAATCATTGACTATCCTCATAAAATACCGGTAATTTGATGCATAAGAACTTCATCATGTAATTATACACAATAAATATCGTGTTATTGTTACATTTAAGTGTGTTTTCTATCTTGAAAAAAGGAAGATTCACTGACATTACAAGTGTGTGGGATTTAGGCGTCTGCTCATTTTTTCAGAATGCTGTGAATACTAGGTCAAAAGGAATGAACACTTTTAAATCTCTAGACAGCTCTTGAAAAATTTGCATTTTTAAAGATACATGGAATACCATTTATAAGTAAAAGATACAAAGAGATACAAAGGAGTTCAGGGTAACTTTTACTAGAGAAATGTTAGAGCTAATACAGAGGAAGAAATCTTCAGTGGGATCTTTGAGGATAAGAATTTCTACATAAAAATAATTCTATAAATACTTATTAAGTACCTCTCATAAGCAAGCCATTGCATTATGCAGTTATTGGTCTTTTTACTCAGTCATCTGCCTTTTGTCAATCATGTTATCCTTCTGTGAGAAGATTTTCATTTGTTAGATGGTTTGTTTTTTGCTATTTTGAAATTGCTATTCATGTGGTCATTAATTCAATATATATTCCAGTGTGAATTACATGGCAGGTATCATTCTAGATGCTGGAACATAGTGAACAAAACAAAACTAACAAAAAATATCTGGCCTGCGTGTTGCTTATGTTCCACTGATAATGGAACCCTTGACCAGATGGGAAGGAGCAAACATTTGTGTTAGTGAAGTTATAAGTTCTTGGGTTTATATACCTTCTCCTAATATTTTCTTCAAGTGATTTAAAATAGTAAATAAAATGTACAGTGCCCATGGTAACCTTATCAGGTAAAAGGATGAGAAAGGAGATCCAAGAAACAGTGCGTCATGGGACAAAGGTATAAATGGCACATGGTTTTCAGGTAACAATAAACTATAGGGTTTGAGAAAATGTAATCATACACTACACACTGATACTGGATATGGTAGCTTGGTACAGACTCTAAAATTTTATAAGGGAAGGGAATTATTAGATTTTTGTTCTAGAAAGGTAATTTTGGTGACTAGGGGGAGAAAAGTTATGAGTAAGCAAGGGGTAAGACCATAGGTGTCAGACTAGGAAGACATTATTCAACTGCCACTAAAGTCAAAGTGTAACTTGATGGTTCTGAATTAAGACCATGGCTGTGGAAATGGAGAATGAAGAGGTAATCAGAAGAAAATCAATATTTGGTAAAAGAAGCACTTGAAAACGTGTTTCAAGATATTTTGAGATATTGCTGTACTTCTGTGTCAGAGGTTTTCTCAGTTCTTGGCAGTCCCTCACCCTCCTGTGAGGGACTAGTACATCCTTCTGTGCCAAGTGCCAAGGGCATGGTATGGTACTGGAGCCAGAGGAACTTTATTTGAAATATTGTCCTGTCATTTACTAAATTTGTGACTGTTTGACTCTATTGCACAGTTTACTGAGCCTTTGCTTCAGAATCGAAAAGTAGAGAAATAATTATGCCATACTCACAAGTACTTTAGGTATATTAAAACATATTATACGTACGAAATAATTTATAATGTATAAATTGCTATATACAATTCTACTGAGTATAGAAGAAAATAAATTTATACATAGGCCAACTTTTTATTTATTCCTATTAATAAATTATCCTGATACTTATCCTCTGTCTATAAATGTATTCAGAATTATTTAAAACATTTTTGGGGTCTGTTTTGTGGATTTTATGGTGTAAGTGTCTCAACTCCAATATGGCAAATGTGAGGAAGTAAATAAATTCATTTTTTAAGGATTATTGCATTTTTCTGCCCCCCGGCTGACCTATGACATAATTATAGTTTAGATAACTAAAACCAGTGCCTATGTTTTGTGTCTACTTCTCTGTTTCTAATTAAACATTTTGTCTATCTAAGTGTCACTGTGGAAGGCAATAAATTAATTCCTTCAGATATGTTTCCAACTGATATTGAATAATATGGCATTCCATTTTATTTGCTTTTAATGTTGTCACTTTCATAGTGAATACAAGAAGTGATGACAGGGTGTCAGGGAAGGCATTTTTGGACAATGGGTTGCTTCCTTCTAATCCACATAAGTGGAAAGAAGAAAATGCCACACAGTTGCAGGGTTTCAATTATTGGTGAAGATTTCTGCATAATTCAGTTGCCTACATAAATTTTCCCTAACGTTTCCAAGATAAAATAATAAATATTGTCTATGTTTATCGCTTTATGGTCAAAATAGAGTTATTTCAAAACAATAGAGTTTAAACAAAAAAGCCGTTGAATCTGGACATGCGGGGACACCAGCCGGGAGCCGGGCCGGTCTGGGGCGAGCGGAGGGGACGGCGAGGCTCCCACGGGCAGGCATGCAGTGCACCGGAGCGTCAAGCCGCCCGTCCTCCCCGCGCCCCGCACCGTCGCCCTCGCACCGCCCAGTCGGCGCCCCGCGGTTCCCGGGGCGCAACGAGGCCACGCCGCCGCCCGCCGCCCCCGCCAGCGCAGACCCCCGCCCTCGGGGCCTCGAGCACGCCGGGCACGCCGGAGAGCACGGACGGCCCCGCGGGTACGGAGAAGCGGCGGCTCCTGGGAGCCGGCCGCCTGACATACCTGCGGCGGCCTCACGCTCGGGTCCGCCCGGTCCGGGATAACGGCGCCTCCGCGGCGAACACGCCTGGATCTCCATGGGGGGTGTTTACTCCCAACGCTCGCGATCCGGGCGGGGAGACCAACGACCTGGAGCGCCGGCCCCGCCGGCCGTGCGTGCCCTGCGTGCGCGCTCTGGACTCCCAACGCTCGCGATCCGGGCGGGGAGACCAACGGCTTGGAGCGCCGGCCCCGCCGGCCGTGCGTGCCCTGCGTGCGCGCTCTGGACTCCCAACGCTCGCGATCCGGGCGGGGAGACCAACAGCCTGGAGCGCCGGCCCCGCCGGCCGTGCGTGCCCTGCGTGCGCGCTCTGGACGCCGGGGGGCCCAACTTAACTTTTTTTTTTTTTTTTTTTTTTTTTTAAATTGCCACAGGCCAAGAGCCATGGCTCTCAGGGTGCTCATCTTTTTTTTTTTTTTAATTTTATTTATTTATTTATTTGTTTGTTTATTTATGGCTGTGTTTGGTCTTCGTTTCTGTGCGAGGGCTTTCTCTAGTTGTGGCAAGCGGGGGCCACTCTTCATCGCGGTGCGCGGGCCTCTCACTATCGCGGCCTCTCTTGCTGCGGGGCACAGGCTCCAGACGCGCAGGCTCAGTAGTTGTGGCTCACGGGCCCAGTTGCTCCGTGGCATGTGGGATCTTCCCAGACCAGGGCTCGAACCCGCGTCCCCTGCATTAGCAGGCAGATTCTCAACCCCTGCGCCACCAGGGAAGCCCCCAACTTAACTCTTAATTGGCCAAGATGGGGCTCTTTTGACATTCCTAAACTGTTTTTTTTTTTTTTTTTTTTGCATACACAACTAGGAAAAAAAAAAAAAGCTGGCTTGATGAAATATCTTTTCAAAATTCTGACCCTAAGGGAACAAAAGTACTCCTAGGAGAAAGCTTCAGGTTATAACTCTTATTATGTCCTTGAAACGTAAACACAGACCACATTGCCTGAGACTACATCCTTTGCTCAATCAGTAGAACCCAAAACTGAAAAAAACAAAGGGGGGTGGGGGGTGGGAAAGAGGCATTTTTAACCTCAAGCAAGTAAATTTAACTTATTCCAACTTTTATTTACAAACTAGTGAGTTTACATTGTAATACCTGATTCACGACTAAGTTTTAAAATGAAGCTATGAGATCTCTGCTTGTGTCTGTTTACATGTCTGTGCGTACATTAGAGCCATGATATATCATTACCTTCAAATGATCTTATCAAAATTAGTTTGTAAAAGAGCTCTATTTAATTGACTTAAAATAAGTGCTTAAAAATTAAGTATTTCTAAATGTAATGGAAACCAAACTGAATTTTTTAAAGGATCAGGTGATCTAAGATTATTCTTTAATGAATGAAAACAAGTTTACATTTACTGGTTTAATTAAATAGGTCTATCTTCACAGTAAACAACCTGAAGTATAAAACTTTTATTGTACCTAAGTTTACTAAACGTCAAATAAGTTCACATTATCTCTGTTACAGATTTGTAAGCAAGAAAGCCAAAATTGGGTATCATGATTTATTTGTAAATTAAGTAATATAAATGAGATAAAAGCTTTCAGATGACCTCTAAGAATAATTATGTTTTATGGTATGTCTACTTCAATTAGTTTCTCCAAATCTTTTTGATAACTTGAAATTTTAGCTTTGCTATGTTAAGTTAAATGATAGGGATTCATTGAATATCCAGATCATTTTCAAATTAGATGAAATATTGAAACATTAATTGCTAAGTAAGTCAAAGTTTACCTATTTTGTCTTATTAAAGAAAAACTAAAGATGCTTTGGTTTATTGGACACACATCTTGTACCACATTGAGGAAAGTAATTATGTTGTTAGAAAATGTATGTTTCTAGAGGTTATGGAATATACTTATAAATTTACCAATCAGGAAATGCTGGTATGACAGACAGTTCACAATTGCTTGCTTCTTGGTTTTTGCTAGAGATTGGGGTTTCAAGGGTTAAGAATTCTGACTAATGAATGTGATTGGAACTACTAAAGATAATAAGAGAAATATTTCCATGAAAGGAAAGTAGGGTGTGTGTTTTCCATAAAAGATGGTATGAGGAATGGAAATGTATTTTTGGTGAGGGAAAATAAAGTAATTTTGTCCCAAAGCTGGTTATTTCCAAATTCAAAAGAAAATAAGTGACAAACTAATGTGGCTATAGAAAGTTGTAGAAGGTTTGTGGAAAAGGAACCCTGAGAAAACAGTTCTCGGGACTGACTAATATTGGAATGGATTTAATTAAGTGAATTTTGATATTAAAAGTCAGTTGGTGCAAAGTTTGAATTAGATTTTCTCTCTGTTAGGTGACAGAGTTTTCTTGAGGTATTGATCTGCTTTTGATAACAAATTGTAAAGTTTCTTTACTTTTTAAGCAGTCTGTTGTAACTTTCTGTATTTGCCCTTGAAATCATTTATTGTCACTTTGGTTGAGTGCATAAGTATTGTTTCATACTGACTTATGATCCTACTTAGCCAAGTGTTTTTAAAACCTTTTGATGTCTTTGACAAACTTCCTCAAATCAAATTCTAAATGAAGGTTTTTTGACCTTTAGGTAACTTTGGGATGCTTCAGAAGGCACCTGAAGCATCTCAAAGATAGAAATTAAACTTAATTAAATCCATTCCAATATTAGTAACCAACAAGGACCTACTGTATAGCACAGGGAACTCTGCTCAATATTATGTAACAAACTAAATGGGAAAAGAATTTGAAAAAGGATAGATACATGTATATGTATAACTGAATCACTTTGCTGTACGCCTGAAACTATCACAACATTGTTAATCAACTATACTCCAATATAAAATACAAAGTTAAAAAAATAAACTTAGTTAGGCTTATTGGGTATGTTAAATCACATGGGAAACACTGTCAAATGAGTGATGGTAAATCTTCTTAGGTTATATAGTATGGGTAAATGATATAAACATATGTTGTAGAGATTATATGAAATTGCTAAAATTTGGATATATTCTGGTTTAATGTTATTAGTCATAATTTTAGTTATTATTTTACAACTGTTGTATGTCACAAAAATAACCTTAACCCTGCAACTTTGCTTCCAGAACCACAAGAAGAAAATGACCACAGCTGCATTTTAGAAACAGATTATCTTCTTACTCCTAGGAATAATTTACAAGAAAATTCTATTGATAATGCTGGTCTACTTTGGTTTACAGATGGGTCCTACTTAAAAAATGATTGAGGGCATTACCAAGATGGATATGCAGAAACATCCACAATGGACATAACTGAAAGTTCTTTTTTACCAAAAAACAAAGTCAGCACAAGCAGAATTAATTGCTTTAACTTGAGCTCATCAACTCATCAACGAGCTAAAGGTCAGGTAGCAAATGTTTATGCTGACAGTCATTATGCCTTTGAAGTGGCACATGACTTTGGAATGCTACGGAAACATCAAGGGTTTATTAAAGCTTGATGCTATAATCAGGAAAGCTTATTAAAAAATATTAAAAATGGAAAACAGGTTGCAGGACTATTAAGTGGTATACAACTACCAAAACAGTTGGCAATTATTAAAATACCAGTGCATTCCAAATCTGACAGTATGGAAGCTAAAGGAAATCAGCTTATTGATGAGGCAGCCAAACAGGTAGCTTTCAATACCCATTCTGTCTAGCCTTGAGAATGGTCAGCGCTCTCTGCTAACCCTGCCAACCCAGTGAAAGATTTCCATCTGCCGGCTCAAGAAATATGCCATTGAAGAAGAGAAATAAATAGGGCAACAATAAGGGGGAATTTTGGACCTGTCACACAAATATAATTTGGAAATAATTAAACAAACAAACAAACTATAGTGCCTGTTGGAGCTCAAATGCCATTACCCCAGCATGTACATTCTTTAACTCATTGGACACCTGAGAAAATGGTTTTATGGGGAAAACACTATGTTTGGAAAATATCTCCCACGATGGCTCATAAAGTATATGCTTGTTTTAGTATCTACCCTAAATATAATCCCAGAAAATCACTTCATGGGTCACAAGGCCACTTTCTCTTCCTAAGGGTCCCTTCGAGGTATAGCAATTGGACTTTGTCTGAATGTCACCGTCTCAAGAATATAAATATATCTTGGTAATGATCTGTATGTTTTCACACTGAGTTGAAGCTTTTCCTTGAAGAAGAGCAATGGCTATAAGGTTAAATTGCTATTTGAAAGGATAATTCTTGTTTGGGGAATTCCTTCCAAGTTACACAGTTACCAGGGAAATTATTTTACTGGACAAATAATTAAATCTATTTGTGACATATGGCCAATAATGCAGCATTTTCACTGCACTTATCACCCCCAATCTTTGGGACTGGTGGAAAGAATTAATGTCACTATCAAAACTCAATTGGCAAAACCTTCAGAAGCATTTAATCTCTCATGAGCAAAAGCTCTTCTGCTAGTGCTTCTCAAACGTAGGTCTATACATTTTGCTAAACATCAGCTGTCTCCTTTTGAAATACTAACAGGACACCCTATGTAATTAGATGAGGGAATATGTGAACCAACCTTACTCAAGGGAGATATATTACATTGTTCTCAGGGTCTTATTGAGGCACTAAAAAGAAATGCAAAGTTGGTAGCTAATTCCTTTCACAGTGAGCTCCCCAGAAACAAAGACCTTGAGGATCATGGATTACAATCTGGAGATTTTGTTAATTAGAAAACACATCAAATCAAAGACTTTTTGTAGCCATGTCAGAAAGGACCTTATTAGGTATTATTAACTAATCCATGCACTGCCAAATTAAAAGCCATAGACTGATGGATTCACATCCCTCATTTCAAAAAGGGTTTTTGCATTGGACTGGTCTGTAGAGAGGAATGCTGACCTCAGACTTAAGTCAGTGCTCAAACAGAGGAGAAAGAACACCCACACCAGGAGGAGAAGATGACAGCAATGGTAGACAGCTGACCCAAGAATCAGAACCAGGACTGTATGACCCATCCTACTAGTTCAAATGAACTGGTTTCTAAACATCTGTCTCACTATGAAAATTGAAAGTTATTTTTTTTTAAATGAAAGTTATTGTTTTACTTCTAGCTATACTTTTGCCTCAATGCTCATTATGGAAAGAAAATTATCTGGTAAAGTTGTCACAAAGTATAGCTACTGGGGGCAATCTAACCGATTGGTTGGATCTCTCATCAAATTCCTCAGTCAATAAAAATACTGATACAAGCCCTTCATAATTCCTGTCACCGACTTTTCAGATGTTCCTAAAATTACCACTCAACTAGACTAACCTCTGTCTGGCCTTCAGGTTCAAATTCTTCAACATATTAATGGATCCATCCCTTGTCTGATACTATCCTCAGTTCTTAGAGACTGAGCACAGATTACCCCAAGGCTCCTTTGCCCCATCTCTTACTTGATGAACAAATGTCTTAAAGAGAAAAAACATGAGTAAGTTATGCCAGTAACTCCCATATGTTAAATACAGTACAGATGGCTTTTGGAAAGCCTGCAAGAAAAATGATTCATGGGTTAACATTGTGTTAACTAAACTTCCAGTTAATGAGACTATCAATGAGAGCACCCTGGGAGGAATCACTTGTGCTCCCCCAGGTTTTGTCTTAGTATTGGAATTGACCCACCTTCTCAAGGATGTGCACAGAAATATCTTAATAGCTGGCAAATAGAAGGTTTATGTTTATTAGGATATTATGTTATCCCATTGTCTATACATATGGAAATAGAAGAACCTTCTTTCTCTCTTTATTACAGAGGCAATAAATCCATGTTAGCAGGATATCAAGATACTTGGTAGCAAAGTCTTTTGGGAATCTTGGTTCCTAGTGCAAGAGTATATGTAAACAGAGATATGATCAGAAATCGATCAGCTACCATCAAATAGCTGAGGGCTCTCTAAAAATCATTTCAGAACAGACAAAAAGTATAAGATAACAGGGTTGCCTTCGATTTTCCACTGGCTAAACAAGGAAGTATTTGTGCTACTGCTCACACTACTTGTTGCCCTTATATCAATACCTCTGCAGAAGAGATATACCTAGAAAAACATTCCCAAAAGATAAAATGGTTACAAGATGTAAGGCAAACTGACTCTAAGTGATCTGTTCAGTTGGCTCATCTCAGAAATAAGAATTTTTTCCCACTCTGCTTTACAGATGCTTATCATTGTCATAGTAGGTATCACTATTCTTTTCCTAGTTATAAATCTACGCATGACATGTATCACTGCTTGCTTTAAATCTACTGCTAAAAGTACAAATACAATGTTTGTTCAACAGTTTGACATCACTGATAATATGTGTAGCCTATAAAATGTTTCCCTGTCAGCATATACCTCTGTGCTTGTTCACTATATCTGATTAGTTTTCCCCCCAAAATGGATAACTAGGAAAAAATACATATATATATATGTATGAAAAAGCCTGTCACTGAGGGACACGATGCACCCACTGCAGGCAGGTAGTACCACCCTGGCATCGAGGAACAAATATTTTGATCATCAAAGCTTTGTATCAAAAGATTTGCAATCAAAACATGGAAATGATGAAAGAAAATTTCACCTATTAAGGTACAGGGAAGTCATTTTGGCTTTAACCATTAAAGGGTGCATTGTCCAGAAGTAAAGAACGTCTATTTTGAAGATAGAGATAAATGCCTCCATTCCTGGGATGCAATTGCCATTATTCCTTCAATGGTAAGACTCCCTTCCCAGGTGTCAAGGCCACACTGATCCACTGTGTACATACTATTCTGTCTTTTTTTTCCCCCTTAAACCTGGAAGGAATGTACCTTCCTTGCTTTTTTTGTTCTGACAAGATATAAAACTATACTGAAAACCATGCTTCTATAGAGAAGTTCCTCACAGCTATCTGAGAGGCTGTCTTCCAGGCTGTAGTCCTCATTTTGGCTGGAATAAAACATTTCTCTATTATTATTATAGATTTTTTATTATTTCTGTCAACAGTGGGAAGGCTGAGAATACAATGTTACAGATGTCAACAGGGTTCAAATGCCAAATGTTAAGTAGCTTTCCCTTCCCTAGGGGAAATGGGAAACTATTAAGAGTTTTCACTGAACAGGTAATAAAGTATGGTTTATATTTTTAAGATTTATATTTAAAAATAAATTTTAAATTCTGACTGCAGTATAGATTGGAAGTAGACAGGCAAACAGATTAAGATGTCATTGCAATCATTCAGGTTAAGAGGAATAACTGACCTGGAATTGTGACAATTTGGGTAGAATGTAAATATAGAATCCAAAATTATCTAGGAGGTGGAGTTGACTGGAATTGGTAAGTGAATGGATGTTGGAAGAGATGAAGATGCTTAGGATAGCTGTTGGTGCCATTTAATGAAGTAAAAACCACCATAAAATAAGTTGATTTAATGAAGAAATTTGATGAATTTTATTTTGGACTGTTGAGTTTGACTTGCTTTCATGATAGCCATTTGGAGGCGGCCCTAGTAAAAGAAAGATAAAGGAAGGAAAGAAAGAAGGAAGGAAGGCAAGCCAAATTCAGGTGAATATAGTTTATGACCAGTGATCAGTAAGAGATCAAGAGGTGAGATATTATGACTGGATGAATTCGAGCACTACAACAGAAAATATGGTTTAAAAATTGGGATTTAATTATTTATCATTTCAAATTCATCAATCTTGTGGATTGACAAAGGCAACCTTACCAGGATTATAAAAGAGGGTAGCATAAGTGGAGGAGAGAAGTAAGGTTTTTCTTGTAAGCCTAGGTAGGCTAGGTTGTAAATGGTGATATAGAAATTTAAGTAAATAAGAGAATTCCTCTTCAAGCCATGATAAAATAACAAAGAATAGACTTAACTTTTGACTTCAAACAACAGGAGAACTGGGCAAAATCAAACTATTGACTCCAAAACATTGGGAACGTGATGTGATACTCCTTGGCAGAAAGGAAATAAACATTATTAGCTCTACAATCACCTAAACTTTCTGGCTGGAACAATTTTCAGAAGCAGAAGAATGTGAGCAGACCCCACTCACTTTACTGAGTTAAGGAGGAAGAGATTACAGCTCCAGAGGCTGAGACAGTAGGAAATTATGGGGCAGAATTTGAATAAATGCTAGAGCTTGCTCTGAATCCAGTCTGTCTGGTTCCAGGCAGAGCCTGTGCTCTAGTTACTCTGCTCTGCTCTCTTTCTCTAGGTTACACAATATAGACCAATCTATCATTTGTCAGTTATTTCACCCCAGAAGGCCATACTTACTGCTTTCTGGTCTATTGCTCACCTCCCAAATCCAGCCCCTCATTACATCCAAATGTTTACAATTATGCACATCTTAAGCCCATTTTGGGTCAAGAGGTCTAATTTCTTATTAGGTCCACACTTCAATGATATCAAAGATTAACATCTCCAGAAGCATCCAGCTGTACCCTGCCATTAATTTACTAAAAAAGTGCATGCAAGAGAAAGGAAATTTAAGGAAACTAATATATATGATAGACCCCACAGTTCCTGAGCTCTCCTATTGGAGAGTTATTTGTGTACATCTTGGAAATGCTGCCAATAATAAGCAATTTTAGAAGGTAAGGAAGAATACGGAAACTTAGTAGTTATTGAGGAAGGGTTAAAATCAATTTAGAATTTTAATTCCATGAGTTTCATTATATATTTTATAAACTTAGGGTGTGAGATGTGTAGGAAAAACATATATTCAATGGTGTAAAGAGAAAACAATACATTAATACAGGAACTGTGAATAACTTATTTCTAATATTTTTTATTAAAGTAGACAGGACAGAGAATTTTTATTTCATAGATAATTTCCTCGTATTTTAGAGAACTTAAAATTGAATTAGAACGGTTGACACTGTGCGAGACTCACCTTGAAGACTATTCAAAGCTTCACTTGTTACGTAATGAAAGGACAGCTTCATATGATTTGAGCAGAGCTAGTCATTTAAATCCTTCCCTACTGTTCAACTTGGCTAGTCTCCATTGATATTAACCATTGACATTAATGTGTGATGGACAAAACTGAACCACAGACAGAACTAAAGACTGAGCCTGTCAAAGGATGCTCCTGAAAACTGGACATTTATGTCAGAAATGTGCTGAGAATTTTGTTCAATTGTACCACAAATGTTACTTTTACCTTATAAGGGGAGTAAAGCACAAAGTCAGAGTCTCCAGAAAAGTGAGACAGAGCTGGGTAAGGATAGAAAACTCTCACAATCAAGGGAAGGGAGCTTTTCCTCTCCAGTGAAATCCTTACTCAGGCTGGATGAAGTCACACACAGGTGATAGTTCCAATAAGGAGCTATGGGAATCTGAGGAGTATATGCCTTGCCATGTCCTTATTTATGTAATGTTCTCAGTAAATTTACTTATCATTTTGTACAGAAGAAAATGTGCTTGTTATCTTTTGGGTACCACTTCGTTGCCTCATTTTGAAAAATACTAATTGTTTCAGTAAGGCAGGCAGCATATGCATTTATGTTCTGCTATCAAAAATTGAATTTAATATTTGTTTAATTCATTTTTATGCCTTAAATGCACATGTTCATGTTTTCTACATGTGAATATTGTGTGGCAGAAAAAGATCTGCAAACTGAATGGCTCTGGGAGATTATGAAATTTTAATGCTCTAAAATTAAGATTGGGTACATTTAGTTAAGATTGGGTGCATTTAGTTAAGTACTTTCATGAAATTACTTTTTAAAAATTAAGGTAAGTGAGATTGTTATTAACATATAAAAATAACAGAGGGGTCATAATTTTAACAAATGCTCTGTTAAATTGTAAAAACTATGCTATTATATCAGTCAACATAGCTAGCTAAATAACATGAAATATACTACATCACTAAAATTTTTTTAAACTATTTTAAGAATGATAGAATGACTTTGTAAATTTTAAATAGGAAATACAGGTGTATTTAAACGCTTATTTAATAGCCTTTTGGTAAATTTTAAAAGCCTGTCATATGAAAAGAGTATCACATAAAAACTAAAAGCATATAAATTGTAATTGGACTCATTTCTGTGAATACTAGTGACAAAATCAAGCAGCTTTGTTAATTTTAGCAAACGACTTTAGTCAATAAAATGGCAATAATATTAACATATATTCAGAACATTGTCATAAAGAGAAGATAAATCAATACAAGTAAGATGTTTAACATGGAGACTAAAATAATAACATAGTTATTAAGACTAGTAAAACTAAAACTAAAAACTAATTATACAACTACCATAATTATTAGTATCATTTTTGTAAAAATCGCTAACATGTTTGTAGTTTACTGTATGCCAGTCATTGTTTTTGTGGTTTTCATATATTAATTCATTTTGTTACTATTACCTTTACTTTTCTTATCATAATATTCTGAAATTTATGGTATATTAGCAGTTTTGAAAGTTACCATAAATACAAGAAGGAAATTCTTAAAATCCCAGAGAAATAGCAGAGTCAGTAAATAATTTTCCTAATTTTGTGAAAATAACATTTACAAAACTATGTCAAACTCTATCCTATTTTTAAAGATAATGCATCATATCATTCTAAAAAGAAGTTAATCTAAATAACATTCATATTTTAGTCTATTAAATTCATTTTCCCAGTTATCTTAAGTTTTACAACACTTTAAAAAATAAAATTTTATGAAAGATGCTGAATGTTTAGTCTCCAAAGCTATAAAATTTAGCTTCACTACCAACTTATGTGACATGTGCCATTTAGTCTTTTATTTTTATACATATTATATTTCCCCAGATGTTTTGCAATTTGCCTCTTTTCTTGAAATCAACATCATGTTTTTCTATAATAAAGATGTTTATTATCATTTTAGAAAACTTGAAATAAAGTCATAATAATGAACATTAAAATTACCCAATATATCAATCCACAACCCAGGGTTAACACTGTCAATGTGGTAGCATTATTCCTTCCAATCTTTTTTTCTATGCATCTTTACCTATATTTATATGTTTTTATGTATTATATTTGCTCTACATTACATTAATAGGACTTTTTCACGTAGAATATTTGCTACAGATGAATTAAGAAATCCTATCCATATTTCCCAGATATCAATATAGTATGGCAGAAAAAAACCCTGCAAACTGAATGACAATGGGAAAAATGATATAGCTTGTCTATCTTTACTTTTAAATCATACTACTAATAAAATTAAGTTGATAATATCTACCATGTAAAGGTGAAGGGCTCAGTTTCTGAAGGCAGACTGCCTGGGTTTGAATCCTGGGTCTCCCATTTACCAATGTGTGACTTTGGACAAGTTACTCATAAGCCTCATTTCAAATGGGTAGAAGCATTTCAAAAATTTGTCAGATTGATGCGACAGTAAGTGAAATGATGTACGTGAAAATGGTTGGCATATTTCCTGGCATAGAGTTAAGTGTTCCATAAATGTTTTCTACTATTTTTATTACTATCATTTACAATCTAAACAGAATCAGGCTTTTTTTTTTTCTTTCTCTTTACATCACACAGAGGCAGACTTCATGTAACACTGACACTTGGTCTAATTTACATTAACCAACTCATGCAATTCCTTACTGACCAGACCAAGGGAGTGCCTTACCTACTGTACTATGCAGACTTCTACTGGGAAGCTTTACAATGCCTGCTGCTCTACTGGGAAGCTTTACAATGCCTGCTGCCCTGCTGCGCCCCTCTTTTTAGAACTCTACAGAATAGCTCCAGATGGTCCCTGTATATTTTCGACAACCTTGGTCAACGTTACAGGTTTGGGAGCCTCCTTGCCTGTTTTAGATCAACTTTCAATCCATTCTGAGCCTCTATTAGTAGGCCTGTCTTCCTCCTTTCCTAGTAGATCTTCAGACTCAATGATGTTTCAAGTAACCCAGCTTAGTTCTCCTCCCTGCACCTGAAAGAGGCTAAAATGTACTCCAAACATGGATATACAAAATGCCTTTCATCTATTCACCATTGTCAGTGTATTAGTGAAAGTCCAATTTTTCATTAATATAATAAATCTGACATAAACACGGTCAATAAAAGTCTATTTCAAAACAGATTCCTTGAAGTGAAATAAATGCAAACCTCTTGCTATATACGGTAAAATTGAGTTAAAAAAAAATCTGTTGTGATACTGTATAGCCACACATCAGCAGCACATGATAAAATCTCAGTGTTCTCTCAGAGACAAGGAAAGAACTGCTTTTTTTTCATATGTCATTATGATGGGAAACATCACATCTCATTGTGCCTCACTTTAGCTTATTTTTTCTCTTCACAGAAGTAAAAATACATACACTTATATTTAAAATAATGATGAGAAAAATAATCACCTATTTATTAGTCTTACTATGAAGAATTAATATCAGCATTTGGGTGTATAACTTTCTGGAATTATTTGCACATATAGTTTTTGTTTGTTTTCCTTTTTCATAATATTGCTATGGTATTACAAACATTATTAAATGACATGAATTTTATTTCTATTAACAATTTGATTCTTTTTCCATGTCAGTGTTCTTTAATTGGATTAAAGGTAACAAAAATATAGCATTTCATGCATTTCATTCATTTTTATAATAAATTTTTATTGTCCTTGTTAAGCATTTAGGGGGTTTTCAACTTACTGTTTAGACGTCACCATGATGGTCATTCTTAAAGCAATTTTGTTCATGCTCCAATGTACCCTAAGAAAAAAATTTTAAATACAATTGAAAAATTTAATAGACATTCATATTTATAAGGAAATACAAATTGCTCTCAGAAAAAACAAATAATTGCACCAATTTAATCTCCCAACACAATCTGAGCATTCAATTTTCATGTCTACTACAACAGCAGCATAATGACTCATTTTTATAGGTTCTAGTTTTGGGTTAAATTAAGTGCTTTATGCTGGTTGGGTATTTTTCCATTTAATTAGTGGGGTAGAACTTTAAAAAAATTTAATAACAATCTAATCTCTTCAGTTTATTCTCTGTTGCTACAATTTGTTGGCTGTTGTTCTTCTACTTTCGTTCATTCCGCCCTCTGTTGGGATAACAGACTTTTAATTGATTTGCTTACAGTCTTTAGATATTAAAAACATTAATCTGGACTTCCCTGGTGGCACAGTGGTTAAGAATCCGCCTGCCAATGCAGGCGACAAGGGTTCGAGCCCTGGTCCGGGAAGATTCCCCATGCCATGGAGCAAATAAGCCCGTGCACCACAACTACTGAGCCTGTGCTCTAAAGCCCACGAGCCACAACTAATGAGCCCACGTGCCACAACTACTGAAGCTTCGCAGGCCTAGAGCCTGTGCTCCGCAAAAAGAGAAGCCACCGTGATGAGAAGCCCACACACCACAACGAAGAGTAGCCCCCACTCGCCACAACTAGAGAAAGCCCGGGCACAGCAACAGAGACCTAATGCAGCCAAAAATAAATTTTTAAAAAATTAATCTTTCTTCTATTACTTTGTTACATATATTCACAACTTATAATTTTCTATTTAATTGTTTTTGTAATTGACACATACTTTTAAAAAACTGAGGTAGCCAAATCTAGTTTTAAATATGTATATGCATGGATGGATAAAAATATATAATTATATATTTACATATATGCATATACACACATAATTATATGTAATTTATAAAGATATATATTTATGACATTGTCTGTATTTTAATTACATCTTTTCTAACCCCCAAATATCCAGCATCAAATATTTGTTTATTGTTAACACTTTAGATTCACCACCCTTTTTTACCATTTCTGATATCACAATAGGATCTATGCCTACTTTCTGAAAGCTAGCACTTAAAAAAAATACAACAACTTCACTGAAAGTCTGTTAATGTTAAGTTCTCTGCTCTTGTTTATTTAATAATATTTTTATTTTTCCCTCAGGTTTGATCTATGGTTAGTTGTGTGTACAGTTCTAAGCTGAGAATTATTTTCTTCCAGCATTCTTTCTAGGAAGTTGTCTAGCTTCAATTTTTGTTGTTGAAAATTCTGTTGTCATTTAATTGCTATTTCTTAGGAAATCTGAATGAATGTTACATTTTCAAATCTCTTCTTTATACTTCATTCTTCATAATTTTACCTGAATGTGTTTAGATTTATTCAACAAATGTTTATTGAGTGTCTGCTAAGTGCCAGTCACTCACTCGTCTAGGACTGTAGGATGCAACAGTTTTGGAATCATGCTGCCTCAATCTGGGGAAAGACATCATGTCCTTCATCAATTCTGGAAAAATCTCAGTTGGTATCCCTTAAGTAGGATTCCCTCTTTCACACTCCATGGCTTCCTAGCCTTTTGCTAGATATGTGTTAGACATTCTCATTCTGCATACACATCTCTCAAACTCTTTCAGATTCTCCCTTGCCTTGCCTCTCTGTGGTAATCCTTAAGTACGCCTTTTTGCTGCTATGAATTTTCTCTCAGGCTGAACCTGAAATATTCTTTTATAACGTTAACTTTAGACATCTCTTCTTTTTTTTAATACCGTTATTTAGAGCTATAAATTTCCATCAGAGAACTGCTTTAGTTATATCATGTAAATTTTGCTATAACTTTTTCATTTTCATTCATCTTTAAATATTTTCAAATTTCCATTTTAATTTCTTATTTGATCCACTGGCATTTAAGAGTATGTTGTTTAATTTCCATATATTTATAAGTTTCCTCCTGATAAAGACTTCTAATTTTGTAGAGGTTGGGGAATATACTTCGTATGATTTCAATCTGATTTTATTGAGGCTTTTTTTATGGCCTCACATACGATTTATCATGGAGAATGTTCCCTGTGCACTTGAAAAGAATATGTACTCTGCTTTTGCTGAGTGGAGTGTTCTGTAGATGTCTGTTTGGTTTAGCTGGTTTATTAGTGTTGTTATAGCCTCCTGTTTCCCTGTTAATCTGCCTAGTTGTTCCATCCTTATTAAAAGAGGAATATTAAAAACTCAAAACTATAATTGTTGAATTATCTATTTTTCCTTCGATTCTGTCAGTTTCATCCTAATGCATTTTGGGACTTTGTTGAATAACACATATATTTAATTTTTGTGTATATTCCTGATCAATTGACTCGACATTGTATACTGTCACTCTTTATCTCTAGTAACATTTTTTTGTTTTAAAGTTTATTTTTTCTGATACTAATAAAGCCACTTGAGCTCTCATGATTGCTCTTCACATATCTTTTTCTAGTATTTTGTTTTCAATATGTTTTTATATATGAATCTAAAGTGTCTCCCTCTAAACAGCATATAGTTGGATCTCGATTTTCTTTATAAAATCTCACAATCTTTGACTTTCAATTGTTTTATACAATCCATTCACATTTAATGTTATTATTGATATGGTTGGATTTATAGCTACCATTTTTATTTTTGTTTCTATATGGCTCATGTCTTTTTGTAGCTCTGTTCCTTTTATACTGTGTCCCTTTTTCTTAAACATATTCTAGTACAGTATTTAGTGATGTGTAATTCTATTGTTTAGTTTTTTTTAGTGGTTGTTCTATGGCTTAAAAATGGCTATTAACATCATCAAAATCTGCTTCACATTTGTACTGACTTGAATGCAGTGAAATAGGGAAACTCCGTTTCTATACAGCTCCACTCCCTCCCGCCTCTTGTGTGCTAATACTCTCATAAGTATCAGATCTATATATGTCACAAACCCACCAACATATTGTTATAATTAACACTCATATAATCTTATGCCTTTTACAGAAGCTAAGAGGAAAGCTAAATATATATATGTGTGTGTGTGTGTGTGTGTGTGTGTGTGTGTGTGTGTGTATGTAGAAAGACAGAGAGAATTTATAGTTGTTTATTAACCTTCTTCTTATCCATTTCTGTTTCTCTTCATTCTTCATGTGGACTCCAGTTACTGTCTAATTTCTTCAATACAGTTTTCTTATTTTGGTAATAATTGCATTTATTTTTATTTTTGGTAAATCTGTTTTTTTTTTTCTTCCAATTCTCCAAACACACCTTTATAAATAATGGACAGTATAAATGTTTGGAAGAGCAAATGGCAGAATTGGAGCCATTAAGCCATTTTTAGCAACACAGCTGTTTTGGGGGGTGGTTACAGAAAACACTGAAATTATCTACAATATTTTTAAGTCAATTCTCTCCTCATATCTTCCATGAAATACATTTTTTTTGCTAAATGAGGAAAAGTGCTGTGAATGGTGTGGGGTGGGGGTAGTGAGGGCTGCTCTGACCATTCCAGGTCACAAAGAAACAGACCTGCAGTCTCTGGCAGAGCACGCATTTATTTCCAGAGTCAGCTTCAAGTAACAACATCCCTGCTTGATGTTGTTGTTGTTTATTTGGTTGTTTATTTATTTTTTTAGTGACTTGGTTAAACTGTCTCTGTGAAGTCTAATTCCCTTGCTTTGTGCTGCCTTTGATGTCCCAGTTCAGATAATTTATTTTTCCTGTTGTCATCTTTTAAACTGGCTACTTAGGGTGTCACCACTGGGTTGGCGTATGCCTCTTATTGGTCACAGGTTGTGCTTAAGCCCCTTTAGCCAGTTAGATTTTTCCTCTTTGTTGGTTATTTGTGTGACTTAGAAGCTGCTACAGGGAGTTTATATTTTTGCTTCATATTCAGACAATGACAGTTGCTTGGAGGTTTGCTCTTTGATCACTCCTGAGAAGGTGAATCCTTGAACAGGTACAGTCCTACAGACTGTCAAGGATGTGTGCAATTTGATTTTTTTCTGGCTTCGTAATTGTTGCCCCTGAGTAAGAGAAGTTCATGCTTCAGCCAGTTTTCATTAGACGTTGTGCTTAAGGTCCTTGTGCCTGCGAGGCTTCTTCCCTGCATCGACGGATCTGTGTGTCGGCTGGGAAATGCTTTTGAACTAACTCATGCCCTACTCTGTTTGCTGCTCAGCGGGTTAGCCCATGCTGTGTGGCTTTCCCCAGCCCTCAGGGATCAGAGGCTCCTTGGATCCCAGTATTATTTTTCTTGGCCAACTTGGTTCTCTCTGATGAATTTCTAGCTGCTTTGTTTTTTCACTTGTTGCCACTGGCATCATGAACCTATCAGGATCCTCATACTTGTTCTCCACCAGGCCCTCGTTTCTTTTTGACAATGTCTTTGGGCATAACGTTCTTCATGCTCTGTTCCAAACAAAATCCCCTCTGGCGGAGCAGTGGATATCTTTGTACTCCTAACTTTCGTACTCCTAGCTTGCCTCTTCCCCTGGAAAGAAACTGCACCAAAACAAAGGAGCTGGGAGTGTGGGCAGCAGCTCACTTCTCCTGAGAGACACCCGTGCTTAATGAGCAGGCACTCTCGGAGTGGGGGAGGGTAGACCATCATCTCCTTAGCTTGCCCTTCTCAGCGTCAAATCTCCTCCCTGTAAGTGAGCTGAGGTAGGATCCATGGTCACCAGGATTCTTGGCCTTTGGTGCTTGGAAATGGAGCTTCTCCTCTGCTAATATGGGCTGAGTGGGAAAGGGAGCCTCCATCTTTTAGCCCAGTCCACCCAGGATAGATTTTCTGTAACAAGGGGCTGGAGTGGAGGGGTGGCATTCGATGGGGTTAAGAAGTGCGAGCAGTCTGTCACTCCAAGGGTAAAACTCTAGTCTTAGACTGGAAACTAGAGGAAGAGAGTCCCCTTCTTCTTGGCCATTGCCACCCAGACTCTCCTCCAGTAGAGAACCTGGAGGAGAGGCTGGATGACATGGGGAAGTAGAGAGGAAGCAGGTTGCAACTGACTGGCTGTACTTACCAAGATGTAGCAGATTTTTTTAAATGAATGTTTCTCCATATGCTACATGCCCTTATGTCAATTTCCTGAAAGTTAAATCATTGTAATAAAAATATATTTTTTAACTAGCTAAATAGTTGTTTTGCTGGGGAGAAAGTCTACCAGGCTTCTTACTCTATCGTTCCAGAAATCCTGCCTCAGTATCTGTCTTTTAATGTAAATATTCCACCTTGACGACACCACATCCTTGCTGGAGAATATATTTCTCGACAAGCCTATGTGAGTGATTTTAAATTCTGAAACATCAAAAATAAGATACTCACACTTTCTTGGAATCTCCTTTTTTATTAGGTCTGCGTTCCAGTTTACCTTTGAAATGACTTCTCAAGGTTCCCATCTTTATGTGGGATTCTCAACACTAATTTGCCCCAGTTGGTATGAACTCAGTACCTACTTTCCCATGCTGTACAGCAACAAATACCATATTCGTTGATTTCTGGGAGATCACTCTATTCCAAATAAAGCATCAAAGCTTCAGACAACTTTCATTTTCAGTCTCCTCTTTTCCATTACTTTCCTGAAATTCCAAGTATTGATTTAAAAAGGATGTTTATTGTAATACGTCCATCATTTTATGTTTTGTTGTCTGAGGATTTTCTTATTATCCAATGCTTTATTCAAATTATATAATCCTCCATTAATCAGCATAACAAAGCAGTTATATAGTTAAAATATATAGTGTGTGGTAAGTCATTATATGATTATATTATACTCGAAAATGTGAAAAAATATATTTACCCAGTTATTCTCTTTTCAATAATTAATGATTAAGTCAATGATTAGTTTTTGGTATTTTATTTTAGTAAAGTAGTAAAACTAAAAAATCTGTAATATTTACTTAATTCATAAGTGTATTAGAGTAATTATAAGTCTCCATTTTATATTTTAAACAGCATAAACATACATTTTACGGTTTATAAGTTTCATGAAAAAAAAATACAATTTTAATTTTCTTTTACCAAAATTCTTTTACCCATATATCAGAGTCGCAAAAAACTCAATTTCTCCATGTATAAGTACATACGCAATTCTGGTTTTAAATTAAGTTTACCTTTTAGTACACCCTCAATGAGGTGTACACCCTCAAGTTTACCTTTTAATACACCCGCCCATACATACCCACTTCCTCTTCATTTCCTCTTCCTATTAGAAAAGATCCGTATTCCGGGGCCTTAGGCATTATTTTATGGTATTCAGAAAAGGTCAGCTGGGCCCTGGTTGGCTCTCTACTGTCTTCACTGTTGATGTCTGTGATGTTGTACTGGGATAGAGAGACTGGGAGGGGCTGAGATGGGCAGTCTGTTCTCCAGCTGCTTCAGGCTCACTGCTGACGCTTTCACGCTGAGACTCAGCCCACACCTTTATGTGGCTTGGGCTCTCAATACCAGCGAATTAGCTATGTCTTCAACCACTTTACACTGTTATCACCCCCTCGGAAAGCAAAACAGACACCTGTCCATTCTCAGTCCCTTCCAAACTGCAGTCTAGTGTGCAGGAACATATGGATTCGCCCCCAGGGCCCACAGGAGAAAGAAAGAAACTCAACAGGGGTGTAAAAAGCAGTTATTTCAAGTCCTTTCTCAGCCTCAGCTTAGACCTTCTTAACACACCATTCCACTCAAGGCTGGCTTCATGGGTGTACCACCTGTGCAGTTGCCCGGGGTCCCAGGCTCAGAAGAGCCTCTCACTTGGTCTAGTGTTCTGTTGTCTCCATCTTGAAATCCTTTATGATTTTTGAATAAGGAGCCTTACATTTTTATTTTGAACTGGGCCTCACAAATTATGTAGCTGGTGCTGAGTCTACTTGCAGCTGGACTATGTCGTTGAAAGTCCTCAGGAAAGCCATCTTCTTCTAGAGAGCAAGATAAAAAGTAATGACTACCCTCATGTTTTTAGTCCCCTAATTTTTTCCCAGGAGTTCTTTTACCATTAATGTGGAAAATGTTCCAATCTGGTTCGAAATTATCTTTTATATCTTCAGCCTCTTCTATTCTCCTCTGTAAATGCTTTCAGGCCTCCCAGTTCTTGAAAGGATTTGTTTAATCTCTGTCACTGGGGAACTGTTCTTAACATTTGGTGGCATTTACAACTTCTGGCTGTAATCATCCTGTTTGCACCCCTGCCCCAATGCCCACTCACCCACACACACATACACATTCAAACACCCTTGAATACACACAGTGAAATCCACTGACTCACAAAAAAACTTTTAAAAAAACCTAGAAAAGTGTTAGTTTTATCACTATTATGTTCTCTTTTTAAAAAATTGAAATAATACGTCTTCTTTTGATCTCCTACATTAAATGCCATCAGAATTGTTAAATTGAGAATATGCTTTTTAAAAAAAATCAATTCAAGCTCTGAGAACTTGATTGATGAGTAAAGTCTCCTAGTGTTACTCTCCTAGGGCAGAAATCTTAATCTACCTTATAATGCTAGAATGTCACTGATCTTCTATATTGAAAGCTGCCACATCTTTCTAAAGCATAGAATGATCCCAATGATTTGACAATATTTTCCCTTTTTGTCAGACCCTGTACTGTTTTGAAGATGAGATGTCAGGGAGACTGTGCCGCAGAAATTTCTCCATGCCTGCTCCTCTAACCCTACACAGGCCACTCTCTAGTTTATACTGTGCTTGGGGAGATCTCCCTTATATCAGTACCTGTTTTAATTTTCTATTGCTGCTGTAAGAAATTATTATAAAATGTATGGCTTAAAACAACACAAATTTATTACCATACAGGTCTGGAGGTCAGATGTCCAAAATGTGTCTTATTTGGCTAAAACCAAGGTGTCCTCAAATCTGCATTCATTTTTGGAGGCTCTAGGAGAGAATCCATTTTCTTACCTTTTCCAGCTTCTAGCGGCTGCCCAGAATCTATGAATCATGCTCCCCTCCCATCTTGAAAGCCAGCAATGGCTGGTCAAGTCTCTCTCTCATTGCATTACTTTGATACTGATTCTCCTACTTCCCTGGTCCATCTTTTGAGAACTCTTGTGATCACATTGTATTCAATCAGATAATCCAAGGTAATCCTCCTATTTTAAGGCCAGTTGGTTTACAACCTTAATTTCATTTTCAGCTTTAATCCCCTCATGCCATGTAACGTAACATGTTCACAGGTTCTAGGAATTGAGGTGGAATCCTTTGAGGAGGGCATTACTCTGCCTACCATAGTACTTTCATTTTTCACATAATTTCCTGAAGCTAAACATTAGGATTGAATTAAAATTGGGGAATGGATAAGTCCTAGTTTTCATACCACCTAGGTGAGGGTCCTATTAAAAAATCAGTACCTTTTTTTTTTTTTTCTTATTGGCCGTGCCCTGCGGCATGTGGGATCTTAGTTCCCCAACCAGGGATTGAACCCATGCCCCCTGCAATGGAAGCGTGGAGTATTAACCACTGGACCACCAGGGAAGTCCCCAAAAATCAGTACTTTTACGATAAAGGGTGGGCAGCCAAGTGGTACAACATATCACCTTTAGATATTTACGTTAACACTCATGTATGTTTCAGAACTACAGTATTCAGGAATTCAAATTTTTCTAGTCTTGATCAATATTTCAAGAATAATATTTCAAGAATTGATATTTTTATACTAGAGAATGTCAATTTTAGTTGATGATACTTTGCTTTAATTATAGTCATCTATAGTCGGATGAAATTTTTATAAATTACCTTTTTCAGAGTGGAAAGCCAAATGTAAATATTAGAAAAGAAAATGTGAAAAAAAGGTGACATAGAAAGTTAACACTGGATGCATTTAGATGGGAAAATGGTGGTGAGTCATATATATAACACATTCTTTTTTCTCAAATATTTATATCCTTAGATTATGTGACACAGAAAGAAAAATGAATGATCATGTTGTTTCTACTTCTTGCCTCAGGAAATCTCATTAAATCCCCATATATACCCAATTTTTACTAAAGGCAATAATTCTACAAATCTTTGAAACAATCTCAGGCAAAATTAATTAAAATCAAGAACTCCTTCCATATCTCCTTAAGTGATTATTTGTGTTCTAATAAATGTCTGATAAATGCTTTAGGCAGGCTTTAGAGATAACTGTTTGTGTGTGTGTGTGTGTATTTCAGATAGGCATATTCAGGAGATGATTTGAAAATTTTTTGTCATTTTAAATTTTAATATTGACATGTCCAAAGGAATAAATGTCAGGCAACTGCTCTAATTTCATAATCTTGCTTGCTTTTTTTTTTTAACAAATAGATTTGCACTTGTAAAGATTTGCATAGGTAGAAGGAGGAAGATGATAATGTGCCTAAAATATATTTTATATATATGTATATGTATGTATGTCATGGTAAATGCTGTTGTTAACTACTATATTAGTCAGTAGGTCAGCTGGTGTAGCTCTTCTTCTGCCTCCATTTTGACAAGCGTTGCTCTGCTTTATGTATCTTTTCCCTTTCCAATGAGCTGGGGCTAGTCAGGGTGGGCATGCTTTTCTAAGGGCAATGATAGAAGATGGAGTGGGCACAGTAAACTTCACAAGCGCATTTCAAGTCTCTACTTGAATCAGTTGCTAACATTTTATTGGTCAAAGCAAGTCACATGGCTGGCCCCCAAATCAAGAGAGAGCAAGTTCACTACTTCTGAATTACTAAAGGAACTGCAAAGTTTCATGGCAAAGAACATGCATAGAGAAAAGAATAAAAAATTGCAGCCAATAATTTATTATAACCCAAGTTCATTTTTTCTCTTTACTACCACAGATAAAGAATTTGGTGATGATTGAATTATTACTATATAGTCAAAAACAAAATGTTTCATTGAGAGATACTTCTATTGATGACAGCTGCCGGTCAGATTCAGTATTCCTTAAAAAGACACATCTGGTTTTCAAAATAATTTTTGTGGGAGGATAATAATAACTATGGAAAATCATTGAGCAATTTCTGTACATCAAGTAATTTATTAAGTGCTTCAGATTGGTTGTGAAATTTAACCTCTTTAATGACCTTAGGTATTCTCCATAAGATATAGATTCTGAGGCTTATATATTTACTTGCCCAGTGATACCCAGTTATTATATATTAGTGCTGAAATATAAATCCATGTCTTCATTGATGGCTGAATATTTACAATAATATTTTAAAATATTTTACCTAAAATATTTCCACAATATATTATTTCTGCTTTGTGAGTTATATACTTTTTATTCTGTTCTGTTGTTCTCTCTCTTATTTGTGTAGAGAAGAAGGGAAGGAAAAGTAGAATATAATGGAAGATCTTATGATAATTCCCCTCCCAAATATACCTGGCCATCAGTCCAGTGAGGAATAGATATAGATTATTGCTTGAAAAATTAACTCTGGAAATATGCAGGCGTGCCTTTTGTTTAATGTGAGAGCTACTTGATACATCTCCATGTGTAATGTAATCATTCAAAAGGTTTTTTTTTAAAATGTCTTGCACTTTAGGTATAGTACACAGGTCAAATATATTTCAAGAAAAACTATTATTTTGCTTTTTTTTGTTTTGTTTTATCCATTTTTCATTTTTCCATATCAGATATTCACATTTATAATAATATTAATTTTGTAATTCAATATTTTTATTAAAATAGATGCTATTTATTTATTGTTTAATATGTGCCAGGCACTCTTCTAAGAGCATTGCATGTTAGCTTTTGTGTGCTTCACAGCAAATGTATGTGTTATAATGGCAAAACTTAAGCGCGTGGGAATTAAGTAATTTTTTGGAGTTTCCCCACTGGAAAGTGACATAGCATGGTTTCAGATGCAGATAGTCGAATTCTACAGTTCAAGATATTAACTGTTGCACAATATAACCCTTTTAGAACATAATAAAACTTTGCAAAAATGACAGGGTTCTCAACTCCATCATCTTCTACTAGTTGCCAGATGAAAGCATGGGATATTATATACATTCCTGATATTTTTTTCAGATTATTTAGTTAAATTATATCAAATATGTCAAAAGTTTTAAGTGGTAGAAATTCCTGACATATATTTAGTGAGTACTTTTGAGCTATTTAATTGGTAACAGTGAGTGTTAAAACGACATTTCTGAAATGTGAAGAAATCTGTATTATTTTTAAAAGGTGCTTTAAAACCCTAAGTAGGAGATGAGTTTGGATGGCCACTTACATGCGTCCAGTGTTAATTGCTATTCTTGCTGAGATTTCAGACATGCTCAGATACTATATAAAACTCCTATCAAGTATGACATAGATTACCTCCCAGAAGCTGAGGGCAAAGGCCAGATCTCTCTTTGAGAAAGGCCAAATTTTTTACTATACGCATAGGAAAGACTGAAATAATTTCCATTTGTCCATGTTGCCATACTTTCTCCTTTCCCAGTCTGGGTAGTTATCTTATACTATGCACCTTATTACACTACATATTTTATTCTGTATAATATTTTAAAAATTGAAGTAATGAAAGTTTTGGTCATTTTTACCTGTAATGAAAATATTTGAATTTTTGCAAGGATTAAAGTGTATCCTTACTGTTGTCTCTATTTTGTTTTTGTGGTAACCATAAGATTACCCTGATGAAAATAATAAGCAATTTTAAGTAATTTAATCTTACAAAAACACATTTCAACATTCCAAGCAGAAATTTACCATAAAGCAAAATACTGAAATGTCTGCTTCTATAACTCACATTTTTTTCTCTTTTAAATTAAGAAAACCAAAATTTCCCAAATACACAGTCGTATGTACATGTATATGTATATATCTGTATGTATGCATATATATATACTTATAAAAGTATAAGTACATACACATAAATGCGTATACATACATGCATAATGCATACATATACATATTTCATACATATATATGAAACGTAATATGTAAGGTCTTTTAGTTTTTTGCATCTCAGCTCAGAAATTGGGACCATGCAAATAGTTTAAAACCTGGTTCTTTTTCCTCTTCAACTTTTTATTCTCAGAAAAAAATCTGTTTTAAATACCCAAAAATCTGTTTTAAATACCTGATCTATATCCTTGGCATATTTTCTGTGATTATGTTGTTGTACTGCCAATTTCCAGGACAGTAGAATAGACATGTTTGTTTTTTTTTTCTTTTAAGTGCTAAAAATTAAAATTACTGGTTTAAAACAGTAATCACATTTTGGCTTTGTCAAATTAGTGAGCAGCTTCAAATTGATAAATGCCACAACTTTTGAGTTTTTTCATACTGAAAACATGTCTCTTTCTGCCTACAACTTTACTCCTGAAGCATTCATGTTTGAAAGAAAAGCTTCAGAAAATCAGGAGTGTGTGTGTGATGTGTGTGTATATACAGGTGTGTGTGTGTGTTTGTGTGCGCGCATTTACATTTCTTTCCAAAGGGTAGGCTTATGTCTCAATTAATTGTTTTAAATTTTGTGCTTGAAATATAGGAATGCAGTTTTTGCAAACAGATACCTAGCTCTAAATCTCTGAAAAGCCCATGTGTCTTTTATTTTTAAAAAAACCCAAATCAGTTTATAATACCTTTGATCATACCACACTGCTAAAGGTCAAAGCACTTTTACAGAAATATGGACACTTTAATGTCAAGTCAGAAAGAGGCACTCTCCCACAGTAAAAAAGAGTTACTAACAGGTAAAATAACTCCCGCACAGGCCTTGAAATGTTATCCTTATGATCATCCGTCCTTTAATTAATGAGTTTATTTTTGAAGACTTCTGTACAGAGATGGCCAGATCCCTGGACAGTTGGTGAAATTTTTAGATCCCTTTTCATCTATCATCACATCCTAAAACACTGTTGAATAAGGATTTTTCTTTTATCTTAAGCAGTCTTCATTTTTAAGATAAAATGAGGACTCCCTCAATTAATTTTTGCTCTAAGAAATCTGTTAGGGAACAACATGAGAAATTCTTTTCAGTGAAGTTGATTGATTTCACTAAACTGTCATAGTCCTGTTAATTTTAAATGTGGGTCAGCTCTACCTGTAAGCCCCCATGAGGTGCTGCGCTCCATTACAAGGCAAGGAGGGGGAGGACTCAAAACTTTTCAGTCTCACAGGCTGTTCTTTCTTGCTCCAGGAGGTGATGGAGAGGGAGAAGAATGGGCTAGCAGGCAAGCACGACCAGAGTTCTCTACCTGTAAGTCATTCTGGAACCCGAGGAGATGCAACTCAACCCTCTTCATCAGCAAAATGAGGTGGATAGGAGTTGACTATTGGAGAAATGGTAAGTATATCTCTCACTGAATGTTGTACCTATAACCTCCAGAGCTCCAGCCTGCTCTCAAGAATATGACCCTGTGCTCTGTGCCCACAAGTTGATGGAATTTTATGATCTTTCTCCATTGACTTCCCCTATATTTTTCAACAATTTATATTAGGTACCTCCCCAAAGCACAGGTAGCTTCTATTTTTTGTTGTTCTTTGAAAATAATTAACAAATTATACATTTTAGGGAACCGAGAGATTAAAAAAAAATTGAAATGCTTATTCTGTATTCAAAATACTTGTATTATGTAATTTTAACACACTGACTTTAGTCTTTTTGGGGAAGGTGAGACATTTTTTATGTAACCATGTGAAATTTCGGATACCTACCTAAGGGGGGGGCGGGCAGGTGACGCCTGGTTTTGTCTACTACCTGCAGTATGCTGCAGAAGTACTACAGTCTACACGTTTCTAACCGTTCCTGGATCAGAAATCATGGGCAGTAATGACATCTTTTTATAGCTTTTGAAATGGCTTCTGCCTTAATAATAACTTGAAACATTAAACAGATAAGTTTTATAAATATCTCACAAGAGAGTTCTAAGCATTACATATTCCATACAAGAATAAGTAAAATATATCTTTTTGAGAAAGGTGAGCAATGATATTTGTGTGACTTTCTTGAGACCAATAATTAACTCTCAATTTATTTACTTTGATTGTACGCTTTATATGCAAAAAGAGGACAGAATTATGTGGTGATTATTGAATCTTAAGGGACTTCAGGCCTATACATGGGAATAGTCTAAGCTTAATTTCTCTTTTATTTTTCTTAAAATGTTTTACAGGGAATTAAGAATACATTGATAAGGAAAACATAAAAATGTTCTTTGGTGCATGCTAATAATGATATAAAGTCATCTCACTTGCCTGGGAGAAATGTTTTATTCAGACAGAAAGTAAACGTTTATCTAAAATATATCATGTTTAGAAATGGATTGGATATAGAAGTAGCAAATTTACATTTCTATAAGTGGTCCATATGAAGTCCCAATACTTACCTCTATGGTGCGTTGCTGGGTTAACAAGAAACACACTCAGTCAAAAGTAGTGTTCATTGAGAACTTTATTATCAACTATGCAACTTGCCTTATTGTGATGAATCTTGCATGAGAATCTTACTGGCAATAGACATGTAATGATCATCTGGTCCAAATAGTCAATTACTGCACTAGATGGAAGAGGTTTTGTTTTTTCAACCCAGAAAGTTATAAACATATAAAATGCATCTACTGAGATTTAAATGAACCTGTATTCTGAATAAAAGTTATACAGCTGGCCAAAATAATTAGATGTAATAAAATAAAAAGGCTATACTGAGCCTTCTGATGTTAATCTCTAGCTTTCTTTAGTTAAAGAACTGGTATTAATCAGAGTGCCTAAGGAAATGACATTAGTCCAATAAATATTTTTTTTGGCATCCAATTTTCGTATATTCAATGAGGTCTTATTTTCATACAAAATATTTTTCCCTGGACTTTTGTACTAAACTTTATTTTACACACACTTGTTCCAAGCGCATTCTTAAATATCTGTTCCTTAGCTTCTATTTCTATAAAAATCTTCATTTCCCTCTAGAATGGTCTCTGGAAGTATGTGAAGTTTGGGTTCTCTGTTTTCTTCCTTATTGCTATTTTTCTTTATTTGTCTTCTTTCTAATCACTACACAATATTTCTTGTTTTCTAGCATGGAAGAAATTCAGTATTCTTTTGTGAATAGAGAGGGGGTTTTGGGGGGCTTTAGATACTTTCTATAAAAAGAGTTAGTCTTCCTACTGAATAAGCTAACAAATGACCCCTCCATTATGCAGACCACTATCTTTCTATTATCGCAGTATTAAATTGAAATCACTCTATGGTAACACGCAAGTACCAATATATATTAAGAAACTAATACTGTAAGCTTGAGCCAGAGAATACCCTGCCTTGGGCCCTGGGCTTTAGAGGGCTTCACCATGGCTGTTGCTCTGGCCATCTTCCTCCCCATAGGAAAAGGAACTTAACAAGGCTAAGGGGATGGGGCTAATTGGAGCTGATGACATCCACTTTACCCCCACCTTTTAGATCATGCTGTGGTACATTGAGACTTAGAATTCTGTCCCCAGAGGGCTCTGAGGCTGCTTCCAGGACCCACGTTCCTCTCCTTCAGCTCTGTCTTTTGTGTGAGCTACGTGTACAATGTACAAAACTAGAGACCATAGTGGCCAATAAGAAGCTTTCTGCAGGAGGAATGGTGGTAGACTGAGCTTGGACAGGTCAGCTGAACTCCTGCCCACAAGGCCTCTTATGGGACAAGGTCTGGGGGCCAGCTTGCCTCATGCCCTCACAATCTGGGGTTGAACTTTGAAGATCCAAGAATTGTAGTTCAAATCTGGCTTTTATTAAGACAGCATATTTGTCAAAGTGGGAGAACAAAGCATATTTTATTTAACAGTTTAACTTGATTTATAACTTTTAAATATTGAAACATATATTATATGGGTCTTGATTATTATTCTTGCCCTGGGCCCTAAGAATGCTCAAGCCTTATTTATTTTATTAGATATAAGAAAGCAATCACATATATTCAAAAATACAAATATAAACCTCAACCTAGTCTCTACTTTGAAAATATAATAACATATTCCATTTAACATCCTATTTAGGGTGGAGCCCTTGTGACATCCCTGGTGATTCAGTTACAATTGCCTATTCAACAAGGCTCATTTTCCCTCAGGAAAAAAAAAAAAAAAAGTGTTTTGTTTACATAACAAAGCTTTATTTCTCAAAACTCCTACATTGTAAAAGTGTGGGACAGATATGTCTTACCCATATTTTTTAATCTAGGTCATATTAATAAGACCAATTTTTGGTCATAAGTAAATCTTAAAGTTTTAGTTGATTCTCACTTACAGCAATTTAGTTGTTAACCTAATACATGCTTCACATAAACACACACACACACACACACGCACACACACACACAGTTATTTTAAATAGAAACTATAAGAAGTAAGCAGGACACATCAGGGGAATTGTAATCTGTGCTAATACCCATTTGAGTATTACTACTCATTTGAGTATTACTACTTGTGTAGGTGAACACAGTTAAAAATGTGCAAACCTTTTAAGTGTTTCTTCTGTCTAAACAGTTTGAACCTGTTTATGGATAATCAAGCTGGCGGTGTTCTGTACATGGACTTCTGTATACTTCTACCAAAGTATATCAACGTTGGCAGTTCAAATGATCTTACACATTTTTTTGTCAAGTCAGGACCTTGTTTTTTTCATTATGTTGAAGGTCTATGGTGGATTTTATGAAGGAATTGATGGATGCTTAGGTTTGGGGAAGCAAAGTCTGTAGAAAAAGCTTAAGGGTGTCTCTGATACCTTCTTTTCCCCTGGCTGTGGATCGTAACTGTTACATTCAGATGTAATCTGGAACACCCAAGTTCCTTCCTTCATAACCTGCCACCAGAGACTGAAAATCATCATGAGACACATTAATGAAGCCCAGTTACGGTCTGATAATACTGTCATTATCACATAATTAGATTGGACATTGGCCATCTCAGAGCCAATTTAAAAGAAGAAAAAAAATACTACATCTCAAGGAAATATATGAGAATAAAACACTGTGAGTAGTGCCTGAATAACGATGAAGTTTCAGAGAGAATGAGACATCTTATCACTGGCCTATTAGCAGTTTAAAATGGCAGTAATCAAATCAACCACTTCTCTCCTCCTCCCCCTATCTTTTACATATGAGTTACTGGTTAAATCTTCTACCGTCTCAAACTGGAGCAGTTATCTCAGTAATGACATATTTAGTAATGGGAGAAAAATCATAATAGCTGTGGGTAATTGTTAGGAAGAATCAACACAACTCTGAACTTTATAGGTCACGATATCTCTGTAGCTTGTGGGTATAACTGCAGTCTGAAATAGATAACCATGTCTCCCTTAGCATCTTCCTTTTTCCTATTTTTTTCTTGTGTGTAAGTTTACAAAGGTCAGATGCCAGTATGATCTAGAATAAGAGCTTTTGTGGCTGACTTTGAAAGGTTACTTTAGAGAAAATCTCATGAAGCAGCAGTACCCCAAAGTGCTGCGGGGAATGTGGCTAAAATCTTATTACTTCTTAACAGAGCTTCTAACACATTTGAAATGTAGAGTGTTGGGTTCATGCATGCGTCTGGGGGCTTTCGTCTCGATTTATTAAATAAAAATGAAGAGGCATCTCAAGGTCACATTTACACTTCTGAGGTAATGTCCACAGGATATCAAAACAATGTGAAAATCAATTCTACCATAATAGAAAAATTTGAAACACCTATTTAATGATTTACTAAAAGAATAATTGTAATGCAAAATATTTGTAATAGTGAAGGAAATGTCACAGGCCTCATTTCTCTATTGACTATGATACCATGCCATGCCTTCCAAAATCCAGAAAACTTTTATTGGCAATTTGTCCCACAAAACTATATTTTCAGGAAAACAGTGAAGTTCAGAGTCCTGCCAGAATTAAGTATTTTTGATATATTTTTCATTAATGTAGTCAACAATATAAGCTGAATGAAAAACTGGTGACTAATATAAATATCTGCATAAACCAATCCCAGATATTTTAGCTGTGAATGACTATAATTATAACTGAAGCAATATAAATATGCCTTGTTTGAATGTGACCTAGTAACATTTGATATTTCACTTTTAATGAAGAAATATATTTTTAGTAAAGCATGGACTAGTTCTATTTCTGGGACATGCTCATATTTTACATAGTGCTAGAAATTTGCTACAATTGATGTGTTTATTTTTGTTTTGTTATTTTTTGTTTGAGGTGGGAGAAGATTCTGGGCTTGGAGATGGATAGGAGCTGGACTGGGTAACCAATGGTATGTTTACTTTTAGGGCATGATGATAAAAATAAAATACATTTCTAAAATTAGGTGTTCTGTGTTCATAGTGTCAGAGAGACAAAGACAGAAAGAGACAGAGAGACACACAGAGAGACACGCAGAGAGAAAAATCTGGTAGACATACATATGTAAATGTGATCAGCTAGTAGATTTCATACAGGAAATAAAATTATACATGCTAGATTCTTTCCTCTTTTCTCTTACCCTTATCTTCATTGGGGAAACATTAAAAGTACATATAAAAAGAGGTGTTATTGTTTTTGATTATTGCAGTAAAAACACTTATAAAAGAGCTATTATTATAGGGTGTAGTTCGGGAGTTATTGGTCAGGTATTGGTATGTCTGAAAATCTCACGTTTCTGTGTATATCTATTTACTGCAGTATCCAAATTACAACAAATGTGAGTCCTAATAATCAATTAGCAGTTTTTTAAACTAAATTCTCTTCTGCAAGGCATTTCTGAGAATCCCTGCATGATATTTGCACAGTCATAATGTCTATCCAGGTGTTTGTTTGTTTCCTCTCCCAGAAAGTCTTATTTGATTGCTGCTTTAACACATTGGGGGTCAATACATATTTCCACAGAGTCACAGATTGTGTTGCGTTTCCCCATACCAACTTTTCACCAAAATTGGACATAAGTCACTTCTGCCACTGATCAGAACTTAGCCTTTACTTGGCTGCAATTTTTAACAAAACTTTTCTAGAGGCTTAAGATAGAAGTGAAGTGCAATACAGAAAGTGGCTTCCCCACGGTAAAAAAGTGATTACTCTCAGGGCCCAAAGGTCCAAGACAAATATCAGGATCCCTGGAAGTTTTCATATGTTCAAGGTCTGCTCAGTTACAATCCATCCATTTCTTTTTGGTTTGAACTGAACTCTGAGTCCTCCATTCACCAGATTCTTAATTTCTGTGTCCTGATTCCCAAAGCTTAAGCAATAAGGGGGAAAACTAACACAACACTGTAAATCAACTATACTTCAATAAAAAAAATAATGAGGGAGATCCTTTTATTATTCTATAAGGACCTTCTTTGTCGTTAGTGACAGATTTTGACTTAAAGTCTATTTTGTCTGATATAAACATAGCTACCCCTGTTTTCTTTTTTATCATTTGCGTGGGATATCTTTATTCATCCCTTCAGTTTCAGTTATCTATGTCCTCATATCTAAAATGAAGATCTTGTGTATTACCGTGCTTGTGGTAATGGTTTCACAAGGGTATGCATAATTCCAGACTTATCAAATTGTATATATTAAGTATGTTCACTTTTTCTTTTATACCAATTATATCTCAGTAAACTCTTTAAAGAATAATGGGGGAGCATATGCTCTTCCTCAAATTCAAAGCTTCTTCATTACTCTAAATGTGGGTGACAGCACAAATATCCATTTATTTCAGTGTCACACCCCCTCTCCTCTCTGCCAGGGGTTATCAGACCTCTGTGTCTGGGAGACAATATCATAGCACTGAACATAGGCTGAAATAATTAATCCTAAATAACACTATATGTGGGCCACCAGACATCTCGTCTAACTCCATATTAAAGCAATGAAACTCTGTTCTAACTCCTTGAAAGGCAATCCTCTTAAAAATAAAAGTACACAAGAGCACATGTGTTGAGACATACGCTGGCTTTATAGCTTTTGTTTTCACATATGCATGTGCATAGGTGTCCACCAATACTCGCAGACAGAAATAGGTGACTTGTTTTACATTTCTATAAATACAGTACCATTCTGCTGATTTTCCATAAAATAAATGAAGGCTCCAAGTTGAATTGATACTTTATTTGGTAGCATAATAAACAATGTGTTATGGGCTGATTTGTATCCTCATAAAATTCATATGTTGAATCCCTGACTCCCAGTGCCTCAGAGTGTGACAATATTTGAAGTCTTTAAAGAGGTAAATAAGTTAAATGGGGTCATTAAAGTAGGCCTTAGTCTAATATATCTGGTGTTGTTATAAAAAGAGATTAGGACACAGAGAGAGACAGCAGACGTGTGTGCGCACAGAGACAACCATGTGAAGACAAAGCAAGGAAAAGACGGCCATCGGCAAGCCAAGGAGAGAGGCCTAGGAGAAACCAACCCTGCCAACACCTTAATCTCAGACTCCTGGACTCCATATTGTAAGGATAAAGAAATTCTGTTGTTTAAGCCACCTCGTCCGTGGTATTTTGTTATGGAAAGCCTACCAAATTGATGCACGTTTAATAGATTTTGAATTGCAAGCCTGTTGTGAAATAAGAATAATAATACTAGTGTTAGCACTATTCTGTTTCCAGCTAGTACCTTATTACCCTATGTCCAGATAATGATATATGAGGATGTATAAAATTATTTATCTCTATATAGACTGTACTATAATAGGTTTATAATATTTTTCACACACATTATAAATAAAAAGCAAACACAAAAAATAAAGAAAACATTTTTAATCTTACAGTACAGTACCTTGAAAAGTACAGTAGTACAGTACAACAGCTGGCATACAGGGGCTGGCATCAAGTGAACAGGCAAGAAGAGTTACTGACTGGAGGAGAAGAGGTGGGAGATGGTAGAGCTGAATGATCATCAGGAAGAGGAGACGGAGGGCAAGCTGCAATTTCACTCACACTTGACATTGATGGCACAGTTTCTGGTCCCTTGCTGGATTCAATTCTATCTACCCTCTTGAAAAACAATCCAGTGACGTCTGGGTAGTAGCTCTTTATTTCTCGTCATACCAGTACGAGCTACATCACCACTGCTTTTAAGCTTGCCTCTGGACATCCTGGGCTTGAAGTAAAAATCTACTGTACTCTATATAGTACTATAAAGTACACAAAAGCATAACCACTTATAGAGGATGCACACACATGACAGTGTATGCCCAGACATGTGAACTAACTTACGTGATTAGACATGCAAATGTATGTTCGCATATTTGAAAGTTCACAACTGGGAGGTTCATATGTAGGGGACTTACTGTATATAAAAAAATTAACCATATAATCTCATAATACCATAGGATAGAATTACAGTGAGAGTCAAGGATATTTTCTGTATTATATTTTAAGGCAGCTCATGGTCAGTACTTCAGCATTCTTATAACAGTGTCTGGCATATTTCTTCTTTCCCTAAATGAAAGGAAACACATTGACTTGTATCAGTTGATGTAAAATTTTACCTGCTAAAAGCAATACATGGGAATATGTGTTTAAAATCACATATTCATACTAAAATTGATCTTTCAAATACCATACACACTTTTTTTTGTCATAATAAATTTCTTCTTACCTTTGTCAAATAACATTTAGTTTAGAGAATGAATCTACACTCCTACTTATCTCCACCTCAACCATTCCTCTAACTTTCTAGGACTTCTCCCTGGAAACTTTTTGTTTGTTTGTTTTGTTTTAATTGCATGGCAGGAATTTTATCATGTAGTGAGGTGAAGCAGAAAGACACTGAAATGGACATTGTAGTTGCTTGAGCACAAATGCTTACCAAAGATTAAACAGCTTAAAATTATGGCTTAGATATTTCTCAAGCATTTTCTGATGTATTTATTTCATCTGAAGAAGACATTGAAAATGAATAGAACTGTCACATGTATGATTACAATATATTTTCATTTTTTGACACCATTCAGGATCTCTTGAACTTATTTATCTCTTTTTATTATATAGGAATATTTTAAACATACTGAAAAATACATTCTTAGAATAATATCACAAACACCTATTGCCATAGTTTAACAAATGCTAAAATTTTATCAGCCTTACTTCATTTCTTTATTTTTAGCTATGAATCATGATGAATGGAGTGAGAGTCCCTTTGTACTCCTCTACTGTTCCTCTCACACTCCGAGATAAGCACTATCTCAAAGTCAGTACAATTTCTAAATGTCCAATGTTTTAAAATATTATTTATGTATGAAAGTTTTCTGTGTTTCAAAAATTGCGTGTCTAGCATCATACTACCAGTGTTGTTCTTGGGAAAAATGTTTCTGCTTGAGGAAAGGATGTAAGAGATGTTAATGAGTTTCAGAGTAAACCTCAGTGTCTTCCTCTACTTGTAGTCATCTTTGTGATACAACAAGGAGATTGTCTGGAGTTGACCCTAGGGATTTCCTCCTGCATTGTTAGCAAATAAACCAGATGAGAGTATGAAGACAGCGAGAGAAGGGAGGAGACTTCGCCTATCTAAGAGGAGCTGTTTCCAAATTCAAATTTCCGGGGAACCAATGGATATTTTCCCCTGACAGGCAGGCAGGGTTATGAATCTCCCATTGGCCCCTATGGCTCTAGATGTTGGGCAGATGGATTCGTACGCATCCCAAGTCTAGACAGTTTTACCCATAGGCAGTTTATTTCGTCCTTCATTAAAAGATGCTTCTCGTGCTAAAATAAGAAGAGTGAAAAATGGGAAGGAGTTCTTCCCAGAACAAAGTTCTCTTTTGGATGAGAAGCCTTTTCTTGGATGAAGGAAACTGATATCTCTTCATTTCTTGACCCTGGACTTGTGTTTATTTCCCCAAGAAAGCCTATTCTTTAATTCATGCCATGTGTGATGACATGAAATTCATTCCTAGCTAGGTTGTACAACAGGTAATTTTTTTTTTTTTTTCAAAAAATTGACTTTCCTAGCATGATTGTTCACAACCAGATGGGGGAAATTCATTCCAAGTACTCTTCTTTTGGAAATGGCAGAAGATTGATAAGTCCACTAGAGGTAGAAGACATTGGAAGACATTCCACAAGGGTACAGAGATAACCTTTCAGGAGGATTGATGATTAGGGTCAACTGGAGGTAAAATGAGAGAGAGACACCAAGGAATGTGGGTAGATCATTGGTAGAGCTAGTGACCATGATGCCAGGCACCAGACATCCCTGAGATGGCAGTTAGTTCAGCTCTAGAACAGCTGCTAAAGAAGCAGCTATACCATTAGAATGTGAGCCACAGTTGCTGACCATCACACTGTCTTCTTGTTGTTATTGGAAAATACCAATTATTTCCTGCCCACTGGCTATTGAATTCATTCTTCTCCAGTCCCTTGCATGGTACACTCATTCCCAAACATTATATCTTATCTCAAATATTACATCTTTAGAGACGCCTTCTCTGAACATCTTGTCTAAAGTGGCCTCTCTATTACTGACTGACCAGATGATCTTGTTTATTTCAAAGCACCAATAAAATTTGTGATTATCTGAATTATCTGGGATTGATCAATTTATTATTTACATATATTTATTTATTTATGTTTCCACTGGACATTTATTCCATGTTAACAGTAATTATTTTTGCTATCTCTACTATATCCAGTGACTACCCTGTGGGCTCTCATCCCTATTGTACCCTAGACTACTTTTGTTGTAGAAAATATTGAAAAACCCCCTTAATCCTAATATCACATATAGATGATATACGTTATCTATGCCTAACTTCAAAAATTCAACATGATGCATAAATTGTAATATAAAAGAGAAATAAAAGGAAAACAAGTAGTAATAAAACATGTATTTTTGGTACCAAACTCAGGTTCAGCTACTCACAAGCCAATATTTCGAAAGGCAAGTGTCAGTAGAAAGGAAAGGTGCTTTAATCAGAAAAGCCAGCAATCTGGGGAGATGGTGGACTCATGTCTAGAGACCAACTCCAAAGACCCTGCTCAGCCATGACAGTTTTTAAAGAGAAAAATAGAGGGGAAGAATCTCTGTGAATCATAGAGGCAGGAGGTTGGCTTCTGCATCAATCACCATTGTGCACAGATTGGCTGACTCTCTCTTCAGATGTTATTTTGCCCGCTTGATTTGCCTGCAGGATTCCTTAGGGGGTTGTTAGGGGTAGGCAGCTAATCATTCTTAAACTATTTCATTCTTACTTCTTTTTATCTAGGAAAAGAATCAACAGGTTAGCCAAGGCATGGTGTGGATTCAGGAAAGTGTACGTTAGGAGTTCGTTTCAATTGCTTAGTGATCTCATTTCTATAATTAGGCTTTTAAGGTTACAGGGGGACAGAAATGGGTGAACAGAAAAAGGGTAAAAGAGCTGCTTTCATTTTAACGTAGAAATATATTCCATTTTTCACAATAGACTACAATAGGCATATAATATATAATAAAGGAGTGAGATTCCTGTGCCCAGTGAAAAATCCTCAGGATTATGATGAGCAAAAACGGATTCAAGTACATTGTATTGGAGTCTCAAAGACTATGGTAGCACTATAGTAAATAATGCTTGGTAAAGCTCTGAACAAATCAGAGAGCTATCATTTCTCAATTTATTAGGTAATTACAGTTCTAAGAAAATCTCTCCCAAACATAATATTTCTTGTTTTTTCATATTTTTATTTTTTTTCAAATGAGATGTAAGTTACAAAATAAAGGGCACAACATTAAGCCTATATATAGCTTGTCAGAATTTTACTTATATGTACCCCTATTTATTCATCCCCCAGGAGAAGATATAAATCATTTCAAGTATCCCAGTAGACTCCTTCATGACTCTCTGGAGTCCATACCACTCCAAATATAACCACTATTCTGATTCCTAGCACCAGAGATTAGTTGTGCCTATAACCTTTTGTAAATGGCTTGTTTAGCATTATACTTATGTAAACTTATACTTTATACTTATACTTTATTTATGTTGTTATGAGTAGTTGTGGTTTGTCTTTTTTATTGCTGTATTATACTCCACTGTACAAATGTATCGTAATATATTCACTTGCTGCTGGACATTTTGAGTTGTTCCCAGTTTCTGGCTCTTAAACATAACACTGCTATGGATATTTTCGTATATGTCTTTTGGTAGATATCAGCATTCATTTATCTTGCTTGAAGAATTTCTGCTTCCTAGAGCATTAATATGTTTAATTTAGAAGACAGTGCCAAAATGTCCAAAATGCCTGTGCCAATTTACATTCCTAAGCAATATAACAATTTCTGCTTGTTTAATATTCTTGCTAATGTTGAGTATTGTCAGACCTTTAATTGTAGACATTCTGGTAAAGTATATTATTGAGTTCTGACTTTGTTTTTCAATCTGTGGATTTCCTTTTAATTTTCTCAATATTATCACTTAATGACTAGTTCTTAATTTTAATGAAGTCCAATTCTTAAGTTTTCAAAAGTTTTAATATTCTTTTGTTGTAAATTTTTAGAATTCTTGCCAATCCCAAATTATGAAAATACTCTTGTATGTTTTTATGTGAAAGCATTGTTGTTTTAACTTTAACATTTATATTTATAATCCATCATAACTTAATTGTTCTATGCTGTGTCATTTTTTACATGGGTTTTCCAATATTAACCTAGCAACATTTATTATAAAGACTATTCTTTCCCTAAAGAATGGTCCCTCCATTCTGTCGTTGATCGATCCTTGAACCAATGCCACTCTTTCAATTTGGATACCTTGAAAACAAAAGACATAGCTAATGTAGTTAGTTAAGACAAAAGACATAACTAATGTTGAGGAGAAAAAATAATTTTCTCTCTATTCTTCTATGTTCTTGGCTGAGATCACCCTGTAATAGAAGACAGATTAGCAGGGGAAAAGCAAACAGTTTATAACACGCATACCTCCTGTCCAAGGGAGACCCAGGAAACTGAGTAACTTTCTGAAATGCCCCAAGCCAACACCTTAAATACAATCTCCAATGAAAAACAAAAGAAGATGTTGGGGGTTTGGGCACCAAATACAGGAGATTTTCAGGCAAAGCACAGTAAAGTAGAGTATGGTTGTTATGCAGGCTTAAGTCTCTGCCTTCTCCATTAACAAGAGTTTCTAGATTTAGTTAGTCATCCTTCTTTTCTTGACACCTAGAGGGAGACATGTTTACAGATAGAGATTTCCCTTAAATAGGTTAATGTCTCTTACAAAAGTGTACCTTCTAGGTTTTCAAAGCTTTTTCTGTGTTGGCTGTTTCTTAAAAATAACCATTTCAAGATAATCTTTATGCCAAAGAGGCATATTTTGGGGTGGCAAATTCTGTTCTCATTCCCTAGTAAGTCAGTAATAAAGAAAAAAGGAACTATAAAAATATTACATTAGCCAAAAAAAAGGCAGAAAAAAGGTGAAAAATGACAAATTACAAATTGAAAACAAATGCAAGACGGCAGATTTAAACTCAACCATATTGATAATTACAATAAATTTAAAGGCAGACATTTGCCAGATTGAATAAAAAGTAAGATCCAACCATAGGCTGTCTAAAAGAAACTGTTACTGGCTTGGCATGCATTGTGTCAAAATAGCTTCAAACGAGGTCAGCGGAAGACCCGGACCAGCAATCTCAGTCCTTGTGACAGCAAGCAAAGAATTGCAGACTACCACTTTGGGCTTAAGCTCAAAGCAAAGTTTATTAAAGCAACGTTACACTCTCAGAGGGAGAGCGGGCTGTTTCTGCAAAGTGAAATCAGTGCTCCTGTACAGGCTTAGGCGTGTTTATAAGGAGCATTCTGCTAGGAGGAGGGGTGCGATCGTGGGTGAGCGACAGGGGATCATTAATTGATTGACAGTCCTGAGCTATGAAACAAGTTCATTACTGCACATGCCCTCACCCTTGATTTGCTAAGAAAAGCCCATGGTGGGGGTGGGGCAAAACCACATGCAGATTTTATTATAATGATGGTATAATGAGTTTGGGTTTACTATAGGTTACACACCTGTCTAGTCTGGGCACACGCAGCCCGGGGGAAGTTCCCTCGTGTTACTGTGCTCCCTTTTTATCAGGATATCAGATAGAAACCATAGTTGTGCCCGTGCTGGGTGGGGTCAGGGGAGGGTCCCCAGAGGGTTGGGGTGTAACTTGACTACTCCCTTCTTGTCTTTTCGCCACTGTCACCTCCTTGCTGCTAATGTCTGACTAACTACCTAACATAACTATTTTAAATAATGAAGACATAGATAGAAAGATGAAATTAGATGCTCTATACAAATGCCAGGCAAAAGATAGCTGGAATGTTTTCATTTATATCTGACAGTGTACAGAACAGGAAGGGATTTTACCATGATAACAGGACAAAGTAATCAGACTATAATTTATAAATTTAACATATTGTTTTCCATCAGTATAATTTCTAGTACAACACAGAAATGCGTAATAATTTAGACATGAGAATTTAGTATTGTACCATTAAGTTTTAGAAAATGTGTTTATTAATTCTTGGCTGGAAGAATCTTGAAACATGAGACTCCCTGGATATCATGTTGATTAGTTTATGTCTCAACATGGCTAGGCTATAGTACCTAGTTTTTATGTTTTTTTCCTATACTTCCTTATTTAATCAAACACTAATGTAAGCGTTGCTGTGAAGGTATTTCATGGATGTGGTTAACTACTAAAATCAGCTTATTTTAGGTAAAGGAATTACATTCAATAATGTAGGTGGGCCTCTTGAAATCAGTTGATGGGATTAAGAGTAAAAACTGAGATTTCCTGGAGAGGAAAACTTTTCTCTCAAAACTACAGTATAAACTCCTTGCTAGCTTTTTAGCCTATTGGTCCGTCCTACAAATTTTGGGCTTGCCAGCCCCTACAAACTTTTGAGCCATCCCCAATTCATTTGTGTGTGTGTGTGTGTGTGTGTGTGTGTATTTTTTTTTCCCCTCTTTTCTTCTGGAGAACCCTGACTCTTACAGATGTTTCCACTCCTTTTGAGAGCACAGGCTCTTCTCTACTCTCCTTTATTTATGAGTTAATTCATTGTCATGTTATGAATAAGCCACCATAACAATTTTCTAATTTTACTTTAAATTTTTTATAATGTCAGTCTCTTTTTTTATTATTATAATCCTAGCAGTGTAATTCTCTTTTATTTTTATAATCTTAGGACTCTCAATCTCACTCTCATTCTCTGTCATTCATACTCTCTCTCTCTCTCTGTCTCTCTCTCACACATTCAGCAATTAAAAGGAGCTCACGGGCTTCCCTGGTGGCGCAGTGGTTGAGAATCTGCCTGCTAATGCAGGGGACACGGGTTCGAGCCCTGGTCTGGGAAGATCCCACATGCCACGGAGCAGCTGGGCCCGTGAGCCACAACTACTGAGCCTGCGCGTCTGGAGCCTGTGCCCCGCGACGGGAGGGGCCGCGATAGTGAAAGGCCCGCGCACCGCGATGAAGAGCGGTCCCTGCACCGCGATGAAGAGTGGCCCCCACTTGCCTCAACTAGAGAAAGCCCTCGCATGAACCGAAGACCCAACACAGCCAAAAATAAAATAAAATAAATAAATAAAGTAGCTATAAAAAAAAAAAGAAAAGTGCTTTAAAAAAAAAAAAAAAAAAAAAAAAAAAAAAAAAAAAAGGAGCTCACAACCATCTCAGTCTCCCTCTTTTCCCCCTGAGTTCTCAGTGTCTGCTCTTAAATGTGGGTGTGTGAAATGTGGAACTTAATGACTTCTGCTATTTTCTGTGACATTTTCTATCAAGAAGGATAGAGCAAGGACTCATAAATTGACAAGACAATTTCTAATTTTTAGGAATAGCATAGAATTGGGTCACAGTAGTTTCCTCAGCTTCTCCTACAGGTAATTTTATATAAAATTCAAGATAATCTCACAAATATGGAGTGTCCAATAATATCAATAAAATCAGAAGCTAACTTTGGTCTGGTAGGTGGGCACTCATAGAAAGGGTACTCTGTGGAGTGATACCTTTTTAACTGAAATAGAACAGTAAAATGAAAATGACTGAAATAATTATAAAATTGATGGCGTCATTACAATATGCCAGAGGTAACAATGTCAATACACTTAAATACTCTGGCCTCTTACTCCCTAGAAGCCCAGATTTCTGACAACAAATTTAAAGACATCTGTGACAGAAACTGTATTTTGAAATATCAATTACTTTTTATGAAATATAAAATATTTATTTTCAATAAATATTTTAATATTAACATTTTATTTACTTTAAATGTCTTAACTAAATTGAGTTAAAAATCTTACTACATTCCAAACGCAAGTATAAATACGTTTTGAATGATCACAGATTATTAGAGGTAAAAAAATTGAAAAGTGGAGAGACGTCTATGAAAAATATCCTTAATTAAAAATATAATTTTATTCTTCAGCTGTAATTCCTCACTTCTTTTCCCAAAGAGTTATGCAAACAAAATGTTTTGACAATTATGGCTCAAATTTCTAGTGAGCAATTTTATATCTCTCTCAATTTCCATTATTATTCTTAGCTAATAAACGGCCCTTAATCCTAAGCAATTCTAACTTGTGGACAAAGTCTTCTGTGCACCATAAATGTCCATTTATTTATTTGGTTTCTTTTGTCTATTTGTTTGTTGGCTGGTTGGTTAATTTCATTCCTTGGACTTGGTCAACTTTATTTTTTTCTTATTTCCTTTATTTTAAGATTGTTAAATTTGTTGACCACCTCCCCAGAGCCTCTGGTAGGACAAGCATCCATCATGATACACAATCTTAACCCACGGATTTTAAGTCCAAGTGAGAGAACGTTTTGACCTCTTCTAGAACTAATTCACAAGCTAGTCACATTTTATTTGTCTCCTAAAAGTATCTTCACGGTATAAGTATTGGTTACAGGCAGGTGTACGTATCCACTGCTCTTTGTTTCTACCATTCATAGGTTTTAACACCAACCTCTGCAGCTTTAAAACTGTTGACAGTGACATTTCTATTTTTAATTGCATCTTGTTTTTATCCCATTTAAATGAAGCACTTAAAATCGTAATTCACTCCATTTCTCTGTGTGTGTGTGTATATATAGTATGCACATACATACGTATGTATGTATGAATATATATACATGTATATACACATATGTATGTGTATATACATGCATACATACATACATGCATACATAATAGCAATTCACAGGGAGCCCACATTTTTGAGAGTTTCTTGGTCTGTTCCTTAGAGATGAGTTTACAAGAGACTTGCCCCAGTGTTCTCTCAGTGCATCTTTCTCCTCGGGCTCTTTCCCTAGCAACCCTAGAATATTACTTCCCTAAATTCACTGGACTTCTTGTTTTCTTTACAGTTTGATAGACAGCCTTGTTCATATCACTGATACTTTCTCTTTCCTGTGATAGTATTGATTTTTCTCCTTGCTTTCTTTTCGCTCGCACCTCCCAACCATCACTTTAAACTTCTAGTTTATTTTTCCCATTTTACATCTTGAAAGCTTGTGATTTTTTTCCTCTCTATGTATAATTCAAGAGAAAATAGGAATATAGAGTAAACTCTCAGAGTGTATTTGAAAGGATTCTTAATAAAATGAATATGATGGCAATGGAAACATCAGCTCTAAGTTCTGTAAAACTTCATAACTATTTATTAGATTAGCTAGGCAGCACCATTATTTATTTCAAAGCAGGATACTTCCCGTGGTAGAAAAACCTTTTCACTGCAGAATTACTGTAATCTTCTCCAGAAAGCAAACTAAACTCAAAAAAAAATCTGAGTAAACATGTCCTTTTGGGGAACGATTATCCATTTTTCTATAAGATAACAACATGATACTCTCTTTTTTTATATATAATGACACGCAGTCAATAAGCATTCCCATAGATATTTAACAGTCTCACTGAAGCCTGTGATCTTTCTATTACCTGTGTACAATGCTACAAATCAATCTATTTCAACATCAAGATGTTTCTTTCTTCTGGGAGCAGAAAGGCCAGAACAGGAAGAGCAGTGTTGAAGCAATTCGATAAAAACACAGACTACAGAGAAAGAAGCAATGCAACTGAAGATGAGCAATGCACAGAACAACTCACTGAAAAAACATGTGCAAACCAATAACCAGGTGCTTCAGCTGCGATTCAAGCTGGTGCTAGCTGCAGCCTTTATACAGTGCTCCCCTGTGGAGTAATCTGGTCTAGCAGCACTATGCTTCTTAGCACTGTAAGCACCCCCAGATGTACATACCTTTTCTTGTAGTGTCAGTTCACATCCATCTGATACCGAGACTACAGCTGTGTAGACAGAAACTCTAGGCAGAGCTCAGGCCATTATGTGGAAGGAACACCTGGCGTATCTTCCTCTGCTTTGCAGGAGTTTCCCTATCTGATTCTCTGTTTCATTTCAGCTCCCTATTTGAATCTAGAATAGTTAAGAGTTTACATAATTCCTAATGTAAAGAGATTTTTATGGCCAACTTTCCCCCCTTTCCTACAACCAAAGCTTAACAATTATGTTTTGGGGAAACTGTTATTGTGTGCCCTATACTGAAACATTTAACAGGCCTTTTGTAATCATACACTATCTCTTACTTTCCCAACTGATTCTTATAGAAGGAAAGCCCTGGGAATGGAAAACTCACTTCTTTTTTCCTTTTTAGTTTTGATATACTGAAAATCTCTGAAATTTTGCTAAAAATGCCATATTCCATTACAGAGGCTTTGGGCGTTTTTCTTATTCAATTGGGTCAGATGGTTTTTGACATTGTGTAGTGGGGGAGTAACTCAGGGAGTTAGGAAGATGTTTGGTAAATGGCATTTTGATATTACACCAGAATTCATGGCATTCAAAATGCCATACTTACCTCCTATTTCAAATTACACCAGAAAACACTTATACTGTGGTTTATTATGATACATTTTCATATATATTTATTCCTATAGGATTCTTTTAGTTGCAGGTAATAGAACCAGTCTGACTATTCTAGCAGTTAGGAATTTATTAAGGATGTTATTTTTGTCACAGATTCACCAGGAGAGGAGAGAACCAGGCTGGGATTCTACACACTCAGAAACTACATATTCAGGGTAGGAAATCGAGAAAAGTTGATGAACGCAGACATTCTTCTAATGGAAACACCACTGTACGTCACTTGTCACCTAGAACAATAGGCAACAGACCCAAGAACTCTGCTTCTGCTGTCTCTTACCCACCTTGCCCCACCGCCAGCCCAAACAGATGCACTCACTGCCATGCTTACTAGCAGATAGCTGTAGTCAATAACCATCTCACTTTGCTCATTTCCACTTTCAAGTCTCATGACGATACATTTGATTGGCAGATACAAAGACACACACCAATGACTTATGAGAAAGCAAGCCTAAAAAAAGCAGATTTTAGATTTCAGGACTCTCTAATACAGGGAGACCTGGAAAAGGACTGTGAAAAGAGTGGTGAGTGTGACTTCCACAGTTACCTGTATTTCAGCTGTTGTCATGGACACTTTGGAGTTTTAAATAAATTTGGCTCTAAACTATCCCACAACTAAGAAAAAGTCAATGGCTGCTCAGTGTTTTGTGAATTCCTAGTTAAATTCTCTTGGCTAGCCTTTATTTTTATTTCCTGTTTCCAATAAATATCTCATCTCTATTTCAACTTGTATTCTGAGAATTTCCCTTCCCTCAGCGGACCTAGAATTGAATCAAAGTCTCAATCACTATGCATACCACACATGTTTGTATTGTAGAGATTCCTCTGGTATTTTGCTGTATTGGAGGAGAGTTGTGTGATTAAATTTTGCTTCAGCCAACTCTGCTATTATGAATTACTTTAACCCAGCTCCTCTTTCCAGCAGGTCTCTGATGCCGTGTTGTTCCACCCAACCCCTTTTATCTTCTCTACTCCTCACCTAACCACACCTTCAAAATCCCACTCATTTCTTACTTACCATTATTTACCTATCTCTCCTTGGGTAACCCTAGCTCATTCATGATATACTCAGAAGAGCTCACCTTAAAGCAAGATCTGTCCTAAAACTAGATAGTTCTTGAAAATAATTATGTATTCATATCTTAAAGTAATGATATTCTTCACAATACCGACATAATATCTCATAATTTAAAATAATTGAATAATTGAATAATTCAAAACCGCTTATTGGTTATTATAGAAGACAAACGTGAAATATAATTTTTGCTTAAAAATTGCTTGCAGTTTTTTCAGAGAGCTAAAATATATATGAGAACAAGTACACTTATAGGAATAGGTAATAGTTAATACCAAACAATATGAGTGGTAGCGATATTATGTACTACTAGAGTTTAATAAAATAAAAATATTAATATGAAAGTGAAAATGATGGTTTATCAACAGCAAAGGAATCTATTTACTTATTAACTTGGCTTTTCATTGTATAGACATTTTTCTGATAAAGTATCTTGTCAAGAAAATCTTTCTTCAAAGGTTAATGTTTGATGTGCACAAATCATATTTCAAAGGTGAAGGAGCAAATTTTAAAAATAAAATAGTTGTATTGATAATGTTTGAGGATTAGTATGTAAACACATTATAAAGACCTGCAATGAATTCCTTTTAAATATACTAGTACATAGTAGCTAATAAAACAAGTACTTGTCAAAATTCCAAAGATTAAACATTTTATGAACTGTCAAAAATTCAAATTCAAAGGATTAAATTCCTGCTTCTCTGCATTTGGTGTAATTTCTAATTATTAAATACCTATTGGATTCACTACAGACTGAATCCTTTCAACATTCTAATCGACTGTTTAAAAAGCTTATCTGTGTGGACAGAATTCTGTTTATCTCTTATATAGGAAATGATTATCTCATTTTCATGTTATAATATTTGCTCTTTAAGTTCTAGGACATTGTTGATGTCAGCTTTGCATTCTACATTATGTCTAGCATTGATTTTTGCATGTAGAGTTACTCAATATAAAGTTATCCAAAGAATAGTAAACACATGTGAGAAAATAACCAGTTGTTGAAAACTGGAAAGAATCAAAGAGCTGGTTCTTTTATATATGTTTCATTCACTAGTCGCCTCCGTTACTGTAATTGATCCTAATGGACCACAGTACAAACATAAAACTGCTCCTTTTAAAGTAACAGTAAATGCCTGATACATTTTTCACTGTGGTTTCTTTAAACCTCTGATTTCTGGATTTCTCATGCCAATTCTCAGTGTCAGTCAATGGTTTATCTCTGTGGATTGCTTTTCAAATGTCAGGGTTCTCCGTGTTTCTGCCTTTAATCTCTTTATTCTAGATGTTCTTTCTTGATTGTCTGGAATAAGATAAATGATTATGTATATCTATATCTTCTGTTTTTAAATAACTGTCCTAAGTATCAGAAACCCAGTTACTAAATACTTGCTGGACTCTACACCTATTCATCCACCATAAATATCAACATCATCATTTCCAAAACCAAAATATACCTTTCTGCCCCTATCCGCACTCAACATCAAAATAGACCCATAATTAATCTTTGTCTTAACCCTGAACCAACATTCAAGATTCATAAAGCCCTGCACATTTTATCACCTAAAGACTGCTCAAACTTTTTCCCTCATCTCTATTCCCACAGCTAGTGCCTCTGTAAAATCTCCCCTTATCTTGTTGCCACTGAATATTCTTTCTAAAACATTATTAGTAGTAGTATTAATACTATTAGTATTTCCAAAACATCATTCTTTCCAAAAGTACTTCATTCTATAAGGATTTTTTCCAATGTACAATAATACCATTTTCATGATTTTATTTCTTCAATGTTTTTATAAGATTATAGGGAAACAATATAATATTAGAAATAAAATATACCTTGAACTCACTGTTTTCTCTCCTGATCTCTTCTTAACATAGAAGCAAAGTCATTGCTGATCAACACTTTCCACCTTCATAACCATTCCTTTATGCTCACTTCAGCACATTACTTTCTGTTCATAAAAACTTGTGAACCCCAAACTAAGCTCAAGTATTCTTTCCCTTTTTATTTTTCATTAAAAGAGTTTTTCTTCTTCCTTTTAAAATCTTCTGACATATAATTTTTCATTCTGTTTACCACACCTGCCTGCTCATCTTCCAATATTGTTAGATTTTCCATTTCCATGATTCTTTGTGCTATGCATACAATTTGATTGTAGAACTTACTCATATTAATAATTACAATTATATACATTTTATGTAATTACAAATATATATCTTTTCATTAAATCAGTCGACTTGAAGACAGAAGAAATGCTATCTTTCTATTTGAATCCCCAGCTCCTAGTAGGTTATTTGGAGCTGTAAGGTGTTTGTTATTACTTTTGAAATAAATAAACTAATTCAGCAGAATAGTGTTTGGTATAAAACACATCTCTTTACTCTTGCCTTCCAAGAAATAACCCCCTCTTGTTTGGCAGTACTAAGTCTCCCATGAAAACTTTTGGCCTCACATTTCCATTTCTATTGTGACCTTGACAAATTAAGCATCTCTCTCTCTCACTTGCTTTCTCAAGTTGTCTCTTTCAACCAGTACTGTACCTTAGGTACAGAAATGTACTCTTTACCACCAATTATTAAAACAACTCAAACTATGCAAGATATTATGCTCTCTTCTTCCTCCCTCTCTGCTTCTCATTCCTTTCTTTTCCCATTCCTGCCAAATTTCTCAGAAAAGAAACCAAATTTTTGCTTTCTTATGATCCTTTCAATCTCTCAGATATCCAAGCTGCTGCGCACATCTCAGGAAATCCGTGCAATCTTACAGCTTGATGCCACTGGAAACATATGGCTTGCAGGTTCAGCTGGGCCCTCCGAGCAGCTCAGCCAACCTTCTTAGTAAAGTCTCCACTGTCATTTAGCTCAGCAGCCATCTCTATCGCAAACAACTTGCTACTTAGCCATCCTGCCAATGCCTCCTAACAGTCTCCTTTACTCTCAGTACATGAGTCTAATGATTACTCAACTTGAAATCTTTAGCTTCCTATCCTTCATATACATCCCTTTGACCCTCTTGTTTTAATTTCATTTATTTTTGCCTCCTCCGCCTGTTCCAATTATATGACCCACAAATCAGTATTCAGCTCATTATTTTCTTTTTTTTCTTGGCTGTGCTGCGTGGCTTGCGGGATCATAGTTCCCCAACCAGGGATTGAACCCGGGCCCTGGGCAGTGAAAGCTTGGAGTCCCAACCATTGGACTGACAGGGAATTCCCTAATTTCTTTTATAATACTTCTGGTTCCTAAAAATTCAACACTATTCAGAATTTATGCTTTGAGATTCAACAGATGCTGGTTGTATTTCATTGGACAAGGTACTTATTAGCCCCTTCAAGTTTTACTTTCTTTAGCTATAAAATAGGATAATGTCTATTTCATAGAGTGTTAAATGAGATAATGTTTGCAGAATTATTAGCTCAGAGCTTGTTATGAGTCGTTCCAAAAATGGCAATGATTTTACTATCATTTATTGAACAACTAATATATGTCAGGAACAATTCTGACAAATGTGAGGGAAGAAGTGTTGGAAAAATTCAATTCTTTTCATTGGAGCTTACATTGTTGTAGGAAATTTCATGTAACAAAAAAATAATATATAATTAAGGAAGGCTGCATTCCATAACAGGAACTAAACAACAGATGAGAAGAAATAAGTGTGCCATTTATAATTCACTTTTTCTTTTAGTCATCCATTTAGCTGAATATTTAAATTCTTCCTAAGCTGCACCTCTCCTCAGTAGGTTATGACATCATGTAGAGACACTAGTTTAGAATGTGTCTCAGTATTAGTTCATTCTGCCCATTCCCACCATGAGCACACTGGTTCTCCCTCTATTACTCCTGAGGGAGACCTTGGCCATGGTCCCTAGTGCTTCCTCATTCTCACCAAGGTCTCATTCCAATGCAACCTACGACCTTCTGTTTGATTGAGGTTCTGTACCTGAGCAGGACCCTATGAGGCATTCCCAGAATAGACCCCAACCTTGCCTGCCTTTTGTCTGTAGAAAAACTTTATTCAAAGAATAAATTTAATCAGAGAAGTGAGAAAATGCAGAAAGAAAGGAAAACAGTCAAGCAAGACAAAATAATAACACTTTAGCCATTTAAACAAAGTCAAGGACATTTAGTTCTTCTTCAAGGGCTATAGATCATGTTCTGAGCCATGTCCTTTGAGCTGTTTTGCAGATACTGAAAACCCCAGCAGGTGGAAGAAGTTAACTGCATGCTGCCCACAAGCAGGTAGACCCCAAACCGGTTGGAACCAGAAGGTTGATGATATTGACTCCCAATTACCGCACCACCAATCAATCAGAAGAATGTCCACCAGCTGATCATGCCCTGCTCCTTGAGCACTATAAGTCTCCTCACTACCCCCTCCAGGGTGGGACACACAGTCTTGAAGGCATTAGCCCACTGTGGCCCTGCTTTGCCTGGCAAAGCAATAAAGCTATTTATTTCTACTTCACCCAAAACTCTGTCTCCGAGATTTAATCTGGCACCGGTGTACAGAGGCCAAATTTCGGCAACAGTTCCCAAAGCACAGTTCAAATTATATCACTTTTCTGCTAAAAAAAAAATTTTTTTGAAAGGCTCCCAATAATCCAGTTGCTCTCAGCCTAGCATCCAAGATCCTTCACATCACCCCCTTCTTGGTATATTTATACCTTCTAGGCTGTATGGGTTCCAGCCACCTTCCCACTTAGCTCTTCCTCCAACTCCCCTCCCCCATCTCCTGCTTCCTTTGACCCTGTGGTTTTGCTTATGTTATTGCTCTCCCCTCTGTCACTTTTTTCTTCTGCCTGTAAAATCTATTTTATTTTCTTTAATAAGAATAATTGCAAATGCCATGTTTTTTATAGGGTCTTTCTGTTTTCCTAGAGGAGAGATGATCTTGCTTTTGAGTACTTGTTGCCCTCTGAACTACTAGTAAAGAAGGCATGAATTGCTCTCCCTTGATTTCCTTTACCTGAGGATTCCTTATCTCCCCGCCAGTTTGTTAACTCCTAGAAGATTGACTACTCCTACTAAGTGCACTGAAAACAGCAAGAATACAAAGAAGCTTGTTCTCTCCTTTACTTATTTTTCATTACTGAGAGTACAAGGCCTAATACAAAGAGTTGCTCAATAAATATTTGCTGAATCGAGTCAATTAAATCAAGGAAGTTTGCCTCTAATAAATGTTACAACACTTTAAAATTTGAACTTTAACTGAGTGTAACTGCATGACCATACATATCTTATGGCCTTTTTGGTCTTCATTTACAAGATACTTTAGCAAATATTCCAAACTTTAATTTGTATTATAGGATGTTGAAAGTTGTAGCTACAAGGACTAGGGACTGGATTTGAATTCCAGCTGAGAATTGTGGTGCAGTTAACCATTCCTATACAATTTACTTTAATGAGAGCAGTAATGTATTATTACCAAGAAAAAGTAACTAAAAGGTTGGTTGACCAAGCGGTGTGAAATTGAGGTAAGCAACAACCTCCTAATTAGAAATGAAAAGAGACGGCGGCATTTCTAGGGTTTGGCTAAGTGTTGCAGGAGGTCATCGAGAGGACGTGACTGCTGGTTGAACCCGAGAGATCTGGACCCCGGGGGGAAAAAAAGGGCTCATCACCGCTCCCGTCCTCGGTACAAATGTATGTTCTGCCCAACATTTTCATAGTGGGAGCCATTTTCAAGAACACAGCATTGAGAGAGAAATGCACTGTTGAGACCATCTGGATGGTCTTCATGAACCCAGTTCAGGCCTCTATATAAATTCTTAAGAATCTTGTGGGCGGGTACAGAGATCTCCCGGTTCTGCAGCCACCAAGAGAAGCCTGGTATTAAGTCCTCCTGTTTATTAAAACCTGCCCCCTGCCCAGCCGGAGTAGCTGGCTCTTTCTTAGGTCTCTCCTTGCTTTCTGTGTGCTGGGGCAACTTTTCGAACCAAGACTAAGTTGAACCCAAATGCTCTTTTTATTTTTATGTTTTTTTCCCCCTTGGAAGTATTTGGGGAATAAAAAGTCAGTCTAGTCTTCAGTGGTTCACTTTGTGATTCTTTATTACGGTCAGTTACGGCAGATGAGCAGTGAATGTGTCACTTTAAGAAGAAAATCTTCTTAACCTTGAAGGGATGAATCAGCTGTGAAATGCTCTGATACATTCGGAGGGATCCTTTTGTAGATTTATGCTATAAAATTGAAAAACATTTTACACAGGCTGACGCAGGCTCTAGTTCAATAAAATCTACAAACATCGCTTCTCTTTCCTTTTGAGAAAAAGAAACACTATAGATCATTATTTTCCTAGAATAAAATGAATAACTTTGAACATCCATCAAGTATAATGAGGTATTCTTTAATTGATCCAAGCCATTTAGGCTCCTAACGGCACTGTCGTTTCCAGAAAAAAAAAAAAAGTTGTCAGTGCGTGTAATTTTGTTCCTCTATTTTTTCCTCATATATTTCAGTTAGAAAGCTTTTGAAAAATCACATATGCAACTCTGTAGTAATTCCTAAATGATGATGGATAGCAGGTGTGTAATTATAAATTAGTATCAGCTGGATAAGGAGAGGTACATTTTTAAAATGCAAAACATCTGCCATCAGACTAAGGTTGCTCTGAGCCTCTGCGCTCTCTAGCCCTGTCTCTACCGGGAGATAAATTAATGAAAACTACTTGGCTCAACCGCTGGCAAAACTCTTCCTGTTTGTACCACACTTGGAAAAAGACTCTTGGGACTAGAAGTGGAATCCTTCCTATTGATTGGCTGGTTAAATAGAGGACTGTTAGCTTCAGACGGGCTAGATTGATTATACAGCAGCAGCGCGAGAGCCGAGACTCAGAGCGGAGTGAGCGTCAGGGTGAGAAGGAGAGAGAGGGGAACGCAGGGTTCGGGGCGGGGGAGGGCAGCGGGGCGCGTTCCGTCGCATCCCTGGGTGACCGCTGGTGCCCCTCGCCTGGCTCCACAGCTCCCTCGGTCAACAACTTTCTGAGGTGCCTTTTCTTTTGCAAGAGGATGTCAGCTCCGAGCCCCGGCAAGGAATAACAGACTTCACCTTGGATTTGTTCACCCACTCCTGCTTCATCAAAGAGGATTTTGGAAAGAAAACCCCAGTCAAGTCCCCTTTCCAGCCCCACTTTGTTCCAGAATTGAACAGAAACAGTTTCCTGTTCCAGGTAAGAAAATTAAATTGTTATATCTGGTTGTCTTTTTAGTCCTACACGATAAAATACAGCAGAACTCTGCATGCTTTAAAAACTGAGTTTGCAGTGATGTATTAAAGTTAATACAATACACAGGCACGTGGATTTAGAAATGTGTTAATGCATATTTATGTGAATATGTGTGCTATTTTATCTCCAGGTACATATAAGTTTTTTGTTGGTTTTATAAGATCACTAGATTATAAGTTTATGAGCAGATAGTCTGCACGAAGAAGAGAAATAAAGTCCTCACGAAAAAGAGCATTTCTGGTGACAACCTCGAAATATGTTCACATATACGGTTCTTAGCTGTTAAACAACTTTGAACAATAATAGCAAAGCCTGAAAGGACCATTACTGAATTAAATGTCTACTATTACATTTCATGCAGACATAGAAGCTACTAGGTGCTTTTCAGTGATTGTCAGTGGTGATTTTTTTTTTTTCGCTAAATGTCTTTTGATTGCAGTCTTAACGCTTCAACATAAACATCATGTGTCTTAAATGACGTGACATTAGACTGCCATCTTATTATGGCTAAGTTATTGATAACTAGCGTTTGGCCTTAAGTACAGAGCTAAGGCCAAGAAATATGACTCTGGAGATGTTTAGCTAGTGCTCAGAGCTGCAGTTCCCTCCGTTCCCTCAGTTAATGATTTAAGTGTCAGTGATGGTATGTGCTGGTAAAGTGCCTGGGAATATATATAGGAACGTTGCACATATTAAAGTCTCTGCTGGGAATGGGGATTTGTTTTCATGATTGTAAGGAAAGTGATAGGGTGGAATAGGAATAACAGGCTGGGACAATGCAGTGCTGATGTAGTTGGTTAACCTTAGGTTTATAGGTCACAAATGTCAACTGCTAAAGAGACGGCATTGTACTATGAGACAAAAAGGATTTATTTCATCCTTTCTAGAATTAAAATGGTTTGTGAGGTTTTTCTGATGGCGGTTGATTTGCTTTTGGATCAAAGAAGTGAGATATTTTATCCCAAGAGCTGTTCTGATTGTCCTTTCAAGTGGAGTTCGCTGAGTCACTCCTCTAATTGGAACCAAGGTTCCATCTGTGATAAGTCCGCAAGACTTTTTAATGTGTTATACAATGTTTCAAATGAGAATGTGATGGCCAACCCTCTTGGGAGCCAATGTAGCTGAAGTTCTGCGTATTACATACTCTGAACGCCAGTATTTTTATGTGTTTCACCCTGTCTCGTATTTTAAACCTAACTACATATTTGAAGAGCACAGCTTTTCATGATATCTATTTTGTCTTCCAAATGTGAAATAATATTTTCATGTTTTGTTATTAAATATTATAGCTACCCAGATATTTCTATATATAATAGCTATACCAGAAGGGAATGATTGTATCATTGTTATACATTTTTTGAACTGCAGTTTGACAAAAGGAATAGAAATGTGGATTAGAGAATACTGGATTTTTAAACTTTGAATTGAGTCATTTGAAAAGAATATACACCTTTTTTGGGTATTATGTTTGAGAAACTAATGCCAAACTATGGACTGAGGAAAGTGGCAGGCACTGTAGACCGTACATTTATGTATATATTAGCACTGTTGTATCGGATCCACATACAGCATTTGTCTTAAATCAGTTTTAATCTTGTTTAATTATTGCTTTGTGTATTATATTATGCTAACTTTTTGTGCAAATTATCCAAAATAGTGTTTTAATCCTTCCATTTTATTGTTTATGCAAATGATATGAGATTTCAACAAAGGATATACTTAAGTTTTAGCGAATTTGGTAATTTCTATATTTAATACACAAAATTATTGAAAATTCCGTAACTTTTGTTGCAACAATATTAGTGTCAGAGCTATTTATACGGTACATTTTCCTTATAGCAGTTATTTATGGGTTCTATTGAGGTATACACAGTAAACAAAACTAATTCTTAATTGCATTGTATGATTTTATGAGACAGTTAATACTTTAGCACGGACAGATGTAAATCTCCATACTTAATTTTTTCCCATGAATAGGCATATTTTTCCTTTAAAAAGACTTTTAAAATAATTTCTTAATCCATGTACCTCTTGTACTTGGGCATCTTCTTAGCTTACCCTCAGTATTACTTCGATTCTCTCTTTTTCTTATCTTACATATTCTGTGGTTACTCCTAAGAGGGATTCCCCATATTCTTCATAGAAATGGTATCATGATTGGGGAAAAAAAGCAAGTTATTTTTTAAAAAAATATTTCACACTTCCCAACTATGTAATTAATATGGCTCCTGCATTCCTGATCAGTGCTTCTCAGCAAACATGACTGAGGAAGACACATGTCCTAGCAGTCATGTATATAAACTACAGTCTGAGTCAAATCCAGCCGTTTACTTAGTTCAGCTTAGGAATCTTCACTTTTCTATGCATTTTTGAGAAGGCTCCATTTGACATTTTATTCAACTTTCCATTCATTTCCATAGTATCAGATGTCTTCCAGCCATAGTGAACCAACAAGAACTGAGAAAGTACAACCTATTCTGTTTTTGTAGATATCTGAACCGTTAGGGGGCTCTTTCTTCCTATGTTCTACTCAGCAAACCACTGTGAGAGGTTCTACTGCTTTCTTAAAGTGTTTCCCTGTTTTTAAAATGTCGAGTGCTGCTTGAAGTAGGTATCTCCTATTCCCCACAAAAAGAAACATTTCAGATCAATAAGAATTCTTTATTTTCACAGGAAAGTGAATTTATCTTATGCTTTCTAAATTTTTTCTCTTTCAAATATTCTTGTATATAAGAGGTTTAATTTTTGAAAATAACAGAGGCTTCAAATATTAAAGTGACTGATTTTAAACAAATATAAAGATTATATGTTATGCCACTAGCATCTGAAATGTTCAAATAAGGAAAAAACTAAAGGGAAGACACTTCTTTTACAATTGTCTGCAAATATCTGTGAACCACATAGACAGAATGAGTGACTCTGGGCTTACATGCAGTTTGCTTTCAGGAGAAGAGAACAGCAGGCAGCTAAGAGAATATTACTTGTTCTCTACAAAAATAGACATGGAAGAATTGAAAATAATAGGATGGTGTCACTGTCCATACACGTGTCCAAATACAGATAGGAACTCTATTTTTAAGTATCTGCCCCCCCCCCAAATTCTTCATCGTACTGTATGAAGGTTTCATACATATACACAGAGGGTGATGCAAGGGCTGATTATGGGGGGAAGTGTGTTTCCTGTATCACTTCTGAAGCCATGCATGTTGAATTACACTGCAGACTTTCCTGATAAATGGAAACACATTCCTCCATCTCCAAAACAGCTAAAGATGTCCCCTGACTGCAGGTCTTATTTGGGGATTAGTCAACACTTAATGATGTCTCTGTGCAAAAGTAATCTATTTAGTAGGTCTGGGCTTTTCATCCCATGATGGCAACTCCAGGGAATGAGAAAGAAGTGACATCCACTTTCTGAGAGAGATTTATTTTGGGAAGTGAGGGAAGGGGAGGGATTCTGGGCAATGAATCATGGAATTCCAATCCTTTATTGAACGTTCATTAACTTATTAGGGTAGAAGAGTAGTTGCTTAAATAAAATGGGAAGATGGAAATGGTACAGTCATTTCCTTTACTGGTGTTTTGAAAGTAGACATGTAAGGGTTTTATTCTTTGTCTGAAAATATGCATACCTTGAAAGGAGTGAATTTTGAATGCGACTAGTATAATATACATAGTTGTGTGGTAACCATTCCAAGTATATCTGGAATAGGCTGGTATATGGTCTAATGCAGTTCTTTCTCACAAAATTATATTTTGTTTATGTGAATTATTGAGTAATAAAACTTGAGTGGGCATCCTAATGCTACAGTTCAATGTAATCAGTATGAAAAATATTTTAAGAAATTTAACTTTTTTCTTCTAAAAAGAGGTTGTCTTTTATGTTAAAGTAGGGCAATGTTGGAGACAGAAAAAAGGGCTAAATTTCAAAATAAGACAAAGAAATGAAAATGCAGTGACTGTACTTGATTTTTTTTTATATTGCAAAATTTTACCCAGAACTAAGAGCTAAATATAACAATGCAAGTTAAATATTCATGTTTTCTATTTAATGGTAAAGAGGTAAAAATACCACTGAAATGTAACTTTCTATACCTCACATGATATGAGGACAAATCTCTATAGAGATGTGAAGAGTAGAAAAATCAGTACCTGGTATGGGTAGCTACTAATATGGTGGCCTAATAGTAGACTTTCAAAGGAAACAAGATAGCTTATTCCTATTGAGTTTAATCTAATGGATTGAGAAAGATAATATAAAGAATTAGAAAGCATGCATCTGTCTATACTTGTTTTGTTGCTATTACCAATGAACTGAATTGCACTTTTCTATAAAATCACTCCTGAGCCTGTTTGTTTTCGTAAAACTGTGTGTGTATATGATTGGGTGAAAATATCTGTGTGGATATACGGGTATAGTTTTTACAGAGTTTGAATAACATAAAAATATAATCACCTTTACTATGCAACATGATTTGTGTTCTATAGCTTCCATTTTCCACTTTAATAAGTTATCCACATTGTATTCAAATCCCCCCCACCGCCCCACTGGTACACACACATAAACGGCCAATATGATTACCTCTAGCTATGTTATATTAGAACTTGCTTACGTATAACCTTAGATTGATCCATGTTGTTTCTCTTCTAATGGGCATTGTTGCATGTCCATTAGAACTGTGTCTTGAATCATGTAACTGAATCCTTAAATCTTGTTGTTTACCAAATTCCAGTTACCCTAAATTGTAAATAAGATTTTACCACAGGGTTACTGAGAATAATGGAAGATAATGTATTATACATTTTAGTAATTCATAGAATGGATAAGGTATAGGTAGAAATAAGAGTGAGCTTTATTACTTGTCTAAAGGATATACAAATACCACTCATGTTAAGTAATCCATTCTAACCTGTGATTGGCAGAAAAAGAAAGTGGGAGAAGGTCCAGTAGCAAAACATAGTATATAACAAGTAGCATTTTAGAGCAGACATGGCAAATGGGTTTCAAACATCTATAAGATATCCATTTTTTAAATAAATAGTTAAATTTTTAGATTAGTTTGCATTTACTGAAAAATAAGACGAAATGACATAGACTTCCCATATACTCCCTCACTTCCATCTCCCTGCTACCCTACTAGTTTCCTCCCCCAACCTGGCTAGTTCTCCTGTTATTAATATCTGACATTTTCAAGATACATTTGTTATGATAAATGATAAGATATTATTAACTAAAGTCCATAGTTTACATTAGAGTTCAGTCTTTGTACTGTACATTCTATGGGTTATGACAGATGCATAATGACATATATCCACCATAGAGTTACATGAACAAAAGTTCCGCTGCCCTAAAGTTTCCCTGTGCTCCACCTATTTATGTCTCCCTCCCTCCCTCCCTCTGAACCTCTGATCTTTTTACTGTCTGCATAGCTTTGTCTTTACGAGAATGTCATATAGTTGGAATCATACAGTGTGCAGTCTTTTCAGATTGTCTTATTTCACTTAGCAATATGCATTTTAAGTTTGTTTATGTCTTTTGGAAACTTGACCTCATTTCTTTTTATTGCTGAACAATATTCCATTGCATTGATCAACCACAGAATGTTTTTTTTTTTAATCCATTTATCTACTGAGGGGCATCTTGGTTGCTTCCAAGTTTTGGAAATTCTGATTAAAGTTGCCGTAAACATTCAGGGAAAGGTTTTTTGTGTGGACGTAACTTTTCAATTGATTGGGTAAAAACAGTGCGTGTGATTTCTTACTCATATAATAAGAGCGTGTTTAGTTTTAAAAGAAGCTGTCAAACGATCTTCCAGAATGACTGTGTCATTTGCCTTCCCATCAGCAATGAATGAGGGTTCCTGTTGCTCCACATCCTCCCTAGAATTTGGTGTTGTCAGTGGTTTGGATTTCAGTCATTCTTTTAGGTATATACTATATCTCATTGCTGTTTTTTACATATACTTTTGATTGGTAATAATCTGCTTGTGCCATGTTGAGAATAAGTCCAAGGGACATCATGGGTCTTCAGGAAACATGTCCATAATCAGTTGGACAGGGTGTGTGTTTGGTGAGGAGGGAGTCATCCATTATTTGTAACTCACATTCACTCTTCACAATTTAGGGCTCTGGTGGAATGAATGTATAAGTTAGAGCAATCAAATAATTCAATCCTGCATTTCTCAGTAATCAGATAATAATAATTTTCTCTTTTTCAAGCACTGTGATTGAATTAAGGGACATAAAACCCCATAAAATTTAGTAGCTATCATCACTTAGACTTTGTTGTATGTCGAAAACCTAACAACTATAACAGCATCCAATCTGATTTCTTTTTGTCAAGCCTCTTCTTTCTTTGCCTTTCCATATTGTTACTTCTAGCCATATTTCTACTGTGGGTAGAAATGTCTGGCTTCATATTACTTATGAGAGAAAAAGAAAATCCTCAGGCAGATTGACATTTTTCATAATCTGGCCCTAACCAGTTTCTGATATCACTGGTGATTACTCTGAGCTCAAGCTCAGCTATATTTTCCCTTTCCCCAAAGTACTTTCTCTCAGCTTTCAACTTTTGCTTAGAATAGTCTTCCTGATTTGATTTGCCTTCCTTACATTCTCTACTAATTCAAATATTACCAAACTTTCTATAAATCCTTATTAAGAATTCCTCTACTATTAATCACATAAGGCCTTGCACTGTTAACTAGATACATTGTTAAGAAAGATACATTGATTGTATCTTTATTACATCCTTCTATGCAAACTATATGATTAAGAAAAAGAAAGATAATCCTTTGTATTTATTTTTTGCAGTCCTTAAAATGCAATGTTCATCCTACTTATTAATGCCTATTTGTTGAAGGAATATATCAAAACATTAATTCTTATTAGTATAAACTTTGTAAATGATTTTTGAAAATTTTTTCATGTCTCCAATACCCTTGCATTTATTCCCCTTTTTCTTTTGATTTAAAAAAAAGAAGGGCACTCCAGTTGGTGGAAAGGTCTCATCTGCGAATCGTTATATGAAGGTAGGTACCTATAAAACTTGTACTCACACCACTTAGCTGCCCTGCTCCTGCTTTTCTGTCTACCCACTGGAACAACATGCACTTGTATTAATGGTAGCTACGCAAATGTGTATATGTCTCTTACAGATGACAACTTCTGTGGGTGAATATAGGGTCATTATACAGTGTGTATTATTAGATACCCCTCAGAAAACAAAATTTAAGGTATTTGCTAAAAGAAAGCAATCTAAGGCAGAGAGTACAAGGTAGAGATTTGTTTATGCTCTCTTTTGGGGCATTGATTTTAATTTAAAATATATTGAAAGTAGAGCCAAGCAATTGAACTAGTTTGTTAACATGCTAATAAAATTTTGGAAGGTCTCTTGAAACAATGCACAGATCAAGGTCTATCTGAAACATAAAAAAATGCTGGTCTCTGAAGATGTTTACAGGTCCGGCAAAAGAACAGATAGGAAAAAGTATTTAAAATGCCATTGTCTTCTCTGTGTGTGGATATGTGTCTTGGCATATTTACTTCTTGTAAATTAACTTATATTCTGAAATGCGCTTTTCTGACATGCATTTAATAATTTATATGTGATTTTAATGTTCTTTTTCATAGTTTAGTTGTTGGCTGGTAGAGGTACTCAGGGTATCACTTCTACCATCTAGTCATCGAATGCTTCTGTCATAAATCAATATAACTTTTTAACTTCTTGGTTTGCAACTAGAGAACTCACCAATTCTTTGCCAAGAATACTCCTTGATAAACTGTTCCTTAAATCTGCTGAGGACAGAACACTTTGACCGAAAGCAACAAAATCACCGCCAAGAAAGAACACTAGAGGTTTTTTTAGAACAAATTTCTGAAGGCCAATTTTGAAATTCATCTGATAGAAGGAAAAAGAGAAACAAGCTGAATTTCAAATTCAGGTCTTTCCATCTCTGAAGCACATTTTAAAAACACTATGTTTATATTATTGCCTCTCTTACTCCACAGACTTGAGAAATGTTTTTCTGTGGCTTTTTTGTTTTGTTTTGAATATCTGTAAGCCTGAGTTTCATCCGCTTTATAACAAGGAAGATAATGCTATTAACTAACCTTATAGAGATGATCCAAGGGTTCAATAAAAATCATATGGGTAAAAAGCTTAGAAGAGTGACTACCATAATCACAGGCATAAAAACAACAGCAGGATTGATATACATTAAATGCTTCTGAATCTACAGTGCTTGAAAATGGATTTAAAATGCCTTCTTACTATCATTCATTCAGTCATTCAAGAAACATTGTTGGGATGCTAATAGGCATGAAAATTTATTCTTAACTATTTGAGAGGCTATAAAGATGAATAAAGAATATATTAGGGGTTCCCCATGTGGAAGACAAGGAATAAAATCATGTCAGTAATGAAACTATTGTTCTTATAGCCTCAGATGTGACCGCACCCCCCCCCCCCCACCCCGTCCTCCAATGTGGAGGTAGAGGCTGTTGAAACAACATTTTTTCTTTTCCAGCTTTGCTTCCCATCAGGTTTGCTAAGGAGGTACTAGAGGGAGTTGGAAGGCAGGAAAAGGCAAGAAAATGTCTTCCTTCCCTTTCTGTTTGCTGCCTTTGTCAGCTTTACCTCACACTGCTCTTCACCTCAGTCTGGCCGTTGACTCAACCAGCATTTGCTTCCTGTTTCCTGCTGCTTCCCGTTCTCACAGACCTGGTTTCACTGTGACCCTCCCAGTGGGGGACCAGGAGCCAGGCACGCAGACCCCTTCCACTCGCTCCGGGGGGCCCCTTCTCCATCTTTTAGGTTCTTATATCTTTAATAAATAGTTGTCCTTGAGAAAACAAAATATTTCAAAGTCCTTTGTTTTTTTTTTTAAAAAGGTAGGAAAAATACTTCAAGACAGAGAGTGTAAATTAAAGGTTTGTTCATATCACTTTTTAAAAAGCATTTATTTGAATCTGAAAGATCATAGAAAAAGAACCAAGAAATTCTCCTTTGTTCCCCCAGCCTTAAGGGTGGTAACTGCTTCCAGCATTTACTATCTCTTTCTTAACTCACTGTTTTCTTCTTGTATTTTCAGTCTTCCAAGGAATGTATTAACTTCCTGTTAACATAACTATTATGATTTCTGTTCTCCTGAATCAGTACTGACTAAATAAAGAGCTGATACTAGAAGTTGATACCAGAGGAGTTGAAAATAGTAACGGAGTAGGAAAACAATGTTAGGTCCAGGAATTTGATTTGATCGTGTCCTTGGCCATGGCATGATACTGAACTATTTGCTAATGGTAAATAGGATACTAGAAACCTATAGCATGCTGTGACTTACCAAATAACCAAACATCTTTACTTACGATGAAGGGCCTTCTGAAGCGAAGCTCCAGAAACCAAGTCGTAACTGATCTTCACTATTTGGTGGTGATTACAAGAGTATAAGATGGAATACTTGTTTTAGTACTTAAGAGCTTACAGATAAACAAACAAAACAAACATACCAGGCAAAAAAGCTCATGGCTTTAAATTATTAGTTCATAACATTGCAAGAAAATCAGGAAGCTTCTAAAGCATTCTGAGTGGGTTTGGATTAAGCTGATAAACATGAAACTCTTGAGTTTCTCTACGCCTCTCTCTTTAGCAAAAAAAAAAAAAAAAAAAAGTCTTTCTTTTTCTGTTTGAGGAGACTAGCTTTCTCTTGCTTGAAGATCCCACAGTAATCCACCTGATAGACTTGCCAGGCAAAAGTTGTTTACTTTCCTCAAGATTCAACCTCCCCGTTATTATCTCCTGACCCATAATTAGAGTCAGAGCTTTCTAGAGTTCAGCATGTTCTCTGAAAGGATACATAGAAAATCTGACCTAGGAGGACCTAACTTACACTTCAAAATAATTGCAAGATTTTGCTAATTGATACCAGCAAAAAGCTAGGGACTACATCAGGTACTGTATTCTAAGAAAAATAAACAAAGAATGACAAAATATAACAGTGGATTGTGCTGGATTTATTGATATGAATGTACCTACCAGGGATTCTATACTTAATAGATTTGATTGCACATCTGAAAGTAGCACTAAGAGCTATTTGGTAGGTTGATTGGTGACCTAAATTGAAGGAGGTTGAAATGCCATAACTTATTTATCATAACATAAAAGAAAGACTGCAAAAGCTTAGAGAGAGAGGAATGTTAGAGCAGGTTTATTATGTGCAAGCTGGCTCCCTCCTTTCTTCCACATCACTCCCATCTAGAGGACTTAGAGGATACTCTCTTCATGAAGGCAGTGAAAAAAATCAGTAAGAGGTGAGGATACCAGACATTTCAAGTACCACTTAAAAAGTTTCGTGGTACTAGCCACAGCAGTTCAGACATGAGAGTGGGAGATGTCACCATTGATTCTTCATCTGTCACCATTGAGATGAGCTTCCTGATAGTAGTGTATAAGATGGAGAGAATCCAGAGTCACAGAAGCCAAGGAGATAACTGCCCAGGCTGAGATGATGCACATAACAAACAGCAGCAACAAAGTACTAATCAGGGTATTTTTACCTTCAGGGATCTTTGCTGTTGGCCAGTTGATCATGCTGTTCCTAAAACTGTATTCGATGTATACAATAACAACAACACATTTTATGTCTATATCCAGAAATGTGACTTAAATTTCCACAATGGAGAAGCCTAGCCTCTCACTCAGTTCCCCAAACAAGGCCAGTTCACATATCTGGAACAGCTTGATTGACAGGGATGGTGGGCTCCCTTGAGTAAAGACCAGCCACACTGTATCAAGTATATTTTGTAAATTTCCCTCCATACCTGCTTCAAAAAAGCCTATGGTCACTTACTAGGGTGACCATACAAATAAGAGTAGAAAATATCAATCCCTGGAAAGTTACTTTCTGGCTGTGTAGTGTTGCTAGTTTCTGGTGACCCCAAATACATGGTGATCTACCAAAGTAAGAGATTATGGTGGTCAGATGATATATGAAATTGTGAACTACATTTGAATCACAGTGGGCTCAGTTGTTATGTTAACACACTCTGTCATTATTTCCCTGATTTCTGAAAGTATACTTAATATAAAAATAATTTGCTGATGGCAACATTTCTGACCCTTAAAGTGACAATATTATGTAGGGAAGAGGCAAGTGAAATTTTGGAGGAATTTTCTCCCCTCAAAATGGCAAACATAATATAGCATGTAATAATGGCTAAACAAAAATTTTTCTAATGCAAGATGCTTTGCAAAATGTGAGACAATAAAGAAGAAATCAGTTACTTTTTTTTTTTTTCACTCAATCTGCAAAGGGGTTCCAGAGAACTTGATGTTTAAGTTGTCTCTAAAATGGTGATAAAACTGCCCGAAAGAACTGGAGGGAAAGGGGGGATATTCCGAGTGACCGTGGAAGGTTGGGAAAAGTGCAGGTAGCCCAGCTTGGTTGGGATGTAGGGTCTTTATGAGGATGCAGGGGCTATTGGTCCTGGATAAATAGGCAAACAGATTACCGAAGTATATTATATATGACATTAAGGAATATAAACTTCAGGGAGAAGCCTTTAAATATTTTCAGTGCATGGGATAATATGATCTAATTTGCCCAAAAATTATAAGTTGTTATCTTAAGTGTTAATAATAATAGAATACATGTGCTCTGGGTTCTTTCTCCAATTGGAGAATGTGGGGCAAACATATTGGATATAGGCCTCTCTACTAGCTTTTTCATTTCCTATTGCAACCTGAGTTAGGTTCCATTTTGTTTTGGCTAATAACAGGAGTTTAAGGAGTTCTGTTGGGACCACTACTGTACTAGATCTAATATAAATAAATGAGTCGCCTAAAGCAGTAGGACTTCCTCAACATATCAGTTAGTGTTTTAAGCATGCTAAGCACACTTTAGCTCTGTCACAAACAGCTGTTCAATTTAAGCTTGTGACTGGGTATCTGAACTGCAGCAGCAAAAGATCTTAAAACCCAGTGAACACTTACTACAAAACTATTCACTAGCATTTAAATAGTTTCCTTTTTCAATGTTATTTATTTATTTTTTAAAAGTTGAACTTATTGTCAATAATTAAATGGAGGAATATTAAAGAGACATTCAAGACCTGGCTATGTATACATGCAAAAAGTATAAAAGAACATAGCTATTCTGTTAAAGATTAAAACAGTGCTCCAAAATGCTGATCAAACACGGAAAAGTGTGTCTAGAATATTTTAACTTGTAACTTTTAGACTGTTAATGTGTTTAAAGGATACCTTCATATATATGGTGTCACAAACTTAACCTGAGAAACACTCCCTGCTGATACCACTGTGCTTTTCCCCATTCTACCCCGACCCCTATTTTCCAACTGGATGGTACTGGGAAAATAAAAACATAGTTTAGTTGTTGTAGAGTCACATGCATTTTTGCTCTCTTGCTAGAGTCCTGTACTAATGATCAACTCAGAGTAAATTCAGATCTCTTGCCACTTTTGGAATTATGTTTTCCATGTGTTGTAAAAAGAATATTCTAAGTTAATTAGTGGATTATGGTAAAAACTTTTCCTACTCAAGGTATGATCCATGTACCAGTAGAACTGACATTAACTAGGAGCTTGTTAGAAATGGCAGAAATACACTAGAGTCAAATGAACTAGTATCTGCATTTTAGCAATATCCCCAGGTGGTTTACAGACATATTAAAGAATGAGAAGTACTAAACAAATTAGTTATTCTATGATTTAAACCTAATTGTATTATTTTTATTAGATGGTACTAGTATACCTTTGAATATTTTTGTACAAAGTATTCTGAGTTGACTGAATCCTTGGTAACCATTCCTCTATATATTTCATATTATTAAAATGTTAATTAATAACCCTGTTTTACATTTTACTTAATAACTGAGGTACATAAGGCTGCTCTAAAGTGTTTCCTCAAATATTCCTGCACTCTGATCCTAGGAAGATTCCTCAGGCATTATTGAAAAATGATAGCTATATGCCTGCTTCTTGTCCCCAAGCAATTTTAAAACTCTTGATACTAATTCCTCTTTCTCCTTTCAAAAGTTTATTACAAATATTAACTCTTATGAGTGAAAAATCATTTCCCACCAAATTCCTTTACCCTTCGGATTTGTGAATGTTCAAAGTAGGTCACCTATTTTCTTTTGTATTATATATATCTAGTTTTTATAAGACTATGTCTTCTATTAATTTTCTAACACCTAAATTTTTATCACAAAACCTTTGCATATTGTTGTAAAAATCATTGCATCCCCTTGTGTGTATAAGAGGCAACTTGATTTGAGACTTGTGGTATAAGTGTTAACATAGTATCAGAATTCATATTTTCAAGTATAAAATGCAGGAAGTTGTTTTGTTTTAGACTTTTTGTTAACTGAAAAGATTAATAATGAAGATATTACAATATAAGAATGACTAAATGAGTTGTATGTATAATCTTGTTCAACTGTGAACCTGGAATTACTTAGATTAAGGGAATTATCTTTTACTACATATACACATATATATATTTTTCCATTTAAATCCTTTCTGCTCCACCTATTCACCCCTCCCTCCCCTCGACTCATGACAGCCGCTAATCTTTTTATGGTCTCCATAGTTTTGCCTTTTCAAAAATGTCACAAAGTTGGAATCATATAGTAGTTAACCTTTTCATATTGGCTTCTTTCACTTAGCAGTATGCATTGAAGATTCCTCCATATCTTTTCAAAGCTTGGTAGTCCATTTCTTTCTGCACTGAATAATTCCATTTTCTGGATATATCCCAATTTATTTATCCATTCACCTACTGAAGGACCTCTGTGTTTTCCAAGTGTTGAGAATTATGAATAAAGTTGCTATAAACATCCCGGTACAGGTTTATATGTAAACATACGTTTCCAGCTCATTTGCTGGATTGTGTGGTAAGAGTAGTTTAGTTTTATAAGACCCCTCCAAACTGTCTTCCAAAGTGGCTGTCCCCTTCTGCTTTGCCCCCATCAACAGATGAGAGTGTGTGTTGCTCCAGAGCCTTTCCAGCATTTGGTATTTTCAGTGTTCTGGCTTTTGGCCTTTCTAATAGGTGTGTAGTGGTATCTCGTTTTAATTTGCAATTCCATAATGACATATGACGTGAACCATCTTTTCATATGCTTATTTGCCATCTGTGTATCTTCTTTGGTGAGGTGTCTGTTCGAGTCTTTGACCCATTTTGTAATCAGGTTGTTTTCTAATTGTTGAGTTTTTAACACTTCTTTGTATAGTTTAGATAACAATCCTTTATCAGATGTGTCTTTTGTAAATATTTTCTCCCAAGCTGTGGCTTGTTTTTCAATTCTCTTTATACTGAATATAATTTTAGAATTTACTTTTCAATTCATTCACCTACTTGAAAAACATTCACTGTATACTTTTGACCACAATAAAACTGAATCCATCCCAAACTTAGTCTAATGGAAAGGTCTAAGATTTTTAAAAAATCAGCTTTAACTAAAAGAGTTGTCCTGAAGATCAGGCTGTTTCTAACTGGGGGAATCTGTTGAGGATACTTGTTGAAAAGGAGCTGGTGGCAGCTGAGATATCTCTACTCTGGATCTCTCAGCTATTGAATTACCTTTGACTTTTCTTTTAATAGATATTTGTTTTCTTTCTTTTTGCAGTGTTTGAAGTCATCAGATGATTTCTAAAATGTTATTTCAACTCTTCAATATTATATGTTATTTTATCAAATTGTATTTAACTTGAGATTTCCACTGACACCTAATAAACCATTAAAAATGTAGTATAACTATGGCTATGGATCCAGGAATTTGGAAAATGGATGATGAAAATAGTGTCCTCTATGACTATGTAAAAGTCATGAAAGTCCATAGGATAATATATTATTCTAGGGCAAGTCCCTTTAAAAATCATGCCTGTTAAACAAGAAATTCAAAAATCTGTGACAGCTCGGGAGCTTGATGACAGAAAGAATGCTTATTCAGTCCTTGAATTTTCCATGATGACTTCTCACCTGCACTTAGCAGCTGTTTATTGCTTGGTTCACTGGAGCATATGATGCTGAACCAAGCCACGGGTCAATAAAGTCATTTACAATGATCAACCCTCTGAGTGAAAGAGGTGATGAATCAACCAAAATTCCTTTAGGCAACAGACCTAGCAGGGAAATTTTGCACTTTAGGTAGAAACATATAATCGAATGAATCAACAGCCTGCACATCTCCCTAATTAATTTTACTACCTCTGGGGAAAGCATGCAACAAACTTTTAAATGCTTTCCTCTTTTATTAGGGATGTTAGTGGTTAGATATCAACCTCTGCAGAAAACCTTAAACCTTGACCTTGGAAGTATTTAGTGATTCCTGGCTTTTTATATTATCAGATTCAATTTTAAATTCAGTATTATCTTTAATTTCCTTCACATTTCTATACAATATTTTCCTATTAGATTAAACTGAGAAACCTGATATGTTTGTAATTATTATAAAAATGTCATTATTAATTACTGTCAATAAAATCATAACAACTGCTCTTTTCTGAGTGCCTACTAAATGCTATTAGCTACATGCTTTACACATACTATGTCATTTAACCTTCACAAGAAACTATGAAGCAGATGATGTATTTAGTCACATTTATGGGAGCTGAGTGAATAAACAGGTTAAATGATGTTCTGGAGGTTGTAGAGCTTGTAGGTGGTCCAATTAAAAACTTGAATATACATCTCTCAGAATTGAAGTCTGTGCTTCTAATCACTACATTATGAGCAAATAATGACATGAGATTTATTTAGATACTGGTTTTCATAAAATTAACATGTAATTTCTGAAATTTTAGCACTTTTTAAACTGTTTTAAATGGTTGCTAGATTATATTCCACAGGATATTTCAAAATTGATGTATGAATTGAATAATAACTTGTAATATATGTGTTTTAATTGTAAGAATGACACTTTATTAAATAACAACCATTAACATATTTGGAGTCCAGAGAATGTGGCAACATGCTAACTGCTTACATGTATGATCTGACTAATCTTCATATTAACACCGGGGAGGGAGGTGTTAGCAAACTGTGATGAATGGATAACTACCAGTTAATTTTAACTTTGAATAGAGAAAAATATATTCAGAATTACATAGTTTTTCTGCCTGAAAATCCTACATGTTAATGCAATCCTATTTTTTAAAAAAAAATTTACATTGCCAAATAATTTTTCACATAGGCATAATTGTGAGTGACTTCTGAGACAAGAAGTGAAGTGTTTGGGTCCTTTGTGGGTATTAATCTACTCTGCCCATAAACAACGTTTCTAGCTTCATACAGAGGTTCGTCAACTCAACGAGTATTTGTTCAGTGCCTACTTGAACAAGGCAGGAGGTAGGTGGTGTGTAAAGTCAAAATGTTTTCTAAAACAGACCCTGCCTTTTGGCAGTTTATAAATACTTCCTGAGGCACGATACAAGCCCATGCAAATGCGAACAGGACAGCCTTAATTAAATGAGTGTTCCAAACAGCAAAGTGCAACCCAAATTATTGCATGGTGCATGTTAAGTGAATTGAGTTCAGAGAGGAGAGGGATCGTTTAGGGCTAATATGGTCCAATAAGGCTGTAACAGGCAGAACAGATGGACTTCATATAAACCAGCTGTCAACTGGGATTTCCTGTTAGCTATCAAAGTTGTATTTATTTCAAGTCAGCCCACTTTCCACAATTTCAAGCAATGAAATACCCAAAGTTTTCTCTGAGAGTGCTATGAAATCCTGGAAAATCATCAGGTCCACATATAGGCCTTCTTAGTTTATGAAAAATCTCTCTGGTCTTCAGGTCCTTTTTTTTCCTTCTGAATTGCATAAGTCTGGACCTAATCTTGATCTCTTTTTGAGAACTAGCTCCTTCCCAGTGTCCACAGATAAAATAAAAATGTAAAAACATTCTCATATGTCACTTTGTGTGGACAATAGTGTTTAATCCAAACTTGAGAGGAGAGGAGAAGGGATGGATGGCTGCATCACAGGAACGCTACAAACTAAGCACGGAATCACAGACACCCCTGTCTCTAATGTTTTCTACTACCAAACCACCAGAGATTTTGCTCTGGCCTCTTTGCTATAGGAAGCACCTGGTCATGTCTGCTCTGAGGCTGTTCTGTCTCTTTCTCCCTAATTTCTCTACCTCTTTCCTTACTTCCTGACTTATTCAAAAGAATTTCAAGTTCTTTTCACTTTGTAGTCTGGAGCTATTCATCTCTTTCTTACTGCTCCTCTCAAGCTACAGGCTAACCCATAAAAGCTTTCAGAAGGCCAAAAAGTCTTCTACAAAACAAGATACACTCTCCTTAGGAGGCACTTCCATTTCTCTCTATATATCTGTACATATACATATCTCTATCTATCTATCTCTATCTATCAATCTATATTTTTTCCTCTCCGTGGCCTATGTTGAATTGTAAATGTGTAAAATCTTCCACCGAGTAGTCATCCTTCCTTTTTATTGAGCAGCTCAAGTTACTGAAAACTGAAATAAACATGTCTGATTGTTATAAAATTATTTATACCAAGCCAAAGTCTGTGTCTCTGTGATTCCCATTCCTTGGCTTTAGCGCTCCTCTGGGGCTTTCTCATGTTATTTCCTCATTCCTTTGAACTATCTTCACATAAACCTTCACCACTGTAGTCACTCTCGTTTACACCTTTTTCCCTATGGTGCCATTAAAATATGGTGGTCAGAACTGAATACAGTCCTTCATATTTGATTTTATCAGTGAAGGATAAAGGACGTAGCATCTCCCTAATTATATACAGCACTTCTGTTAATGAAGATGTATACCAATTTTTTTTTGTAGCTACAAAGCAAATTATTGAATTTACTGACATGGAGAAAATCTGAGTTTTCTTCACATATGTTGCTGCTAATATATATCTCCTCTACCATGTTTTTATATAACTATCATGATAAGAATTCTTATTCATTTTATTTTACTCTTGATTTTGCTCTCCATTCTCTTGGTGTGATTGTTTGCCTGATATTGTTTTGGATTTTCACTTCCAAACTCAGGTGTATATTATTTTTATATTCTCTATAAAACGTTTCTTATTATATGTGAAGCAAAGAAAACCAGTAAAGTATTTCTCATGATAATAACCAGTTTTTATTTTGTGCCTACTACTGCCAGGAATATGAACATACATGCTAGTAATTTCCTGAAATAGCCTCTTTTGTCTTTCTCTTATTTTAACGTAGGAGTTCCAATGAATAGTCTTCCCCACTAAAGCTTCAAAGAAATATTCTTGTTTCCTTTTAAGAATTTGTTTTCTCATCTCTGAGGTACATTGCTCAAGATAACTCCTCTTTGAATTATGACATAATATCTCCTCTTGAAGACTCAATATCTTGAAGAAATCCCATTTAACTCCACTGACTCTTAGACTTATGCATATATTGCCCCTTAAAAAAATTGGCAAAGTTAGTAAATTAAAATGATTAGAAGTTTGGAAATTTGTTGAAGATACCATCTTTGGCCATTACAACATAGTCAGTATAAGGAGTAACATTCTGAAGAGACAATGAGGCGTCTGTTCCTGTGACAGTCAAAGCAGAGGCGCTGCAGGTTAGAGGCAACAATCAGTGTTAAAGAAAGCTGGTGAGGCAAGCAGGGCAAGTGTCTCTTTCTTTCTGTTTTCATTAACAGTGGGTGGAAATAAGACAGGGGCTCCGTGGCATAAAATGTAGAAAGGCAATTACAAACTTAACTTGGAGTAATTAGACCAATTTTTTCCCTGGCAGAGCTAGAAGATTTGGGGTTAGGAGACACTTAAGAGCTTCCCTTTGAAGGGGTAAAAACCTAGTTAGCAGGTTTTGACACCTCTCTAAAAATCAGGGGCTGGTTAAGCACCAAAAATCATCCCTGAGCAAACTACCTTTTAACCAAAGTCTTTTAAATGAGTGACAATGAAAGATTTATCTTTATGGAATAAGAAAAACAGGAACATATTAAAAATAATGACATTTTAGATAATATTTTATCTCTTTGCTAAATTTTCATGTGAGAGATTGAAATCTGTTATTAATGTTTCTTTCACTCAATAATTTATTCTTTCAGCACAAATGTGTTGAGACATGTATTATTTTCAATTGCTGCTATAACACATTACCAGAAACTTTGGGTCTTAAAACAGCACAAATGTATAATCTTATAAAACTAACATGTGTCTCACCAAATTAAAATGAAAGTGACAGCAGGGTGCATTCTTTTCTGTTGACTCTGGGGAGAATCTGTTTCCTTGCTTATTCAGGTTTCTGGCAGAATTCAGTTCCTTGTGGCTGTAGGACTGGAACCCCTGGTTCTTTTCTGTCTGTCATCTGACAGCAGTTACTGTCTTTTATAGGCTGCCCACGTGCCTTCTCACAGGGCCTCCTGCCTCCATTTTCAAAGCCAGCCAATGGCTGGTCTGGTCTTTACAACGGTGAATCTCTCCTCCTCCTTCTTTTGTTGTCACATCTCTCACCCTTCTGTCTTCCTCTTGAACTTTTAAGAGCTCACAGATTTAAATTAAGCCCACCATGATAATTGGGTAAACTCCTTCTTTTAATATTTTTAACCTTTATTATATCTGCAAATTACCTTTTGCCACTCAAGGTAACATATTCACAGATTCCAGGCATTCAGACCTGGACATCTTTAGGAGACCCTTATTCTGTCCAACACAAGTGCTTGCTATATACTACGTATTTGCTAGGTATCAAAAATATCATATGCATGTAGACACTGCTATATTTAAAATAGATAACCCACAATGACCTACTGTATAGCACAGGTAACTCTGCTCAATATTCTGCAATAACCTAAATGGGAAAATAGTTTGAAAAAGAATAGATACATATATATGTATAACTGAATCACTTTGCTGTACACCTGAAACTAACACAACATTGTTACTCAGCTATACTCCCATATAAAATAAAAATTTAAAAAATCATGTGCAGTGAAAATTAAAACTATCCCTGGGATCATAATTAGATGTGGTAGGTAGATAATCAGTCACATAAATATAAAATGACACCTGTGACATGTCAGACTGGTTTTTTTTGCTCTGATAAACTACTCTAAATATTAGGGACTTAAAATGGAAAGTTTATTTCTCACTCATGTCACATATTGTAATTTGTCAACAAGGGCTGCTCCATATAGTTCTGACTGTGGAATTTATACTGAAGTAGCAGGTGCCACCTGAGCATGTTGGGAAAGAGAGAACCGTGAGAATTGCATATTGGCTCTTAAAGCTTCTATGTAATAGTGATACCTGTCACTTCCACTCACCTTTCACTGATTACCCATGTCACACATCCAAACTTAACTTCAGCTTGACAGGAAAGATCCTACTGGGTCTCTGGGAAGAGAACTAGGATATTTGGAGTCCATCGTAAAGAGTTAATAAATAGATGTGAACAAGTACTTAAGAGGGAAGGTCCATGCTGCTAAAAGAGGATTTTTCAGGGGAGTTTGCCTAACGGGAAGCTTCCCTGATGAGTGATTTTTTTTTTTTTTTTTTTTTGAGCTGGGACCAAAGGATGACTAAAAGTTTAAGAATTGAAAACCTGACAGTAAGAGGAAGAAGCTGCAGGTCAGAAAGGACAATAAGTTCAAAGTCCCAGCAGGTGGCAGGAGGCATCTTGAAAGTTATTCGATCTGGTGTGCATGCAACCTGGTATTTTTTAATAAAGACATATTTTTTAAGAAATAATACACAATAAGATTCTGTGTTAATGTGTTAATCTAGTCTAAAAAATTCTAACCATAAATAAATCCTAATCAAATTCACTTAATCACTGCTTTCCCAATATTTTAAATAAGAATTTGAGACATTTTTAACAGACTCTAATGGAACCTTTAAATCAATGTTTTCTAAAATCTCAGCAGTGAATCATCTCCATCAAAATCATCTGGGATGCCTGTTAAAGTATATAACCCCAGCCAATCAATATTTAGAATTGGATTGAAATATCACATTTTTAGGAAACTCTCCAAGGGATTTGTTTCACTATAAGTTTTAGAAACACTGGTGTAACATAAGGCAAATTTCCGAAATCCACAAAATATTTGCATGATTGCAATAAGAATTTGAGCAATGCACAGTTCCTTAATTTGAGGACAGATACATACTTGTGAACAGACATATACTTTTGTGTTTATGTTTATGATGGCCTAAAGAAGACTAATATGAGCACATTCTGAAACAAGACAATCTAAGTGCCAGAACTACCATGTAAATTGTTCGTTATGGACTGAATGTTTGTGTCCTTGCAAAATTCATGTGTTGAAATCTAATCCCAATGTGATGGTATTAGGAGGTGGGGCATTTGGGAGGTAATTATGTCATGAGGATGAAGCTCTCAGAAATGAGATTAGTGCCCTTATAAGAAAAGGTCAGGGAGCTAGCTGGTTCTCTTTCTCCAAGGGGAGGGGTGTGGTGATGCAAAGGGAAGTTGGCATTCTGCAACCCAGAGGAAGGCTCTCCCCAAACTCAACCATGCCGGCACCCTGATCTCAGACTTCCAGCTTCCAGAACTGTGAGAAACAAACTTCTGCTGTTTTCAAGCGACTCATTCTATGGTACTTCCTTACGGTGGCCCTAACTGACTAAGACAGTGTTCATACTTCCTTGTATTCTCCACAGTACTGGCCATAGGACGAGCTACTCTGATTTTCATGATTAGATAAAGTAGGAATGAAGATAACCTTGATATGTAAAAGACGCATTATTGTAAGGTGAGAAGAAAAAACAAACACGCATAAAATAACTAACTGTGAATGAAGACTCCCCAGTGGCTTGAATGTTTCAAGAGGAAAGAAAATTGAGCTAGTTCTCAACTTTGGTTGTATATGCATGCTCTCTACAACAGTTTCTTATATTTATATTTGCTTTATATTCCACAATAAGCAACTTTATTTCCACAAAATTTCATTCTTCAATTACATCAATATTAATTTAAATTTTGTTTTATATTGTTGTTTTTAAGAAACTTGTTTTGTTGAGACTTTATACTGCAGCGTATGCGATAAGCTACATATATGTTTATATTTAGCTTTATAGTTGAACATAGTCGTTATATTTAAATAATTTAAGCCAATTTTAGAACCTATGGGTTTTTATATTTTTATTTCCCTCCTAAAATGGATCTGTGAATGATTGTACAAAAGTGTGAGAAATATGAGTCTAGGATGAGACTACTCTCTTTGCCTGGCTAATTCCATCTCATTCTTAGTGTCTCATAATAGGAATTTCTTGCTGTGTGTTGCTTTCGAGGACCTCAGCAGAACAGAATTAAGCACAAGTGGAATTATTCACTGCTATCAGAGCAGGCACATCCAAGCACTGTGATCACCTGCCTACTAGATTCTGTAACTTCTGGGTGTTGTCCATTCGCTCATTGAGAATTTTCTCCACACACTCTGCCCTTCTCTCTTCCATGGAATGTCAGTGAGGATGAATGTCATCAACAGGCCCCTTACGCTCTGCTCTCCATTTGGGTTTGGCCAATTTGAAGCCCCAGTACAAGAGCAGAGAGGCGGAAGTGATGGAATTCGATATTATTTTTTCTCTTGTTCTTTTTTGTAAGGTACCTTGGGCTGTAAGTGCCTCTTGACAAAAGGCACTCTCCCTCTCAGCGCGGCTCTATCTCCAGAACTCTCGTACAGGGTTGCAGTAACAGATCCCTCTTCTCATCTCTTCAAGCCTGTGGGAGGCAATGACTTTACCATTACTAGCCTTGCCTAGTTCTGCTCTACCTTGTCCATGACTTTGTAAACAGTATATTTATTAAGCACCACTCAAATGATTCTAATATTTCTTATTAGTGCACTCAATAATATACTTTGTGGTGACAGATTCTTCTTTCAAAATTCCATTCAATTTCTAGCACAGTGTGTGCATTGCATGTGCTCCATAGATATTTCTTTGATGGATAACATTACTATTAGCTAGAGGTATTGATTAAATCAAAATTAAAATTCAGATGTAGAGAAAGACAATGCTATTGGCCACACTATTACTTTAAAAAATATTTAACTTTCATTTATTATTTTAACCTCCAGCTACTTGCATTATTAAAATTCTGTGGATTGCAATCCAAGCTGCCAAGTAGTTTTAAAGTAATAACTGTGACTTTAAGTCACTTTGCATAGATGGTAAGACACTAGATCTTTAAGCTGATGTTTTCAACAGAACATCAACATGCACTAGAAGTTTCTCCAATATGCCCAGCATTGGTTTTATTAGTGTTGTATTAGTATAACTGTTTACAGTTATCTTGCAAAGTAACATTAGTCACATCTTTCTACCTAAACTTAATGATACCTAGTGTTCAGTCTTTAAACATGATGAGTATGATAAATCTCAAAATGAAACAAACCATTTTATATGAGATAATCACTGTCTTTTAGATATTTGGATTAGTTGATAGACTGTAAAGGGCACTTTAAATAGAGAAAAATGTCATTTCAAAGATTTAGGATGCATTAGAAAAATTTTACATTGAAGATGCACTAAAAAATATCATTGATATTTTATCTTCACCTCCAGTATATGTGTTGAAAAAAAATTTGTATTGCTACTTTTCTTTGAATAAGAATTCATCACATATGATAAATATGCTGGAGTATAATAAATACATAAGAAAACTTAGGAGACTCTTCTACACACTTCTTTTTATGTACCCTCAGATCCTATAAGATCACTATAACTCTCCATCGTCACTGCTACTGTCTTAGAGTAAAACAACTGCAACTGCCTCCTGAATTACTGTAGCAGTCCATTTTACTACTTCCCACATCTCATTCAGTCTTGCCTCACAACACTTCCTTCTTTATGGTAGCTAAGATAATACTTCAAAGTAACACATTTAATCTGCTCATTTTCTTGCTTAAAATTCTGTAATGTTTTCCCATAGAATCAAGATAAAGTACAAACTCCTTAATTTTAAATATAAGATTCTCTTATTTGGCCCATGGTTACCTCTGTAACCTACTATCTCCAATCTTTCTCAAGTGTGTCTCTGAATATTCCACACACACTGAAGTCCATGCAGTTCTCCTAAAGCAACAGCTGTAAAAGTCTCTTTGAATTAGCATCTCTCTCTTTGTAATATGTTTGGCCACGGTCAAATCTGGCAAGACAAAGAGGGAAATAGATTCAGCAGTAAACCTAATCACCTGTGAACTGAAAAGACTTGCACATGTTTGATCTTGATCATTGAGAATGAAGTATTAATAATGAAAAAAGTCAAGAACTCATTTCATAAACATTTGAAAGAAAAGAAAAGCATGTTCTATGTTCCTAGAGTATTTACAGAAAAATTAAAAATAGAAACTAGATTTCACATTCCAAGAATAATAGTTCCCTCTGAAAAACTTTTGTTATAATCAGGTTCTATTTTCTATTTTTTGTAGTTACTCAGCCAGAATACACATAATAGAATCATGGCAAATATTTAAAATATAAAATTGCACTTGTCTGTATACAGTGAGTTGAATTTAGTTGTTATATTTTTATTTCTGAAGTGATAAATAATAAACTGAGCCAAGAAGAGTAGAAAGATCAAAGTTATCAGAGGGTAGGTTTTATGGAAGACATTTCTTGTAATTCCCACGTGTAATTCTACACACGTAGTAGAGACCAAGACATCGTCATCCAGAATAGGAACTGTGGTAAGGGTAAAATATGAATCTCGCATCTCTAGGCAGCGTTATACAACTGCCATTCTAATTGAAAGCAATATAAAATCTTTCTTTTCTGGAAAAACTCAGTTTTCATATCAAAGGCATGAAAGAAAATTTGTATTAGCAGCTTTAAATTCATGATTTGAGAGAAGCAATGGCAAAATAAGAGAAAATACTGGAGGAGGTATGTGAAAATAATTTACAGTTTAGCACAAAAATTGTTTTTATAGTTATAAATATTGCCACATAACTGACATAAAACTGAAAATATTGATATTGAATTGGGAAGACACTGTTAGAATTATAAGAAAAAATTGCAAATGTGTAAAATTTAAACTTTTAATAATAACATGAAATACAGAATAAAAGTGTTAATCAGTTAATTGTTTTATCTACTACTTTTGTTATAAGAACTATTAAGTACAGTGTAATTGCCTTGACAGATGTTTATGTAATATGTATTTAACAACAAGATATGTAGATTGTTTTATTTCTGTAACAACTTGTGCTATACCCAATGATCTTGTACAATTATTTACATTATCAAAAGAGTTTAGGATATTAAAACAAATAAATGACAGTGTTTTGCCAGCAAATAAACCTATATTTCCATGTGTGAATGAATCCTTGAAAGGCCAAAAAAATGTTAAATTATCTTTCACCAAATAACTTTTATTCACCAAATGAGGGAGTGCCACAAGTATGATTTTGAAACTAAGAAATGCATCTAAAATAGAGCAAAGAATGTAGATTTTAACAGATATTAAGAGAGACTCCGAGTTTACACTATTAAGAAGGTTGTGGAATTGGCATAAGAATGTTTAAATAAACCAATGGAACAAATTGAGGAGCTCTGAACTAGAACCATGGAAATATAAAATCGTGATATGATATTGGTGGCATCATAAATCAATGAGGAAAACATGAACTATTTGGTAGAAGGAAAGAGTCTCCTCTGGAAAATAAAAAAGTTAAATCCTGACCCTACACCATATACAAGGTTTAAATCCAGCTGGATAAAATATTTGCATAAAAAGGCAACTATAATTTTATATGATATATACTTATATAAATTATAATGCTAGAACAATTCTCACCACAAGACCGTAATGTGGATCCTTTATAAATACTTGCCCCATTTTCTTCCCATCTCATATAAAAATAACAATAATAATTAATGTTTATTTAGTATTTACTATTTATTGCTACTATTACTACTACTACTACTGCTGCTACTGCTGCTACTAATGTTAATAATAATAATCGATGTTATTTGACACTATTTAACTAGCCTTTGCTAAATTCATTACAATAAACAGTGCAGTAGATACTATGAAAACTGGGTTTTGAGATATCCAATAACCTGTTAAGGGATACAAGACTAATAAATGTTAAACGTTGGGTTTAACTTTGAAAACTCGAAACTAATATATTGACACTGCACTTAATCATTCCACAGTACTCTCTCACATGATTCTCCTATAAGATATGATATAACAGTTCCCTGCTTATTTATCTTTTGGAGAATGTTACAGTATGGTGAAACATATATTCCTCACTGGCTTGTTTCCTCTTAAAACTCATTCCAAAGAGGAGGTGCTTAGTTGAATCAAATGTATTGGGTCAATGAGGATATCTTGTCTCGTTTTGAGAGACACATGTTTCTTACTTAACCAATACTCTAAATCAATTATTCTTAACATCAAACTTACCGGCTAGTCAAATTTGGTAATTCACTCAAAAATATACATCAAATATTCAAAGTCATATGTATTCAGAATTTGTTTTATCCTTCATTTCTAAGGCATATATATCATACATATATAATCCAGCATTAGTGTAGTCTGTAGAAGATAGGACTGTTTATTTTTAGTAGAGGCTCAAACAAGTATATGATGCCCCCAAATTTACAAATAACGGAAAATGGCAATCCATCCCAGCAAATCACTATTCATACTTTAAAAAATATTTTCTCCCTGCTATCTTTTCTGTGATTTTCTAAGGATGTGAATCTGCATTTAATATTCTACATGCCATCCTAGTGTTCTGGGACCTTGAGTCAGAGTACGAGGTATAACTGGGTGCCACTCACTCTTTCTCAAAACATATTGTAGAGGAAGAAATCATATTTGCCGAAGGAGCAGAATGCTGAAGCGACATGTAAAATTTTAATTAATGTCCTGATTCACTCTGTAACTCACACCCAATTACAACCGTATTACTTTTTGTTGTGTGTCCTTTGCTTGGCTGTGATGAGATGCAAAGAGCAAGATCTACCAGTCACCTGCCCTGGCGTATATGTGTCATATTCGCTTGATCCTAATTATATTTTTAGTTACTATTATATGTAGACATTTAATTATTAAAACATTTTTTGTATTTTTTTGTAACTTGCCTCAACTTCATTGTGTAAAAGGCAAAGCTGTAAATAGATTCATCCAAAGACTGGCATTTATCTTGTCATTATCTGTCACTCTGTTTTGCCTGTTAACCTATTTTACCAGCAGACTTTTAATAATTTTAATGATACAATTCAATGTCTCAAGCATTTAGTATTAAACCAATGTAGCAGTGTCTGAAACACAGAAAAAATGTTTCCAGGGTGGTGGAAACATGTTAAGGGGAGGTTCAGTAGCTTTTTCAGTAACAAATGAAACTCAAGGCTCCGAAAATTTTATTAGGTTCTTTGATATAGTACTGTTGAAATCTTCACTAGCTTATTTATAAATTTCCTACCTATTGTGACCTCAAATAGACTTTCATTTCTGGTTCTGAACTTCTTTCAAGAGGATAGAATTTAATCCAGTAGAGAGATTATCATGTGCCATGTACCAGATGACACAAAGACCTTCTCCAAATGGTTCTAAGTTGGAATCAAGAATGTGAGAAGAGATCTCACTCTATCACCACTCATGTCTTTAACTATTAGAAACTTTTATAAGGAGCCTCTGATGAGCCATCTACTCGGACATTCAAGCACCATATTTTCCACCATCAATCACTTTTATTGGTATGTATTTGACCAAGGTCATCAGCTCTGATATTGAGGTTATCCTCAGACTGAAAATAGGTCTAAAATTTTGCTGAATGATTTGATGGTTTACTTCCTGCTAGAAGCAACTCTGGAATTGATTCTTACTCGTGATCCTAAGTGTTCATTGCTGACAACGGATACTGTGCTACATTTAGGTGTGCTCCCAGATGTCAGGTTGAGCATAACGGTAACACACTTACAGAATATTTTCCCCTTTTTTGCAGTTGCTCAAAAATTTTATACATGGCGTAAGATTTTTTTTTCTTAGTAGTTTTACCTGATTTTATTTTCTCATACCAGCCTAAGAGTCTTACTTGTCTATAAAATATAAGTAATAATCAATATTTCCCCAATCCCAAATATTTAACTCATGGAGACAGATTATTATTTCAAAATGTAATTACTATATTGGGACAAATATATCAAAATTGTTGGACTAATACAGAATTTCATGACATGATATATTTCTCTTAAAACTGTGCCTAGTGCAAAGGGTTCAATAATAAATAGCTATGATGATGAAGAGGAGGATTATTATTATTATTACATTGACCCTTACTTAGTTTGTATTGACATGTAATTATGATTGCCAAGTTGTTGAGTTTATTCTGCATTTTTTTCTTTTTTTTAAAGCTTTTTCTTGTAATTTACTATTACCTGAAATTTGATGAGTAATACTGATAGACTTAATTGCAAGTTAGGAAAAACAATAGGCGCAATGAGGCCTAAATATGTGTACTTTTAGAAGACACAAGTCTGTATACTTTCTCAGGTTACCATTGAAGCACTGAGAGCCTCTCTGACGTGTCTACTACCTGATATATTCAAAACAATGTTGGACGATACTAAAGCTTTAGTGAAATCAGATGGATTTGTGCATACTATTTTGGGGTAGAAATAGACACTAATATAGCTAGTTCAGACATTAAAATTTAGACATAAACATTTAGGTAATTGGTTTTATTAAACAAATAACATTTTGACAGTTTATCCATTAAAATAGCTTGCTCAGTTATTTCACATTTGAGGTAAGGAAACTGAGACTTATATAGTTTAATTTGTCCAAGTTCACATAAGTTATGAGAGACAAAGTCAGGTCTCCAATCAGGAAATTTTCAAGCTAAATTCAGTCTTCTTTCTGCAACAAATTTCTTCCTCATTGTGTTTATTATTTTCCTCTGTGGGGCTCTGTGTGTGTGTGTGTGTGTGTGTGTGTGTGCGCGCGCGCATGGTAATGGTGGTAGTGAGTAATGCATATTACATAGTTTTTTGTAAAAAAAAACTGTTGTACCTAACACAAATCTTTAAGTTAGACACAGAGTCAAACTCTTTGCTAAGGTTTTTTTTTTTTAATGTATTTTGACCTCTTTCCCAAATGCTCAAAAGCCCTATCTACCAACTTCCACTACCTTCAAATATCAGACAAATTTCTCATTGCTTTATTATGAAAAACACATTCTTATAAGGTCTTATGATTCCTGGTTTCAGTCTACAAAGCTCTTTTGGGTTGTTTGCAAGAAATATTATCAGTGGAATTTTAGAAGCTGCAAGCTGACATTAATTCTGTATAAGTATAGGCAGTAATCATGGTTAAGACAATACTAGAAAGGCAGTGTAAAAAGTTCAAAAAAGGAATCTGTTTTTTTTTAGTTTCATGACTATAATTTATTTCAAATGAGGATGTCAGGAAAGTTTATTTTCCATAAACTTCTCTCAGATGTCTGTGCCTGAGAACTTTGATTATAAGAACTTGACAATGTAGATATGTATCCTCTGAGTCCTCGCATGAGACACAACTACAGTAAAAGATCAAATATCCCCCAACAGAAGTGAGTCTCAATTTTACACAATATGCAATTTCAAATTAGTTAACTTGTAATATTGTTTTCTTTTTCATTTCTACCAAGAAGCTGAGAAGCTGATTTGGAATTCATTTACATTCAGTAAACAAAATGAAATCTGTCACTGCTCCCATCCTCAAAGACTAGAAGAATGTGGCGGAGATTAATGGTCATGATTAACTGCCTGCAGGTTGTAGTTTCATGCCCCAGTGATTATTCTGTCATTATTCTGCATGAGATGCTACTAGAGCCATATATGCTTTCAGCCACAAAGCCAGACGAGACCAAAAGGTCAAGCTACTTAGTCGCTTGATATTCCCTCATTCTAGAATGTGTACTCCCAGCAAAAACCATTGAAATCATATAATTAAAGTATTAACATGGATATATTAGGTTATACAGTAGAGTCTATCGTGAAGGATAATAGATTAAAATCAAGAGATGAAGGAACCATTTCCTTTATAGCATCCAGCTTATCCACATGATGAATACACTGGACAACTGGCTTTGATCAGTTTAATTAGGAGTAGTTTTGAAACCAGCTTTCACCCCTACACCTCCTCCCATTCTCTTTCCATCATTCTGCTTTGTGAATTGCAGATTTTGAATTTCTGCCCATTTCTTACGTTTCCACTTATTCTATATTTTAGGAAAATGGGGCATTTAGTCTTCAGTGTCTCTGTACTTTTCTCTTTCCGTTGGCAAGTCATCGTAATTCTGAGTTTATCATTCAAAAGAGAAGCTGTATTTTCTGTTACAAAATAAAATGGTCCTCAAATTAAATTCTGTAAAACACAAAGAGAAGATTAATTTCTATGCTCTATTTGGACATACAAATTTTAAAAAGCCTGCTCTTAAACTTTTCCAAATTCCCCAAACGGATTTTCACTAAATATTAACTTCATATTTCTCAGATGTATAGGGTATGGGGGCTAGGATAGCACAACTTTAAGTTGCTGCAGCGCAATGTAGCCAGATTCTGATGCCACAGAAGAATAAATAATATTTCACAAAACTAGAAACTTTGAACAGATTTTCTCATAGGCTTTCATTCTTCAAAAAATTATTTTTTCTCTAAAGTTTTTTCCATACACTTAAAAGAGTATATGGCATTGGTTTCATTTTGCCTGTTGGCTCTGGTGCTAGTTTAATTCTAGATGCTCAGTATTTGAATTATAAGGCCTTTGATTCTTCATGAATTACAGCTCTAATATCTTTTACACCTTAAGATCTTAACCCTCCATGTTGCATCAGTAAGTTTTCTATTTCTTTTAGTTCCGGTTTAGTGTGTTTTTATAAAATCATAATTTATAGGAATACATATTTTATCAAATATTTTAAAATATGTCAAAGTACTGCTAATTCTTATAGAACAATATAGTTTCATTACATGTAAAATTAGTAACTTAAAAGTTAATAGATTTCAGTGCTTTCCACCATTTTAAGAAATCAGTTCTTGAAGGGATGTTAACATTGTTATAAGAATTAATAATATACTTATGAATATATTAATACTTCTGTTCCATAACCATTATTATGTTGTAATCATACATATTCTGTTGCAATTTAATATAAATGCATACATTTTTGGAAACAAATATTTAACTCCCTATTACTTTAGTCCCAAATTTTCTAGTAATGAGAAACAAACTGAGAACTAGGATAATTGAATGACGCATGGGAAACATTACTACTTATCCTAAGGGAGAAGTAATGCTCATAACTTAAGTGAAAATTCAAACTGAGAAGTTTCAGAGTCTGAATACTTGGAGTTGACTTCATGATATAATTTCTAATGTATTCAAAATATTTGTAAATATAATGGTCTTTTGTAAATATAATCCAAAGGATCATTCCATAGGGCTTTGCAATTCAAACTAGGCTAAGGTAAATGGTGGGAAAGATCTTTGCGTACTACTACGTGATCTCAGAAATGGAGCTACTATGTGCTGATTAAAAAAAATAGAAAGCGGGCTTCCCTGGTGGCGCAGTGGTTGAGAATCTGCCTGTTAATGCAGGGGACACGGGTTCGAGCCCTGATCTGGGAAGATCCCATGTGCTGCGGAGCAGCTGGGCCCGTGAGCCACAACTACTGAGCCTGCGCGTCTGGAGCCTGTGCCCCGCGACGGGAGGGGCCGCGATAGTGAAAGGCCCGCGCACCGCGATGAAGAGCGGTCCCCGCACCGCGATGAAGAGTGGCCCCCGCTTGCCGCAACTAGAGAAAGCCCTCGCACGAACCGAAGACCCAACACAGCCAAAAATAAATAATAAATAAATAAATAAAGTAGCTATAAAATTAAAAAAAAAAAAAAATAGAAAGCAAACATTGACTGTAGAATGGAACATTTTTCAGTGTTCATATTTGCTGTAAGGGCTTGATTTCATATTTGTCGAGGAATATTATTATAATTTTAGTTAAATATTTACCAGTAGCTTCCCAGTAGAATTATATTTGTATGAACACCTACACACATGTAAATGCTTACACACACATGCCCATAAATGCACTCCAAAACAAATCAGAAAAATACAGATAAAAAAGGCATTCAAAAAGTTAAGTATGTTGAAGAAAACATTATTATCTGATAACTAATTGGGCTAGTTACTAGACAATTACTAGCCTCTTGTGAAATTCTTGAGTGATTAAATGAGGTATGGAGTATTCTTTCAATTCTATTTTAAACCTCTGTTAGAGAGAAATATAATTGTGATTGGAGTGGGCACACTTTAATTTTATTCTGTGTGTAATTTCCCTCCCTTCTCTGACCAAAAATCAGGGTATGGGTAAATCTCATGCAACTTCTTCCTTTTTCTCCACCATTCATTCATTCCCAACACAAATTTTAATTTATTAGAAATTCAGTAGTTGGTCATACGTGTAGTGTTCACATCCCATGAGTGAGACAGTGCATGGCTGGATCCCTGGGGGAAGATGGAGTATGAAGGCTCTAGGGGTGGTAGCATGCAAAGGCTGAGGGTGCAGTACAGGTAGGTGAGTGGGTGAGTCATTTGCTAAATGATCCGCAAGAAACAAACTAGGTGTTCCAATGCAGTGAGTTAGGTGGTGAGATGGAAAAGGAAACATCACATCATCTTGTTCTCTTCTGAGAATTTGCAGCTATAACATAAAATACGTGTATGAAGAAATTAGGCACTTTTGAGCAAAATTATACATATAAATTTTCAACACTGTATCGTGTACTATAAGATTGTGACAGAAAGAGAAATCCGTGAGATGGGCTAAAGCCTGGTGTACAGCAGGTTCTGAGAGAGACCTGTGGCAAAGGAAAAGAGGGGGTTAGCAAGCCCACCCTCCCACATAGAGTGTCACTGTTGAGAATGGAGAGGTAAGCGGATCTCCTCAATTCAGAGACTGTTACTTGCAGATTTACACCCATTTAGACCACCCAAGGCTCCAACTGGCTGTTTTTATGCAGAACAAAGCTTTTCCATCATCATGCTCCCCCTTCCCAATATCTTCCATAACCCTAACGATCAAAAGTACTGTATTCATTTAAAGCTAAATGAAGGCAGAACCACTAGAGTTTCCTGAAGAGTTAAATTATAACAATCCAAGAGACTCTCTTACCACTTTGAGTGTCCTGCCCTGTCAACTTCCTCTAAGTAGAAAGTCTTCTCTGAAACATGTTACATACAGTAATAACTTGTAGTGTGCTAGACTAACTCATTTTTATCAAGCTCCTCCTGGAACTCCCATTTATAACCATTTCTTGCCTGCTGATAAGAAGCACTTTGAAGCACCAGTTCTAATTCCCAGGGGCCAGTCACGCCTACATACTCAGAAATATTAGGAAGATTTAGTCTTGCCAAAACACTTTTCTTGCTGTTTTCTTTTAGCTGTTTCCTCATTGTTATTCACTGAATTCCAGACTCTTTGGGGGAACAATGAATATGTTCATTAAATATTGAATAAGTGGATAGAAGGACTTTGCTGGCAGTGGTGAAATATAAGGGAAAGCAGAGAACTGGTGGCATGGGGTTCTTTCTGAGGGTGATTTGACTACCAACAGTTTTAGCTATTTTTAGTGGCAGAAGAGAAGATTAGGAATTTGCCAAATATTTTGCAGTTAAAAATATAATTTAACCTCTATTGATTTTTTTTTGGTAATTAGATTTATGTTTTCCTTTTTCCTCATTGAAATTAATACTTAAGAGAAGTTGGTAATGTTATATCCAGGAATAGTGTAACATTCTAAAAACTGTTTAAAATTTATTGTGTCTTTTAATGAAAAGGAAGTCATGTATATTATAATAAACAGATGCCCATTTAAAGGAAGTTAGATTTATATTATCGTATTGAAGAATAAAATCATAGGAGAAAATAAGCTCAGATAGTGTTCATGGTCTCTGCAAAAAAAAAAAAAATCGATTCTTTAAACAAAGCAACAGGATTTGTGAAGGGGCCTCAGCTACGTGTGGATAAATAAAACTTATATAGATATTTAGGATTTTTGATACTAATTTCCTATTTCCTTGCCTTTTTGCTTAACTAATTCCTTCCACGCAAGAAGTGGTTTATAACACTAGGCATGTATTAGCATCATGCAGAAAGTTTTTATTTGTTTATTCACATTGTTTATTCTGATTAGATTAGATATCAGTATTTCTTTAAGATTTGCAAGTGGTTCTAAAATACAAGCAGGGTTGAAAAACATTGTGTTATGAGTAAGAAAGTCTCTCTTTGTGAATGATACAGACAAAATCACCTCTCTACAATAAATTGGTGGTTAGCTTTATTCCTCCAATAATGAATAATATCTGTGACGATCCCTCCATGTTTCAGTGTTTGGAAAAATGTGCAAATTAATGCTGAATTATATCCTCCATCAAGATTATTGATATCTGTCAATCCAGAATCCATGTAAAAAATGAGCTGTGCCCATTTTCGTATAGGACAGGTCTGTCTTCTTTGAAATACACCCTTTTAACTTATGAAAGGACAAGTGGGTATCCTGAAATAGCATGCTTCACTACAAGAGAAAAGGAATTAGGTACTTGGTAACATCAAATTCACAATGTATATTTTCCTGAAAGGGTTTCAATTACAAAGGATTTTCCAAACTGCAAATACATAGTTTAAAACCTAAACATCATTGTGCAAATCCAATTTTTGAGCAAGTATTTCCTTTATTAAAAACTGTGAGGGTCTTAAAATTTTTTTCTCACTAGTATTACAGGTCTTTGACATACTCAGTATTGAGATCCTCACCACCTATTTTTTATGAAAACAGAAGAATGCCATTCAAACTGGGAGCTATTTTTTGCCTAAGCATTTTTTTCCCCTCTAAACCCAAACTGGTCCACAATTCTTTAGATTTTATAATCAGTTAAAAAATTCAGACTAATATAAATTACATTCACCAACTAATCCACTGGTTTTTACATTATTAAAAAATGTAGTATAAAAATTGCTGTAGGAAAAATTTCTTTAATCAGCATATATTGAAGGACATCCGTTTCTGCTCATAAATATTAACTGCTACAAAAATTATCCTCGAGGTAGAAAATTAAAACTAGAAGACTAGACTAGTTTTCATATAAAAGACTATAGGAAACAATGATTTTAGACTTTGCACAATAAGCACCACAGAACTGTGGTCCCTGAGAAAAAGGAAATAAATGAGGTGAGGTATTTTCCAGGACACAGCGTAGGAAGTTGAAAGCAAAGTACACCCCAATCATCTGACTGAGCTAAAGAGCTAGAGGCTAGAATTTGGTGAGGTAAAGATGGCTAGAAATTATGGCTCAGACCTCCAGAGGGAGACACTGCACGGAGACCTCCAAAAATATGCACTTCTGCCTGAGAGGAAATGAAAGAAGGGTAAGGAAAGAATCATTAATACTCAGTAGGCAAAACATTCCCCGGAGCTGGGAATAGTTTATAATCCCAGTAGTCAGAAGAGAGAGACATCAGTTACATGGGGCATTGGCGAGACTCCTCAGAAGGGCTTTATGTGGTAGGCAGACTAATACTGTCTGTCCCCCTCAAGGAATGTAATCTTCACACCCTGATCCTTGGTGTTGATTGTGTTACATGGCAAAAGGGACATTACAGGTGGAATCTAGATTATAGAGTTTAAAATAGAGAGATTATCCTGGATTATCCAGTTGGGCCAGATGTAATCTCTTGGTTCTTAAAAGTGGAAGAGGAAGGCAGAACCATCAGTCAGAGAAATGTGGCAGCAGAGGGGAAAAGCCAGAGAGATGTGAAGCATGTGTGGCTTTGACCTGCCCTTGTTGGCTTTGAAGATGAAGCAAGGGGTCCATGCGTGAATCAAGGAATGAAAATGGCTTCTAAAAGCTAAAAGCAATCCTCGACTGGCAGGTACAAAGAGTATCATATTAAATTAAAGGCAGATCTGTTCAGATCAAAGTCACCTGAGTGACCAAAAAGTTTAGTTTTCAGTCATGAGGAAAACTTTGGATTTTTTAAAGAGACAGACAAGGAAAAAAAATCACCTTTCTGTACTCACAAATGGTTTAACTACTGCCCCCATGAAAACTGACAAATAAAATTGTATGCTGTCTGTGTGTTTTGCACCATATCTATGTAGAGATCAACATACTCATTTCATTTTAAAAATATGTATTACTTGATTGTTTCTCTTTATGTAATATCAAAGCATTAAATTAGTATCTTTGACTATCAAGTCATATTTCATCAGACAATTTTTTAACTAGAGAAGTATCTACTTACATTGCAATTTGCTACATACACTAAAAGATTGTCATAGCTTCCAAAAGCTAGTATTAACTCATAAAATTTATTCAATGTCAAAGTTTTTTCAATTATTATTTATATTTGTAATTACTATTTACAAAGTGAGTGCTGTAATTTTTACAACCCAATGGAGAATAAATCATTTCATACAATGTCTTAACCTCTAATGTACTTCACATATTCAAGATGTTTTTCTTATGAAAATGTTGAAACATCAAAAAGGAATTAAGATTGTGTGTATGTTTGCATGTGTGTGTGTGACAGGGAGAGACATGGATAATACCATTTAAACATTTTAAACTTTATTTAGACCCTCAAAAAACATTTTTTTATGTGAAAATCTGTGCCATTTTAAGGCAAAATATGGGTACTGTAAGTCTTTCTATGGAGATTGCTAACATCAGCAATTTAAATTTTTGATTAATATGAAGTTCTGATTAAACACTTTTTATTGTATCAACTCTTACAACAATAGTGAAGTGAAAAAAATTCAAAGAATAAAGAAACAAAAATCAGAGGAGCTCATACAAAAGAAAATGGCATGCCTATTTACATGAAGGACATAAGATATTTGTATCTTCTTTTGCAAAGTTAAAAGGATAATAAATTAAATATCTCAGTAAAGAGATCTACTTAACTTAATGAATGCCATGAAAATGCTGATAATGTTGATGATTTGTTTATAGCCAGAAAGAGAAGACTATACATCTATTTAGACTTTGTTTCAATGTAGCACATTTAAAATATTTTTCTACTCACTTGATTTACAAATCTAAAATCAGGAAATTTTATGCTATGTATTTACTCAAATAAAATTAAGGCTCAGCATATTTAAATACTTAAATAGGTCAAAACCCCTCATTTTTTTGCATGCCTACTGCTTGCCTTGTACAAGCAGCCTGATTTTCAGATGTAGTGAGATGTTTTTTCCTCCTTTGAGGAGTATATTAACTTGCTAGAGCTACCATAATCCACAAACTGGGGTGCTGAAACAGTAGAAATGTGTTGTCTCACAGTTCTGGAGGATAGAAGTTCAAGATTAATCTGTTGGCAGAGTTGGTTCCTTCTGAGGACTGTGAGGGAATCTGCTCCATGCTTCTCACATAGCTTTTAGTGGTTTGCTGGCAATGTTAGGAGTTCCTGGCTGGTAGAAACATCGTGCCGATCTTTGCCTTCTTCTTCACATGGATTTCCCCATGTGTGCATGTCTACTTCCAAATTTTCCCTTTTTTTGAAGAACACTAGTCATATTGGATCAGGGCCGGATCTAATGACCTCATTTTAACTTGATTACCTCTGTGAATATCCCTGTGAATATCCTATCTCCGAATAAGATTATGGTCTGAGATACTGGGGTTAGCACTTCAACATGTGAACTTGGGGGTGGGCGGTGGGCGGCAATTTAACCCTTAAGAGAGAGTTTCAAGTCTCTGATGGAAAAGATTGTTTATGAAATAATATTAAAATATTGCAAAGCTGTACAAGAATCTACACAATAATACAGAACAAATTGAATATTGAGTAAGATGATTGAATTGTAAACTAAACGGAAATACTGCAAAAGACTATTAGACTCCCTAGAAAGCTTGAGATTTTTAGTTAATTTGTTGAAAGAGTTCCTGGTAATGAACTGTCAAAAAATGTATTGGCAGAAAAAAGACTTAGGAAGAAATATCATGGACATACTGAAGCATTCTTAGGTAAGAAACAACAAGAAGTGGGATAAAAAACATGCAGATCATCTTAGATCTCAGACTGTACTTGGCTTCAGAAATAATGTTGCAGGTCATAGAACTATGGAGAGATCAGTTGGGGAGGTCATGTGAGCTTGGGAGTTATGAGTGAAATACTGTAGTATAAGAAGTCACCTGAGTTGAAGAGCAATATAATAAAAATGTTTGTGGGAAGTTATAACATTATGTACAAGAAAAAAAAGAGAAACTGAGAGAACTTAAGCAATGATAGATAGCAAACACTTGTTGGTTACAGTTTAGTAAGTATAAGAAAGTAAAAAGTGGCTATAGATAGATTGACAATAGTTTACAATCAGCAGGACTTAAAATCTGAAACCTGAAATGGGTTGGAGGTAGGGTGGGTATTTGTATGTGTAGGTAAATACACATACACACACGAAAACACACATGCATTGGATACTCTAGAGAAATCACACTATTTTATGGAGAACCTTTACTCAACTTTTAGTTTCCTTCTCTACGTTGATTATCAGTGAGAGAGTAAGAAGTAGTACCCATTTTTATGTCCTTTTTTTCCTATTAAATTTCCAGTGTAAAATTTTAAGTTTATTTATTAAATGCCTTAATAAAAATATTTAACATATAGTATGTGTGTATACACACACAGAGATACACATATACCAGTATATACATATATTTAGGCAGTACATTTAGGACCATTCTATAATTTGGACCTAGAAGAAATTGAATGAATTATAACATTCTTAACTGACAAATATTGCCTCTTGCCATTCTCACTGTCACACAAGAGACTCCCTTCTTTAAATTCAGAGAAAGATAAATTCTGAGTTTGAAAAGCTCTGAGTCATAAAATAACCTAAATATGAGTGGATGGATGAACCACTTAAGATCTTATCTCAGTATATATTTGTATGTGAGTGTGTGAGTGTGTGTGTAGTGTGGATATGCATAACAATTGGGGTGTAGACCTACACCTTATCTTAGATGAGCAGTTATAATACAATTATTTTACCTTTTGCTGATTTGATTTTCTTTCCAAAACCCACATGTTGATTAATTGGAGAAATAATTTTGTCAACTCAATTTAAGTTTAGTAAGATAAACTAATTTAAATAGTCATCTTTGGTGCTAATATGAATAAGAAACTCCATCTCCCAGGTGATGGGCTAGCTAGCTAGCTCCTTGCTTCTTTCCGTTGTTCTTGCCATGAGTAGGAGAAGGATGGAGAGAGAAGCATGTTTATGGGTGGTACCTAGAGGAGTGGGGCTGCCGGGCCATGAGGTCATCGGCCCTCTCTAGTCCCCAGGATACTTCTGTCTGCCTACAGGTATTGTGGCTAAATTCTGTGGCTAGTGTCCGTCCTGTGTGGAAAGATTCATGGGGTTCTGCCTTGAATTGGATTCCTCTCAGCACTGCTGACATTGTAGGCCCCTAGAGGTCTGGCTCTGATGACCATTGGGCCCGCCATGTTCTGGTTCATTTAGCAGCATTTCCTAAAAAGACGTGTCACTCTTTCTCTGATGAACCTGTCTGGCAAGTTTCCCAGACATTGTCTCAGGTACCTGGGATTCCTCCAAGAATATGAGTATGTATATAAAGTTAAAGAGCTAAAACCACAGAGTCTTGGTGTGATTATACAGCATTATTAGTTTTGTGACTCCTCACATTGTTGCTTTCAAATTCCCAACAGGAAATAGGTTCCTTAACCACAGCAACACTCAGGGCACCTTCCGTCATCTTAGGAACATGGCCACCTTCTCCCCAGGCAAGGGCCTAGAGGAGAATCCACCTAGCTCTGAAAACTTTGCTGTCTTCTCTTCCTCTTTGCGTCTCCTTCCCATCACTTCCAGGACTTCTTTCTTGCTTGGAACTTCAGGCCATTGCTGATTAACAAGGAGCTCTATGTTTCTCACGCATAAACATGCAGACTTGAGACCTCCAGGCTTGGTTGTTGATAGCCCAAAGAGTCACAAAGGAACCTGGAAAATCCTTTCTCTCTCAACAGCACTTGTTTCTCACACCTGGTATCTTGCTGTCAAATCCTAGTTTTCATGTCAAAGCTGAACTTTACCAGCTTTTAAAATTTTCCTTTTTTTTAAACAATATAATTTTTTATTTTTATTTTTATTTATTTATTTATTTTTGGCTGTGTTGGGTCTTTGTTTCTGTGTGAGGGCTTTCTCTAGTTGCGGCAAGCGGGGGCTACTCTTCATCGCGGTGCGCGGGCCTTTCACCATCGCGGCCTCTCTTGTTGCGGGGCACAGGCTCCAGACGCGCAGGCTCAGTAGTTGTGGCTCACAGGCCCAGTTGCTCCACGGCATATGGGAGCCTCCCAGACCAGGGCGCGAACCCGCGTCCCCTGCATTGGCGCCACCAGGGAAGCCCCAACAATATAGTTTTTTATTGAAGTATAGTTGACGTATAATATTATATGTTACAGGTGTACAATATAATGATTCACAATTTTTAAAAGTTATACTCATTTATAATTAAGTATTGGGTATATTCCTGTGTTGTATAATGTGTCCTTGTAGCTTATTTTACCTAAAAGTTTGCACCTTTTAGTCCCCTACCCCTATATTGCCCCGTCCCCCTTCCCTCTCCCCACTGGCAACCAATAGTTTGTTCTCTACATCTGTGAATCTGCTTCTTTTTTGTTATATTCACTAGTTTGTTGTATTTTTTAGATTCCACATATAAGTGATCTCATACAGTATTTGTCTTTCTCTGTCTGACTTATTTCACTTAGCATAATGCCTTCCAAATCCATCCATATTGCTGCAAATGACAAAATTTCATTATTTTTTATGGCTGAGTAGTATTCCATTGTGTACATATATACCACATCTTTTTTATCCATTCCTCTCTTGATGGACACTTAGATTGCTTCCATATCTTGGCAATTGTAAATAATGCTGCTATGAACATTGGGGTGCATGGTTCTTTTCAAATTAGTATTTTAGGGTTTTTTTTGGATATATACACAGGAGTGGAATTTCTGGGTCAAATTATATGACTAATAAGGGGTTAATATCCAACATATATAAACAGCTCATACAACTCAACATCAAAAAAATAAAACCAAAACATAACTGTTAAAAAATGGGCAGAAGAACTGAATAGACATTTTCCTAAAGAGGAAATGCAGACGGCCAACAGGCACATGAAAAGATGCTCAACATCACTAATCATTAGGGAAATGCAAATCAAAACCACAATGAAGTATCATCTCACACCAGTCAGAATGGCTGTCATCAAAAAGAACACAAATAACAAATGCTGGTGAGGATGTTGTGCACTGTTGGTGGGGATATAAATTGGTGCGGGTACTGTGGAAAACAGTAAGGAGGTTTCTCAAAACACTAAACGTGAATTTTACCAGATTTTTACTCTTGGGAGTTCTCTAAGATGCCAGAGTCACTACTGATCTCTCCAGCCATCTGAAACAAAGAGGGATAGTTCCATGCTGTGGAAGAATAAAAAGAAAGGCAACTTCATTTAAATTTTTCACCCATCTATAGATAATGCTACATATACAAAGTGAAAACTTACCAAATGTGTGGCATCCGAAAATACAATCATCAAATTCTGGATCACTGCAGAGATTAATGAAAGCCATATCTTTAAAGTCAGTCTGATCAGTCACAAAAAACACAAATGTCAAGTCAGAAAATTTATGTTACGTTCAGCTGATCATATGTTGAACCATGGAAGTCTCAAATAACCACCAAGCGTCACTTCCTCCTTCTCCTACAACAAGAAAATTAGCTCTGGAGCCAGTGTTCTTTTGAGAAATGCAGTTATACAAAGGAAGGAACCAAATGCCAATTCTAGAGTAATCAATCCACACACAAAACAAAACAAAACAAAGCTCACAACACATGTTATATAGACATAGGTTAGGTACAGGTAGGGGGTAATGGATATTTAGTTTTTATTAGAACAATGGTCCTTTCTTTATAAAATCAGTTTGGAGATCTCCAGGCTTACAAATGAAGCTTTCACTCTTCATCTGCAGAAATCAGTGTTGCATGCATTCATTAGTTCCTGTGCTCAATTGCTAGATAACAATTTATTTTTGAAAGGTTTGAAAAATTATATAATCTTCATGTAGTGTGAAATAATGACAATGTAGGGAAACATGATAAAAAGAACAATGACTTAAGATTTAGGCAGTCCAGGGCTTGGTCACTTAACTATCTTTTTGAATGTGATATTTAACTTAGAGTCTTCTGTCCATTTCTTCACCTGTTCAGTGGACATATGTGTATTTACCCTGAGGGACTATGTTAATATTAACTCTGTAACATGTAAGATTTCTGGCACACTCTCCTTCAGCATAGGCATTTAACACATGAGAGCACATATTGCTATTAATGAACTCTCTAGCAAACAAACACATAAAAATGATTTGTCAAAGTTTGAAAACATAAGGGCATTCAGATGCCTAGCTATGAAAACTGATAGCCACTCTTAAGTAATTATAAATGATTATTTCAAGTGTGATTTTTTTAATTCAGGGGAAAATATAATTTGAGAAATGCAACTTAATTTTTTTTAAATATAGAAAAAGGCTTCTTAGTAAAGATAGGACTATTAAGCAACATTTCAAAGTAAAATTTAAACCCGAGGATGCACCCCAAGTTCTCCAAAGCCACCATTCTCCACCTCCCTGTGTTACTCAATCCCCTCTCTTAATCCTCCCAATTTATTAGCCACTTTATGGATCAAGCACCCTTTAACTTGCTATTTGTTTTACTTATCCAGCATCCTATTTTGCATTTAATTTAAAAACTAGGTCAGTGAAATGGCTTATTTTGATCTATCTTAAAAGAAAAGAAGAAGAATTTCTCAGGTCATCACTTACCCTAGATAAATAAAAGAAAAAAAGAAGATAATCTTGGATGTTATCTCTAACATTTACATGAACTGAATCTGTGGTGGTGAAGAGAGATATTAGTGCTTCTACTGCTCCTTATTTTTATCTTAAGAACTTGGAGAAATTAGAACTGAATTTGTTGAGATTACCATTGGTGCCCCCCTTGCGCCTGTAGCTCCCGTGGTCACACTTTCTGAACACTACTTCAGGATTCTAGAAAAGGAGGGGGCTCCACCAAGAGTGGTTTGCAGATCCCCTTTCTCGTTCATTTCCCTGCAACATACTGGGTGAAATAAAGCTGTATATTCTATGGTATGTGGATTTATGATGATTTTGTCCAGATTGATTAAGCTAATGTAAATGTTATAAAATTAATAGCAGCTTTAAAGGATTCTTGCAAAGAAACTTTAAAGATATAATAAGGCAAGTAAGAAAAGTAAAAACAGACAACTTTCCTTTTATTACAAGCTTTTAATCAGCTACATTATAATATGTTAAAAAATCTGACAAGGACCAGTCCCATACACACACACACACACACACACACACACACATATGTATATTTATGTATATATATATATACACTTCAGTGAAGTTAAATAGGATATTCTGTATGAGCCAGAATAACATTGCTTATGATCAAATTTTCTCAACTTCATTGGACAGATAAGAAAAGCTCATTTCACATAGGTGGAATATAGTAATAATTCATAAAACTTTAATACAAAGAAGATGAATTCCCAAGTAAAACTATATAAATTTACCTCAGCTTAGCCTGTTTGGACAAACAAATGTTACTTCTCTTCATCATTCCCTCCCTCCCTTCCTTCCTCTGTCTCTCTCATGTACATGCACACACAGCTTTTTTTTAAGTATAGAAATATCCAGTATTTGAATTATGTACCTGTGTATATTTCCATTATAATATTCTGTGATATGAAAAAATATTTTGTACAAATTAATTACCCTGTTTAGTTTACATTTAATAGTAAACTGTGGTTCCATTGATCACTATAATAATTATGATGTAAAGGATCCAAACATGGATTCAGCTAAATTCAGACTTGTAGAGGGTCAGCACGCAGCCTGTTACCAGAAGGACAGAAGTGCTTGAGAACATGTTTATTTCTCAGCCAGCATTCTTCCCAGATTTACAAACCGATCAAAATGTCAGTTCAGCTGATGGCAAAGAATAAGACATTTGCAAAAGGAATGCATGAGCAAAACTGCTTTCAGCAAAAATTTTTTTGACATTAGTAAAAATTAAAGTTTTTAGCAACATACCACTTGCAAAGTGATTGAAATGAGGTTGCAAAGGCAGTGACTATCTTGCACAAAGAGGCACAGTGTTAAGTAACTGCAGATAAATGAACTTCAGTGTATTAAAATGAAGAATTTTAAGAATGTTCTCAGTTAAGTTCCTGCATCTTGCGGTTCCATGACTAGCACGGAAATAAGGCAAATTGTCACTTCCAAGAAGGTAAAACTCAAGAACTTTGATTCATTGGTTGCATATTAATCACTATTCAGTTAGAAGTCATACTCAACAGAATTACTGATATGGCTCTGAGTGATTTAATTTTTATTCCTCAACATGCTTTTTAGAAGAGTTACAGGTGTGCACACATAAATTAGAAATAAGATTCTTTTAAAACTTGAATCATGTCTGTAATGAAAAACACTTCATGAAAAGTTGTAGACTTATCTGAGAACATCTGTTCAGAGATTTTTTTTTCAGTATAAATTTATTGGTCCTGAAATGTTCTGGAAATAGCAAATAAGGTGCACTCTTGCCTTTAGGGAAGGATATAACATTTCAGATTCACCTTATGCTGCCTCAAATTAATATTATTCGACTTTCAAATGAAAAGAAATTCCATGTGGTTCCCTTTGGATAATCCATGTATTATCCTCACTAACATAAATATGGAAGTGCATTGTTGCTCAAGAAATATATTCAGGAGCAGTGAACTAAAATTAAAGACAATGCACATAAACTGTAGTTTTAACCAGTTATTTTTATCTGTATCACTTAAATCATATCAGCAAATATTTATTGAGTTCCTTTGATAGTAATTGCTGAGCAAACTGAAAAGGAGCATAACACCTGGTTGTTGAAGTCAAATGGCTTCTATCCTTTACTACTTTGCTAGGGCTGCTATAACAAAACACTGCAGACTGGCTGGCTTACGAAACAGAAATTTATTTTCTCACAGTTCTGGAGGATGGAAGTTTTTTTTTTTAATTAATTAATTTGTTATTTATTTATTTAACATCTTTATTGGAGTATAATTTCTTTACAATGCTGTGTTAGTTTCTGCTTTATAACAAAGTGAATCAGCTATAAATATACATATATCCCCATATCTCCTCCCTTTTGCGTCTCCCTCCCACCCTCCCTATCCCACCCCTCTAGGTGGTCACAAAGCACCAAGCTGATCTCCCTGTGCTATGCAGCTGCTTCCCACTAGCTATCTATTTTACAATTGGTAGTATATATAAGTCCATGCCACTCTCTCACTTTGTCCCAGCTTACCCTTCCACCTCCCTGTGTCCTCAAGTCCATTCTCTACGTCTGCATCTTGATTCCTGTCCTGCCCCTAGGTTCTTCAGAAACTTTTTTTTTTTTTTAGATTCCATAATATGTGTTAGCATACGGTGTTTGTTTTTCTCTTTCTGACTTACTTCACTCTGTATGACAGACTCTAGGTCCATCCACCTGACTACAAATAACTCAATTTCACTTCTTTTTGTGGCTGAGTAGTATTCCATTGTAAATATCTGCCACATCTTCTTTATCCATTCATCTGTCGATGGACATTTAGGTTGGTTCCATGTCCTGGCTATTGTAAATAGTGCTGCAATGAACATTGAGGTATATGTTTCCTTTGAATTATGGTTTTCTCAGGGTATATGCCCAGTAGTGGGATTGCTGGATCATATGGTAGTTCTAGTTTTAGTTTTTTAAGAAACCTCCATACTGTTATCCATAGTGGCTGTATCAATTTACATTCCCACCAACAGTACAAAAGGGTTCCCTTTTCTCCACACCCTCTCCAGCATTTATTGTTCGTAGATTTTTGGATGATGTCCATTCTGACCGGTGTGAGATGATACTTCATTGTGGTTTTGATTTGCATTTCTCTAATGATTAGTGATGTTGAACGTTCTTTCATGTGTTTGTCGGCAATCTATATATCTTTGGAGAAATGTCTATTTAGGTCTTCTGCCCATTTTTGGATTGGGTTGTTTGTTTTTTTGATATTGAGCTGCATGAGCTAATTGTAAATTTTGGAGATTAATCCTTTGTCAGTTGCTTCATTTGCAAATATTTACTCCCATTCTGAGGGTTGTCTTTTCATCTTGTTTAAGGTTTCCTTTGCTGTGCAAAAGCTTTTAAGTTTCATTAGGTCCCATTTGTTTATTTTTGTTTTTATTTCCATTTCTCTAGGAGCTGGGTCAAAAAGGATCTTGCTGTGATTTATGTCATGGAGTGTTCTGCCTATGTTTTCCTCTAAGAGTTTAATAGTGTCTGGTCTTACATTTAGGTCTTTAATCCATTTTGAGTTTATTTTTGCGTATGGTGTTAGGGAGTGTTCTAATTTCATTCTTTTACATGTAGCTGGCCAGTTTTCCCAGCACCACTTATTGAAGAGGCTGTCTTTGCTCCACTGTATATTCTTGCCTCCTCTATCAAAGATAAGGTGACCATATGTGCTTGGATTTATCTCTGGGCTTTCTATCCTGTTCCACTGATCTGTATTTCTGTTTTTGTGCCAGTACCATACTGTCTTCATTACTGTAGCTTTGTAGTATAGTCTGAACTCCGGAGCCTGATTGCTCCAGCTCCGTTTTTCTTTCTCAAGATTGCTTTGGCAATTCAGGGTCTTTTGTGTTTCCATACAAATTGTGAAATTTTTTGTTCTAGTTCTGTGAAAAATGCCAGTGGTAGTTTGATAGGGATTGCATTGAATCTGTAGATTGCTTTAGGTAGTAGAGTCATTTTCACAATGTTGATTCCTCCAATCCAAGAACATGGTATATCTCTCCATCTATTTGTATCATCTTTAATTTCTTTCAACAGTGTCTTATAATTTTCTGCATACAGGTCTTTTGTCTCCTCAGGTAGGTTTATTCCTAGATATTTTATTCTTTTTGTTGCAGTGGTAAATGGGAGTGTTTTCTTAATTTCACTTTCAGATTTTTCATCATTAGTGTATAGGAATGCAAGAGATGTCTGTTCATTAATTTTGTATCCTGCTACTTTACCAAATTCATTGATTAGCTCTAGTAGTTTTCTGGTAGCCTCTTTAGGATTCTCTATGTACAGTATCATGTCATCTGCAAACAGTGACAGTTTTACTTCTTCTCTTCCGACTTGGATTCCTTTTATTTCTTTTACTTTTCTCATTGCTGTGGCTAAAACTTCCAAAACTATGTTGAATAATACTGGTGAGAGTGGACAACCTTGTCCTGTTCCTGATCTTAGAGGAAATGTTTTCAGTTTTTCACCATTGAGAGTGATATTGGCTGTGGGTTTGTAATATATGGCCTTTATTGTGTTGAGGTAAGTTCTCTCTATGCCTACTTTCTGGAGGGTTTTTATCATAAATGGATGTTGAATTTTGTCAAAAGCTTTCTCTGCATCTATTGAGTTGATCATATGGTTTTTCTCCTTCAGTTTGTTAATATGGTGTATCACATTGTTTGATTTCCATATACTGAAGAATCCTTGCATTCCTTGGATAAACCCCTCTTGATCATGGTGTAGGATCCTTTTAATGTGCTGTTGGATCCTGTTTGCTAGTATTTTGTTGAGGATTTTGAATCTATGTTCGTCAGTGATATTGGCCTGTAGTTTGCATTTTTTGTGACGTCTTTGTCTGGTTTTGGTATTAGGGTGATGGTGGCCTCGTAGAATGAGTTTGGGTATGTTCTTCCCTCTGCTATATTTTGGAAGAGTTTGAGAAGGATAGGTGTTGGCTCTTCTCTAAATGTTTGATAGAATTCGCTTGTGAAGCCAGCTGGTCCTGGACTTTGGTGTGTTGGAAGATTTTTAATCACAGTTTCAAATTCAGTGCTTGTGATTGGTCTGTTCATATTCTCTATTTCTTCCTGGTTCAGTCTCGGAGGGTTGTGCATTTCTAAGAATCTGTCCATTTCTTCCAGGTTGTCCATTTTATTGGCATATAGTTGTTTGTAGTAATCTCTCATGATCCTTTGTATGTCTGCAGTGTCAGTTGTTACTTCTCCTTTTTCATTTCTAATTCCATTGATTTGAGTCTTCTCCCCTTTTTTCTTGATGAGCCTGGCTAATGGTTTATCAATTTTGTTTATCTTCTGAAAGAACCAGCTTTTAGTTTTATTGATCTTTGCTATGGTTTCCTTCATTTCTTTTTCATTTATTTCTGATCTGATCTTTATGATTTCTTTCCTTCTGCTAACTTTGGGGTTTTTTTGTTCTGCTTTCCTAATTGCTTTAGGTGTAAGGTTAGGTTGTTTATTTGAGGTGTTTCTTGTTTCTTGAGGTAGGACTGTATTGCTATAAACTTACCTCTTAGAACTGCTTTTGTTGCATCCCGTAGGTTTTGGGTTGTCGTGTTTTCATTGTCATTTGTTTCTAGGTATTTTTTGATTTCCTCTTTGATTTCTTCAGTGATCTCTTGGTTATTAACTAGTGTATTGTTTAGCCTCCATGTGTTTGTATTTTTTACAGATTTTTTTCCTGTAATTGATATCTAGTCTCATAACGTTGTGGTCAGAAAAGATACTTGATACGATTTCAATTTTCTTAAATTTACCAAGGTTTCATTTGTGACCCAAGATATGATCTATCCTGGAGAATGTTCCATGAGCAGTTGAGAAGAAAGTGTGTTCTGTTGTTTCTGGGTGGCATGTCCTATAAATATCAATTAAGTCCATCTTGTTTAATGTGTCATTTAAAGCTTGTGTTTCCTTATTTATTTTCATTTTGGATTATCTGTCCTTTGGTGAAAGTGGGGTGTTAAAGTACCCTATCATGTTTATCTTACTGTCGATTTCCCCTTTTATGGGTGTTAGTATTTGCCTTATGTATTGAGGTGCTCCTATGTTGGGTGCGTAAATATTTACAATTGTTGTATCTTCTTCTTGGTTCGATCCCTTGATCATTATGTAGTGTCCTTCTTTGTCTCTTATAATAGTCTTTGTTTTAAAGTCTATTTTGTCTGATAGGAGAATTGCTACTCCAGCTTTCTTTTGATTTCCATTTGCATGGAATATCTTTTTCCATCCCCTCACTTTCAGTCTGTATGTGTCCCTAGGTCTGAAGTGGGTCTCTTGTAGACAGCATATATATGGGTCTTGTTTTTGTATCCATTCAGCCAGTCTGTGTCTTTTGGTTGGAGCATTTAATCCACTTACATTTTAGGTAATTATCGATATGTATGTTCCTATTACCATTTTCTTAATTGTTTTGGGTTTGTTATTGTAGGTCTTTTCCTTCTCTTGTGTTTCCTGCCTAGAGAAGTTCCTTTAGCATGTGTTGTAAAGCTGGTTTGGTGGCACTGAATTCTCTTAGCTTTTGCTTGTCTGTAAAGCTTTTAATTTATCTGTCAAATTTGAATGAGATCCTTGCTGGGTAGAGTAATCTTGGTTGTAGGTTTTTCTGTTTCATCACTTTAAATATGTCCTGACACTCCCTTCTGGCTTGCAGAGTTTCTGCTGAAAGATCAGCTGTTAACCTTGTGGGGATTCCCTTATGTGTTACTTGTTGTTTTTCCCTTGCTGCTTTTAATATTTTTTCTTTGTATTTAATTTTTGATAGTTTGATTAATATGTGTCTTGGCGTGTTTCTCCTTAGATTTATCCTGTATGGGACTCTCTGTGCTTCCTGGACTTGATTAACTATTTCCTTTGCCATATTAGGGAAGTTTTCAACTATAATCTCTTCAAATATTTTCTGAGTCCCTTTCTTTTTCTCTTCATCTTCTGGGGCCCCTATAATTCGAATGTTGGTATGTTTAATGTTGTCCCAGAGTTCTCTGAGACTGTCCTCAAGTCTTTTCATTTTTTTTTTTTTTTCTGTGTTCTGCTCTGCAGTAGTTATTTCCACTATTTATCTTCCAGGTCACTTATCCGTTCTTCTGCCTCAATTATTCTGCTATTGATCCCTTCTAGAGAATTTTTAATTTCATTTATTATGTTGTTCATCACTGTTTGTTTGCTCTTTAGTTCTTCTAGGTCCTTGTGAAACGTTTCTTGTATTTTCTCCATTCTATTTCCAAGATTTTGGATCATGTTTACTATCATTATTCTGAATTCTTTTTCAGGTAAACTGCCTATTTCGTCTTCATTTGTTAGGTCTCGTGGGTTTTTACCTTGCTCCTTCATCTGCTATGTGTTTCTCTGTCTTCTCATTTTTCTTAACTTACTGTGTTTGGGGTCTCCTTTTCCCAGGCTGCAGGTTCGTAGTTCCCATTGTTTTTGGTATCTGCCCCCAGTGGCTAAGGTTGGTTCAGTGGGTTGTGTAGGCTTCCTGGTGGAGGGGACTAGTGCCTGTGTTCTGGTGGATGAGGCTGTATCTTGTCTTTCTGGTGGGCAGGTCCACGTCTGGTGGTGTGCTTTTGGTTGTCTGTGGCCTTGTTATGATTTTAGGCAGCCTCTCTGCTAGTGGGTGGGGTTGTGTTCCTGTCTTGCTAGTTGTTTGGCATGGGGTGTCCTGCACTCCAGCTTGCTGATCGTTGAGTGGAGCTGCGTCTTGGCGTTGAGAGGGAGATCTGTGGGAGATTTTTGCCGTTTGATATTATGTGGAGCTGGGAGGTCTCTTGTGGACCAATGTCCTGAACTTGGCTCTCTCACCTCAGAGGCACAGCCCTGACACCTGGCTGGAGTACCTGCAGCCTGTCATTCACGCGGCTCAGAATGAGAGGGAGAGAAAAAAGAAGGAAAGAAAGAAGAAAATAAAATAAAATAAAGTAAAATAAAGTTATTAAAAGAAAAAATAAAAAAATAATTATTAAAAAAATTTTTTTCAATAAAAAAAATAAAAGAAGGAAGAGACCAACCAATAAACAATCCAACAATGATAACAAGTGCTAAAAACTATACTAAAAAAGAAGAAAAAAAAAAAGGACAGACAGAACTGTAGGACAAATGGTAAAAGCAAAGCTGTACAGACAAAATCACACACACAAGCATACACGTACACATTCACATAAAGAGAAAAAGGGAAAAAAAAAAAATATCGTTGCTCCCAATGTCCACCTCCTCAATTTGGGATGATTCGTTGTCTGTTCAGGTATTCCACAGATGTAGGTACATCAAGTTGTTTGTGGAGCTTTAATCCGCTGCTTCTGAGGCTGCTGGGAGAGATTTCTCTTTCTCTTCTTTGTTTGCACAGCTCCCGGGGTTCAGCTTTGGATTTGGACCCACCTCTGCGTGTAGGTTGCCTGAGGGCATCTGTTCTTCGCTCACACAGGACGGGGTTAAAGGAGCAGCTGATTCGGGGTCTCTGCCTCACTCAGGCCGGGGGGAGGGAGGGGTATGGATGCGGGGCGAGCCTGCGGCGGCAGAGGCCGGCGTGACTTTGCAGCAGCCTGAGACGCGCCACGCGTTCTCCTGGGGAAGTTGTCCCTGGATCACAGGACCCTGGCAGTGGCGGGCTGCACAGGCTTCCGGGAGGGGAGGTGTGGATAGTGACCTGGGCTCGCACACAGGCTTCTTGGTGGCCGCAGCAGCAGCCTTAGCGTCCCATGCCCGTCTATGGGGTCCACGCTGATAGCCGCGGCTCGCGCCCGTCTCTGGAGCTCGTTTAGGCGGCACTCTGAATCCCCTCTCCTCGCGCACCAGGAAACAAAGAGGCAAAAAAAAGTCTCTTGCCTCCTCGGCAGCTCCAGACCTTTTCCCGGACTCCCTCCCGGCTAGCTGTGGCACACTAGCCCCCTTCAGGCTGTGTTCACGCCGCCAACCCCAGTCCTCTCCCTGCGATCCGACCAAAGCCCGAGCCTCAGCTCCCAGCCCCCGCCCGCCCCAGCGGGTGAGCAGACAAGCCTCTCAGGCTGGTGAGTGCTGCTCGGCGTCGAGCCTCTGTGCGGGAATCTCTCCGCTTTGCCCTCCGAACCCCTGTGGCTGCGCTCTCCTCCGTGGCTCCAAAGCTTCCCCCCTCCGCCACCCGCAGTCTCCGCCCACGAAGGGGCTCCTAGTGTGTGGAGACCTTTCCTCCTTCACGGCTCCCTCCCACTGGTGCAGGTCCCGTCCCTATTCTTTTGTCTCTGTTTTTTCTTTTTTCTTTTGCCCTACCCAGGTACGTGGGGGAGTTTCTTGCCTTTTGGGAAGTCTGAGGTCTTCTGCCAGCGTTCAGTAGGTGTTCTTTAGGAGGTGTTCCACAGGTAGATGTATTTCTGATGTATTTGTTGGGAGGAAGGTGATCTCCGCGTCTTACTCTTCCGCCATCTTGAAGGTCTCTCCCTGGAGGATGGAAGTTTAAGATCAGGGTTTTGGCGGGTTTGGTTTCTCCTGAGGCCTGTCTTCTTATTGTGCAGATGGATGGCTGCCTTTTCTCTGTGTCCTCATATGGTCATCCCTCAGTCCGTGCATGTTTCTGGTGTCTCTCTTTACCTGTACAAATGTCCTCCTCTTATAAGAACACTAGTCATACTGGATTGGGGCTCACCATAAAGACCTCATTTAACTTAGTCACTTCTTTAAAAGACCTTGTCTCCAAAAATGGTCAAATATTGATATACTTGGGGGTCAGGAATTCAACATAGGAATTTCAAGGGGGACATAGTTCATCCCATAACACACCTTAATTGTTCATAGTAAGATTCGACCACATTGAATACAGTTGTTTATACAAAAAATGTTTCTTTCCAGCTTTTCTTAATTAGTATCATTGTCCAAAAATTCAATTTTATTAAAATTAAAAAGAAATGAGCATGGTGTGTCTGTGTATGTCAGTAACTTATACTAAATCCTGTCCACACTTGCCAACACAAGGACCTTGCTCCAGAAATGATCTTCTCTCAGATTCCCTAGATGTTTTTTTAAACAAGATTTTTTTTTTTTTTTAATTTATTTATTTTTGGCTGTGTTGGGTCTTCGTCTCTGTGCGAGGGCCTTCTCTAGCTGCGGCAAGCGGGGGCCGCTCTTCATTGCGGTGCGCAGGCCTCTCACCGTCGCGGCCTCTCTTGTTGTGGAGCACAGGCTCCAGATGCGCAGGCTCAACAATCGTGGCTCACGGGCCCAGGTGCTCCGCGGCATGTGGGATCCTCCCAGACCAGGGCTCGAACCCGTGTGCCCTGCATTGGCAGGCAGATTCTCAACCATTGTGCCACCAGGGAAGCCCTAAACAAGTTTTTAACTTTTTAGCTCTTACTTTTACAGATCTGAGATATTTATATTTTTGTACATGCAGTACCTTCCTAAAAAGTGCAAGAACCTTATAAGAACATTATCAGCAGGCATTATACTTTAACTATTTATATAACCTCAGCATGAATGCAAGGTTAGTTAAATGAAAGGAACCAACATTTATTGAACAATATTCAGGTTGTCAGATTTGAATTATTTGCCTGCTTTGCACTTCAAATCACTTGCTAATAATAATCATTGGTCAAGGAAGTTAAGTGAAGTTTTGATTGAAAATCAGCTTATTTGTTTTATGTAGAATATTAATATACTCACTGTAAATGTCCATTAAGTAAATTTATTCCATCTATTATAACATATGCCTTTAGGAATAATATTAATTGGTTTATTCTGCTTGATTATTCACTGTACCCATTTTTATCTGATGCCATCATGACCTTTTACAGAAAGGAAAGTATATATAAACAAATACATAATTTTAAAAATTTTATGAAGGGAGTGACAGGATTAAGGAGGGGTGCAACATGTATTAAAGAAAAAGAACTAAAGTAAATGTGGAAGATATTTACTAGAACTGAGTTGTTGATGCAAACCTCTTTGTTATATAATTGTAAATATATTTGAATATTTTCTAATAAAAATATTTTTTCAATAATTTTTACCAGAAAACGCCAAAGGAAAGCTAATTGACTAAAAGTCAGTTGGTTTGAAGAAAGCAGAACTCTTAAATTCACAAATAGTAGCAATAAAAATGGCTAAGACTTTCGGGCCGTGTCATTTTTTAAATAAAAATAAATAAAATTTTGTAATAAAAAAAAATTTATGCTTCCTCTCTATATTCATGACTTAAAACTTAGTAGTTTTATAACAAACTGTTATTAATAAGTGAAATATATATTAGAATATAGATGCTAGTTAGTTCAGAAGCATGTAACAATCATCAATGAGTAAACAATAATCCTAATTAGGATTATTAGACATCATTAGGATTAGACATTGTTCCTAGAATTACACTGAAATATACATAATTCTCCTTTCTTACCTCAAGAATACAAAATGTGCTTTAAGTTTCATTCATTTTTGTTAAATTTCTACTCTGTGCAAGATTATCTGCTACGCATTGTACTGTACTCTAGTTGATTAACTTTCTAGAGAAAGAATAATCACACTTAAACAGTTTTTATCATTTAAAGTTTGCTTATTATATAAGCAAATAATTCCTCAGCACCTTTTGGAATGAACAAAGTTGTAAACTCTGTTTTCTGTCTCTACAGAGTTAAGAAGTCCTTATGGGAAACTGAAAAGGAAGCAAGATATTACCTCAACACATACAAATTATTATAAGTATTCATATAAGCCACAGTGTTATACATTCCATATCAGTTCATGATTTCATAGCAAGCTAATGAGAGACAAACAGACAAGTTAGAGAAAATATAACCTATAATCGGTTCTTAATATAATATAAGGTTTCTCAGCATTGCCTAATTTCTCCATCCTCTCCATGCTGCCTTCTTTGCCTAGGTGCTACGCACAAAACCCTGATGTTTTTCATCACTTTCTATTTCCCAGTGAATGACAACGGTCTAATTCAAAAAGTGAGCCCAAAGTTACTTTTATTAAAATAATTTTTCTTAGTACCTCTCTTCTACCCTGTTGATGATTTTGTTTACATTCCCTCAGAAACGTGTATATTGTTTTCAGGAAACTATCTCACTGTATTTTCCACTTGATTTTTAGCTGTGTTTTATGTGTTCCTTATAAGATTATAAAACCTTTTCCCAACTACTTTCTCAACACTTCAGGGTTTCTTGAAGCCTGTTGCACTTCTGTGCATATAGAAGGTCATTAAGAGATGAATTAATGTGTTAATGAAAAGTTGCCAACAGTGAATTTCTCCACAGCTAATCCTACATTTCATTAATGTTCTACTAAATGAAAGAATTTCAATATAACACAGCCACCATTATGATTATTGCAAACCTCTTAAAATTATCATTCGCTGTTAAATATGTAATTTTATGGTGATATTAATAATGATATCTCATATGTCAAAAGTTTTGATACTAATAACTTTGTGTTCTGTTGAGCCCCTCATGTTAAAGGGCTAATGACAAATTAACTGAAACGAACATGCTAGTCGTTAAAGTCACTCGGTGGCTATCAATCTGGATCTTAATATGTTTAATTACGTTAATGTTTAATTACGTTAATGCCAGTCAATTAGTCAAGCAACTTAGCTTCATCTATTTCCTGGCTCTGCTGATTATAGAACTGTAAACGTTTATACATGAGGAAGTGAGAAGTCTGCCAACACCCATCAAAGGAAAACATGGAATTATCATTAGTTTCTAAGACAGAATTCCCATATACTTTGGGGAAATTGCAAACTTTGCTGTTAAGTCAATTAGCTAGTTGTTGTTTCTAAACTATATGTGAAAAGACGTTCCAAGGTGAATATTCTGTAATACACTATCAGCCAACATTTAAGATGGGTTTCATTAGCTACGTAAGTCTAGTGTAAGGCATTGAATTTGTTTTGATTGAAAAACTGCCAAATGGAAATTGTTGGATCTTATTCAGGAGAATGGAACATATCAGTAGCAGACAAAAATGGCTGTCTAGCTGGAATTTAAATTGTATGTGTCTAATGCAAAGACAAATGGAAATGAAATCTTGGGCAACAGCACTTAGTGGACAGATGACCAACCGCCGACGTGGTAAGCATGCTTCCTTGGCACGAGACTAATAAACTACTTAAACATTCATTCTCAGTAGCCCATAGGAAGAAGTGGTCATGACTTTCGTTTTCTTTTCTTTTTTTTTTTTAATTTGTCACTCTCACTCTCTTTCCCCTTCATCCCCTATCAAACATTGCCGCTGTTAAGATTTAGATTCTAGTTCATACCGAATACTATTGCACATTTGACTAATTCATTCATTCCCCTTTTCAAACAAGTATCTATTCAGTTTACCATTTTGTCTTATTAATATTCAGTCAAAAAGTATATATTGGACACATACGTATGCCACACGATATGTTAGACTCAGAGCTTACCTACCTTTCCACTGCTGTCTCTTTCATCTTTTATGTTGGTATTTTCTTAGTGTGTTTTTTTTTTGTGTGTAATTTTTCACTCCCCACAATTAATATTATTGCTTCACTGGCATGTAGTCATCTTTAAGAAGATTGTTTAGGAGGAAGTATCCATGAAGTATGAGCTAGTGCAGGAGGACAATGTACAGTTAATCCCAAATTGCCAGTGAGAAACTTTACAGTACAGGATAGCCAAAGAATTTTAGTGAAAAGACACCAGAAAACACAATTTAAATAACCGAAATATTTTATTCTTTTCACTTGTCACTTTCAAGTTGCTTAATGTTTATTAATTCCCTGCTTTATTGAGCAGTGTATCATCTTACCATCTCAGCATCAATCCAATGATGTTATGTGGTGGGGCCTAAGAGGTAGTACAATAAACTTGTGTTAATTATACACAGACACATACAAAGAGCTTGTGCTCATGCAGTCAGCTCACAGATATGTCATTTGCCACCAAAATCACCCTAGTCAACTATCATCAAAACAAAGGCCTGAAGTCCTGCTCTCTAAACGTCTTCTTACTGAAGACGGGGTAAGATTTTGACATAAAGAAGAAATCATGATGACTGTGCTTGATATTGGTATGATAACAATGAAAGGATATAAACTAGCAACCTGATCCAGGACGCTAGTACTTCCTCTATGCTGAGTCATTATAACAAAGGTTCTGTTACTCACTTGTCATATGATTCCAGGTGTACCATTCCCTCTGTCAGACTCAGTTTGCTAATGTTTAAGTCAGCCTGTCAAGAAATATTTATGGAAAGAAATACCTTGGTCAAACATTTTGGAAATGGAAAGGATGAGATATATAGGAAAGTAGCTAGAAAATACAGTGGGGTAAGGGAAGAAATTTGTTTTAACATTGGAGAGGTTTGGACATGTATAAAGGAGAATAATTTTAACTGCAAAGTGAATATAATAGCCATTCTACCTACCTTATGGTATTGAAAGAAGTTTTACATTAACATTTGTGAAAGTGCATCCTGAAGGGTGAAGCAGTATAATAAATGCTATGTAAATTTAATCATTATCATCATCATGAATGCCTCCTATATATAATTGTATACTGAATGGCTAGATGTAAAGTATTCTTTAATTAGAAACTGCATAGATTTTTAAAAATTTCTTTCTTTGCTGCAGACATTTTTTTTAGAAGATTAAAATGGTCAGGCCAATTTGCTGTACAATTTTTAGAAGAGATACATAACATCCAAATTAACTCTCCAAATTCTTCTAAATATCTTAAAGGAAAAAAAAAAGAGGACATTTGTGTGCTGAGCTAATGGATGTTTGTAATGATATCTCTATGAGCATTAGGACAGAAAAGTTACAAGGAAGCATTTTATATATCTGTATATACATTCCTAGTATTTTTGAGACCTTTATTTGATCAATGTGGACATTTCTGCCTACTCAAGATTTGAAACATGCATTTACATTGTAATATTAAAACAGTTACTTGAATATCTGTGCTTATGATGCATTGTTTATCATTCCTACAATTGATTTGATGCAAAACTTTGGCCACTGGTCAAAACTCCAAGCTACAATTTTCCTCATGGGAAAATATAAATGGGTTTAGGAGAGAATTTACCATGGTGAGTCTTAGAAGAGCATTTCTACAGAAAGTGGAACTCCCTTGCATCATAATTATGAAACTAACTGTTCCTCTTAAGATTTTATTTATTTTTTTGTCCTTTCCATTTTATTAGCATTTACAGAGAGACGACTTATTTCTGAGCTTACTTCTTAATGGCAACATGTATATTTTTTGCTGTCTATGATATTCATTTATTTACTAACTCTATCAAACATTTGAGAAAATCTACATGGAATTATTGTGCCCAGTTCAAGAAAGAAAATAAAGAATCCAATAAAGTTTCAACAGCTCTGGGTCTTTTTAGAAGGAGAAATCATTTGTGACTGAAGAGCAGATGTAGAAAAAAATCTAGACCGAGACTTCTTAGAGGAGAAACATCCACGTTAGGTCACTTTTTAAGCTTTTAGAACACCTTAGTTTGCAAGTTATATGAGGATGGAAGGAGAAAATACAAAGATGAATAGAAATACACCATGGGTTTTACTTTCACATAACTTACAGTCATATGGACTATGTCATGTTAATACATGATTATAACATCAATTATCCATTTTTTAACATGCAAAATTAAAAAACGATCAACTTCAATCATGAATATAGATACAAAAATATTTTTAAAATGTAAACAAATGTAAGGCAACAACAAATTGCATGAAAATTATAAGTGTGAAAATTATTTTAAGAAATTTAATATAAATCATCAAAAAATTAGAGATTAAAATAGGCTGACAAAATAATTGATAATTTCTTTAATATATAAAAATTCTTAACCATCAAAAGATGATAATTAGTATCCAATAATCAAAATAAAATAAACTCATCAGCAAACAAAATAAAAAGTTTAAAACAAAACACCTTATAGAAATGAGCACATTTAATAGTGAAATGGTAAATGCATGCTCATTAAATCACAAATGAGACAAGAAGTCCACAATCATCAGTTCTATTCAATGTTGTATGAGAAATCCTGAGTGGATAGACTGCACGTATGAAGCTTGAGTGTGAGAAAATTAAAAAAAAAACTTATTTGCAAGTGATGTGATTATATTAAATTTAACAAGAAATTTTAGCAAGATTGGCAATTATGAATATAATTTTATTCACCACTCAGAGGGCTGATACCATTTTAAAGTACATCAAATGTAAATGTGAAAAAAAAAATGTAAATGTGCGTGTGCCTCCTATAGTTTCGACAGTGGACTATATTGTCAACATTTTTTTCCAGTGTTGTAGGTAAAAAAAAAAAAAAGAAAGAAAAAAAAGCCTTATCTGGTAGCTTTTATTAACATTGCCTTTATTATGAGAAAAGCTAACTCTCTTATATGTAAGGACAGTTTGCATTTATTTCCTCGTAACTATCTGGCCATACATTTGTCCCATTATGGATTGTCAGTATTGTCTCTACTTTTGGAAGCTTTATCTAATTCATGTTGATCCTTTGCTGTAACTTAATATAAAATGAAACTATTCTTTTCCTTTTTGTCATTTATTACAACTTGATTATGGTATTTTCCTTGCATACTCCCTATATTACAACTACATAGTCTAATCTTTTCTTCTGGATTGTGAGTCATACCTGGAATTCACCATAGTCTGCCCCACCTCCCCTTTAAATTTAGATTGGATTCATTTAGAATTTATACTGACGTAAGGATATATTCGCCATATCTTTGTTCATGTGGCTATCCAATTATCCCATTACAACTTATTAAATAATTTTAGTGCTACTAATTTGAGATACCATTTTTAAATCTCATATTTAATTTCGCCATGCACTTGTGTATACTTTTAGATTTTCTATTTTGTTTTATTGGATTATCTGTCTATTCTAACGACATACTACACGGTTTTAACATCTTCAATTACTAGCCATCACCTTTACATGCCTTTTTTCCCCCTCAAGTTTCTTAGCTATTCTTGCTTGTCTAACCTTCTAGAAGAGAGGAAGTTTTTAGTCAACTTTGTATAGCTCCAATAAATAAATCCTGGTGGTGCTTTTATTAAAATTGCATTCAGTTTATAAATTAACTTAGGGAGAAATGCCACTGTTATAATTTTGAGTCTTCCTATCTGAGAACATGGTGTAACCCAGCAGTTGTTCAAGACAAAACTTTTGTGCAGCAGGTAGAATTAGATAAGTAAATATTATGGGAATTAGAATTTCCATCACTGTGAAGAAGAGATTCAAACAATTAGAATCACTTAGGGAGAATGTGTGACATTTTTTTTTTTTTACATCTTTATTAGAGTATAATTACTTTACAGTGTTGTGCTAGTTTCTGCTGTACAACAAAGTGAATCAGATATATGTATACATATATCCCCATACCCCTTCCCTCTTGAGCCTCTCTCCCATCCTCCCTATCCCACCCCTCTAGGTCATCATAAAGCATCGAGCTGATCTCCCTGTGCTATGCAGCAGCTTCCCACTAGTTACCTATTTTACCTTTGGTAGTGTATACTTGGCAATGCTACTCTTTCACTCCGTCCCACCTTCCCCTTCCCCCTGTGTCCTCAAGTCTGTTCTCTATGTCTGTGTCTTTATTCTTGCCCTGCCGCTAGGTTCATCAGTACCATTTTTTTTAGATTCCATTTATATGAGATAGCATACAGTATTTGTTTTCCTCTTTCTGACTTACTTGACTCTGTATGAGAGACTCTAGGTCCATCCACCTCACTACAAATAACTCAATAGTGTTCCTTTTTATAGCTGAGTAATATTCCATCGTATATATGTGCCACACGTTCTTTATCCATTCATCTGTTGATGAACACCTAGGTTGCTTCCATGTCCTGCCTATTGTAAATAGTGTTACAATGAACATTGTGGTACATGACTATTTTTGAATTATGGTTTTCTCAGGGTATATGCCCAGTAGTGGGATTGCTGGATCATATGGTAGTTCTATTTTTAGTTTTTTAAGAAACCTCCATACTGTTATCCATAGTGGCTGTATCAATTTACATTCCCGCCAACAGTGCAAGAGGGTTCCCTTTTCTCCACACCATCTCCAGCATTTACTGTTTGTAGTTTTTTTTCATGATGGCCATTCTGACCGGTGTGAGGTAATACCTCATTGTGGTTTTGATTTGCATTTCTCTAATGATTAGTGATGTTGAGCATGTGTTTGCTGGCAATCTGTATATCTTCTTTGGAGAAATGTCTATTTAGGTCTTCCGCCCATTTTTTGATTGGGTTGTTTGTTTTTTTATCTTGAGCTACATGAGCTGCTTGTATATTTTGGAGATTAATCCTTCATCAGTTGCTTTGTTTGCAAATATTTTCTCCCATTCTGATGGTTGTCTTTTCGTCTTGTTTATGGTTTCTGTTGCTGTGCAAAAGCTTTTAAGTTTCATTAGGTCCCATTTGTTTATTTTTGTTTTTATTTCCATTTCTCTAGGAGGTGGGTCAAAAAGGATCTTGCTGTGATTTATGTCATAGAGTGTTCTGCCTATGTTTTCCTCTAAGAGTTTTAGTGTCTGGCCTTACATTTAGGTCTTTAATCCATTTTGAGTTTATTTTTGTGTATGGTGTTAGGAAGTATTCTAATTTCATTCTTTTACATGTAGCTGTCCAGTTTTCCCAGCATCACTTATTGAAGAGGTTGTCTTTTCTCCATTGTATATCCTTGACTCCTTTGTCAAAGATAAGGTGACCATATGTATGTGGGTTTATCTATGGGCTTTCTATCGTATTCCACTGATCTGTTTCTGTTTTTGTGCCAGTACCATACTGTCTTGATTACTGTAGCTTTGTAGTGTAGCCTGAAGTCAGGGATCCTGATTCCTCCAGCTCCATTTTTCTATCTCAAGATTGCTTTGGCTATTTGGGGTCTTTTATGTTTCCATACAACTTGTGAAATTCTTTGCTCTAGTTCTGTGAAAAATGCCATTGGTAGTTTGATAGGAATTGCATTGCATCTGTAGATTGCTTTGGGTAGTATAGTCATTTTCACAATGTTGATTCCTTCAATCAAAGAATGTGGTATATCTCTCCATCTGATTGTATCATCTTTAATTTCTTTCATTAGTGTCTTATAGCTTTCTGCATACAGGTCTTTTGCCTACTTAGGTAGGTTTATTCCAACGTATATTATTCTTGTTGCAATGGTAAATGGGAGTGTTTCTTAAATTTCACTTTCAGATTTTTCATCATTAGTGTATAGGAATGCAAGAGATTTCTGTGCATTAACTTTGTATCCTGCTACTTTACCAAATTCATTGATTAGCTCTAGTAGTTTTCTGGTGGCATCTTTAGGATTCTCTATGTATAGTATCATGTCATCTTCAAACAGTGACAGTTTTACTTCTTCATCTCCGATTTGGATTCTTCTATTTCTTTGTCTTCTCTGATTGCTGTGGCTAAAACTTCCAAAACTATGTTGAATAATAGTAGTGAGAGTGGGCACCCTTGTCTTATTCCTGATCTTAGAGGAAATACTTTCAGTTTTTCACCATTGAGAACGATGTTGGCTGTAGGTTTGTCATATATGGCCTTTATTAAGTTGAGGTAGGTTCCCCCTATGCCTACTTTCTGGAGAGTTTTGATCATAAATGGGTTTGGAATTTTGTTGAAAGCTTTTCCTGCATCTATTGAGACTATCATATGGTTTTTATCTTTCAGTTTGTTAATATGGTGTATCACGTTGATTGATTTGCGTATATTGAAGAATCCTTGCATTCCTGGGGTAAACCCCACTTGATCATGGTGTATGATCCTTTAAATGTGCTGTTGGATTCTGTTTGCTAGTATTGTGTTGAGGATTTTTGCATCTATGTTCATCAGTGATATTGGCCTGTAATTTTTTTTGTGATATCTTTGTCTGGTTTTGGAATCAGGGTGATGGTAGCCTCATAGAATGAGTTTGGGAGTGTTCCTCCCTCTGCTATATTTTGGAAGAGTTTGAGAAGGATAGGTGTTAGCTCTTCTCTAAATGTTTGATAGAATTCACCTGTGAAGCCATCTGGTCCTCGACTTCTGTTTGTTGGAAGTTTTTTAATTACAGTTTCAATTTTGGTGCTTGTTGTAAGTCTGTTCATGTTTTCTATTTCTTCCTGGTTCAGTCCTGGGAGGTTGTACTTTTCTAGGAATTTGTCCTTTTCTTCCAGGTTGTCCATTTTATTGGCATGTAGTTGCTCTTAGCTTTTGCTTGTCTGTAAAGGTTTTAATTTCCCCATCAAGTATGAATGAGATCCTTGCTGGGTAGAGTAATCTTGGTTGTAGGTTTTTCCCTTTCATCACTTTAAATATATCCTCCCACTCCTTTCTGGTCTGCAGAGTTTCTGCTGAAAGTTCAGCTGTTAACCTTATGGGGATTCCCCTGTGTGTTATTTGTTGCTTTTCCCTTGCAGCTTTTAATCTTTTTTCTTTCTATTTAAATTTTGTTAATTTGATTAATATGTGTCTTGGCGTGTTTCTCCTTGGGTTTAGCCTGTATGGGACTCTCTGTGCTTCCTGGGCTTGACTGACTATTTCCTTTCCCATGCTGGGAAAGTTTTTGACTATAATCTCTTCAGATATTTTCTCAGACCCTTTCTTTTTTTCTTCTTCTTCTGGGACGCCTATAATTCAAATGTTGGTGCACTTAATGTTGCTGCCGAGGTCTCTGAGACTGTCCTCAATTCTTTTCATTCTTTTTTCTTTATTCTACTCTGTGGCTGTTATTTCCACCATTCTGTCTTCCAGCTCACTTATCTGTTTTTCTGCCTCAGTTATTCTGCTATGAATCCTTCTAGATTATTTTTAATTTCAGTTATCGTGTTGTTCATTACTGTTTGTTTGCTCTTTAGTTCTTCAAGGTCCTTGTTAAACGTTTCTTGTATTTTCTCCATTCTATTTCTGAGATTTTGGACATCTTTACTATCATTACTCTGAATTCTTCTTCAGGTAGTTTGCTGGTTTCCTCTTCATGTATTTGGTCTGGTGGGTTTTTTATCTTGCTCCTTTGTGTGCAAGATATTTCTCTGTCTTCTCATTTTGTCTAATTTACAGTATTTGAGGTCTCCTTTCCCTAGACTGCAGGGTCTTAGTTCTTCTTGCTTCTGATCTCTGCCTCCAGTGGTGAGGTTGGTCCAGTGGCTTGTGTAGGCTTCCTGATGGGAGGGACTGGTGCCTGCATTCTGTTGGGTAGAGCTGAGTCTTTTCCCTCTGATGAGCAGAGCAGTGCCAGGTGGTGTGTTTTGGGGTGTCTGTGATCTTAGTATGACTTTAGGTAGTCTGTGTGCTGATGGGTGGTTTTGTGTTCCTGTCTTGCTTGTTCTGCTTTTCTTAACAGTGCCTAACTTGCTTGAAAAACCTAGTGGGAAACCACGGACTTGGTGCCCATATGAACCGCTACCTCTTATTTATTAGGGCAGCAGAAAGAGCCAGCCAGAGCTTCTGCCTCCAACCCTTAGATAAGGCAGGAAATCGCTTCACCTCAGCCGACATTTTTTACATAGTTATATTTCTGTTATTCAGGCAGAGATTGTATGATGTGATGACTGAGATGATACTTATGAAAATTCATATACTGTGTTTTAGTTCATAAAAAAATTTCTTTAGGATTATCTTTTTGAATTGTCAAAGTAATATGATCTTACTAACAAAGGATCTGGAGCTTCTAGAAACTAACAGTTTCCCCTAGGATCACAATAGATGAGTTTTATATAAAACTAGCTTTTTTATACAGTCATCCCTCAGTATCCATGGGGGATTGGTTCCAGGACCCCCATGGACACCAAAATCCTATGCTCAAGTTCCTTGGATAAAATGGCTTAGTATTTTCATACCACCTATGTGCATCCTCCCATATAGTCTAAATCATCTCCAAGTTACTTATTTTTTCAATTTATTTTATTGAAGTATAGTTGATTTACAATGTTGTGTTAATTTCTGCTGCACAGCAAAGTGATTCAGTTATATATATACATACATTCTTTTAATGCTATGTAAAGAATTACAGTTTTGCTTTTTGAAATGTTCTGAATTTTTTTTGTTGTTTTAATTTGTGATCAGTGGTTGGTTGAATCTGTGGATGTGGGAACCTGAGACCATGGAGGGCCAGCTGTACCTACAAACCTCACTTCCTTCCCAGAGGATCATGCCAATCAATTCATTTTGAATTTTGAAGTCCCTCTTACCTAAAATATTATTTCCCAAAGTGGTATCATAGATCATTATTTCCTTGTGTGATTAATGTGCCCTTCCATTAAAATAAAGTCAACTGTAGTGAAATATATTTGAGACATGCTGGATTAAGCCAGTTTTATTACCACAGGACTTCCCCAAAGATATATTATACTAATATAATTTAATAGCAAAACTTCCCCAGATAAAGTAAATATAATCGTATTCCTAAAACTTTATAAGGTTTAGATACCAAATTTAGAGAAAGACCCCATGTATCAAGCTAATTAGCATGTGTTGAATTTCTGAGCCTTGGATTCTAAAGTGGTAGAGTGTTTCGGAACAGTTTTATTATCTTCACAGAGATGGAGATATATGTAAGTGGACTACATAACCACTTTTGCAGAGGAGTTTTACAAAATTTTGTGATACCCTCTATTTCTCTCCTATCTCCCCACTATTCACTAAACCTAAGGATGCTCATCATAGTGACATTATTTCATTTAATGCTTTATTCTTTGATAAATCAAAAGCATTTAAACATTAAGACACATGGCAAGAGGAAGTTTCCTAGTACAGTAAGTCCCCTACATACGAATGAGTTCCATTCCAAGAGTGATTTCATAAGTCCAATTTGTTTGTAAGTCCAACACAGTTAGCCTAGGTACCCAACTAACACAGTTGGCTATATAGTACTGTGCTGTAATAGGTTTATAACACTTTTCACACAAATAATACATTAAAAAAAAATAAAACATTTTAAATCTTATAGTATAGTACCTTGAAAAGTACAGTAGTACAGTACAATAGCTGGTATGCAGGGGCTGGCATTGAGCAAACAGGCAAGAAGAGTTACTGACTGGAGGAGGGAGAGGAGGTGGGAGATGGTAGAGCTGAATGATCATCAGGAAGAGGAGACGGAGGGCAAGCTGTAATTTCACTCACGCCTGACATTGATGGCACAGCTTCTGATTCCTTGCTGGATTCAATTCTATCTACCCTCTTGAAAAAACGATCCAGTGATGTCTGTACTGTACTCTATACAGAACTATACAGTAAAGTACACAAAAGCACAACCACTTGTAGAGGATGCACGCACGTGACAATGTACGCCAGACACGTGAACTGACTTACATGATTGGACATGTGAATGCACGTTAGCTTCTTTGAAAGTTCACAACTTGAAGGTTCGTACGTAGGGAACTTACTGTAAATAATGAGGCTGTATACTATTGTCAGATGTGAGTAACAAAAATACCTACATGTCTAGGTATTGTCTAAAGAGAGAAATAAAATGTTTAGGTTTAGTAATTATTTAAAATTATATAGTTGAGGAGAGTTACGTAAACGAGTATGCTCAAATGCCTTTATAAAGAAATAACATTAATGTACTAGGTGAGTAATATGTTTTTCCTTTCCAAAGAATGTTATATCTTTCTCAGTTAGAGACTGAAAGTACAGTAATAAAAACATGTCCTTTAAAAATAAAGATAAACCTAAGATATAGAATTATCTTTGCCTTTCTGCCAACACCAGTTATCTTGTTAAGCCTCTTTTTTTTGCTATTTTCTTTTACTTTGGTGATATCTAAGCTTCCCACAATTTAAATTTTTTCCTCTTTGCAGATCTGCATCTCCAAATCCAGATATTTTCTCATGAAAATCTTTATCTAAAAATACATCTCCATTCCAAAGTGTTTTTAATAAATTTCAGATCCTCATATTAAATTGCTTTTTGTAAATCTCCTTTAAGAGACTTAATATAACATTAATCCCTGCCAAAAAGATAGAGCTTCTGTATGCCAATTACACTTTTAGCACTGAGAATGTACACATTGTTCCTGATATTTTGATTGTCTGTTGCTGTGTAATCAACACCACAAGATGTAGAGGCTTAACTCAGCAAAGGTATGCTTGTTTATGAGTTTCCTATCTGGTTGTAGCTGTTTAGATAGCTCATCTCTGTTCTATGCATTGTCATCTATCTCAACATTGGGTTGGAGGAGCCATTCTCAAGACTTCTCTTTTACTTGGCTGGCAAAACTCTTGCTGGCTCAGCTAAAGCTGTTGTCGTGGTTCACATTTTTCCCTATAAGAGACACTTCACAAAGCGGCCTGGGCTTCCTTACAGCAAGACAGAGGGACTATCAAAGGGAGGAATCAAAAGATAGCAATCTGTTCAGAGCTGGGTCTGTCTTCATACTGTATCACTTCAGTCCTATTCTATTAGTTTAAGCAGTCTCAGGCCCAGCCAGATTCCAGGCAATGGGAAAACAAAAAACAAACAAAAAAAATCCAAAACAAAACTTAATTGTTGGTGGCAGAAGTAACAAAAATTTTGTGATACCTTTAATCCATCATTCCTGGTATGTGGAAGAGGTAGGGATCTGGCCAATAATTACAAGAAGATTCAAGTAAATAATTATAAATAGTGATAAACAGATCCTCACAAGTTTGCAGGTTTCTGTAAATAAGGAACATTGGTATCTTTGTAAATATTAACTAGGGGGACCCTAACAGTTTTAGAGATATGGGAAGGCATCTCTGAGTAATTATTTTTTAAAGTAAGAAATGAAAATTTGTATTGCATTAGTTATTGATCGCTGTGTAAGAATATTACCACAAACTTAGCAGCTTACAGCAATATACATTTAGTAGCTCACGGCTTTCATAGGTCCAGAGTTTGAGCATGGCTTTCCTAGGTCCTTTTTTTTAGGGTCTCACAAGGTAACCATCCAGTTGTTGGTCAGGATTGGGTTCTCATCTGGTAGATTTGCATCCCCACTCATGGGCTGTTGGCAGGATTCAGTTTCTTGTGGTTGTAGGACTGAGGGCTCCAGTTCCTTGCTGTCTGTCAGTTACAAGTTTGTCTTCAGCTTCTACAGGCCACCTGCAGTTCTTAGCCAGGCAGGGTTCCACAGCATAGCTATTTGCATTCTTAGACCAGGGAGGCAAGTGGGCCCTAAGCTCTTATGTAACTTAACCACATAATTATGGACACATGATCACATATATCCCACCACCTTTTTTGTATCCTGTAGCTTAAAGTCAAGTCAGAGTTCTCACACACACTCAGCATGAGAGTTCCCACAAGGGAATGAATACCACGTACAGGGATCATGAGGGTCACTTTAAGAGTATGTCCACAGCAAGTAGGATTTAGGTGAGAATCCCAGTGCCTCAGTAAGCTCTTTAATTTGGTGACCCTATTTGTGCCAAACTAAATTAAAATCATATTTTTTGGACTCCTTTATCACCTTTTCACTCTCCTTGTCTAGTCAGTGGCGATGTCCTGATGATTATTTCTCTAAATCACAGGTTGCAATTCAAAGGCCAACAGGGGACATATGTCAGGCAGGGGACATACGTGAGTGCAGTGGCCTACATGTTAGGTCTCCAGGAACGGTGGGGACATGCCAATGGAAGAGTGTATTCCCAGTGTGGAGAGAGAGTACAATCTATCTGCAGATTCGCTGACTGCCTCCTTTCAGAAGTTGGGGCTTGGTGTTCCAGATAACCTGTTGTTTTTAAAGAGAAGCTGAACTTGTTTAGTTTCATGGGAAATTTTGAAATGTTACTGCAACACTGTACAGAAAATGGATCTCTAAGTCACATCTACGTTACAGTCCACCAGTTTTTGACCTCAAATCAAAAATATATCTCAGACTTACTCCTTTGTATATCTTTATATGGTACCTTAGTAAAATATATATATGAAAGAAAATTATTAGTTTTAAATAACTTGTGAATATAACATATAAGATGGCGGGCACTACACCAAACGGATGAAAATGTGTTAGTAGTTTTGTATGTGAAAATTTGAAATTATGAAATATTTGTAATTCAGTATACCATTATACTATCTTAGAAAAATAATGCCACAAAACGAATGAGGTTACTTTCTCACCTTTACTGAAATATGTATCATCTTAGTCTGATGTATAGAAAATGTTAAATTGGACAATATAGTGATCTCTAACTCTCTCATGAATATTCTTCATATAAATCTCTCTAGTATTTTTTCAGTCTGTCCTAAAGGGCACTTTCAAAAACAAGTCTAATCATGTCACTTTTCTGTTTAGAATCTTCATATTATATTCTCTACTTTATGTTTCTCTTTATTCTACTATTCTTTACCTACGTGTACCTTTTCCTTAGGCAGTCTGATAGTCCTCCCATATTCTGGATTTATATTTTTACTGGTATCTTTGCTTAAAATCCCCTTTCCTGTCCATTTTTCCTAAGTCTCTGTCTTTCAAATTTAATGTACCTGTTCATCTTTTCCATTAAAGTTTCTTGCTTTCCCTAAAATCATTTTGATCTCTGCTTCTGGTAGAGCTTCCTTTCACTGTAAAGTATTAGTCTCATAATAGTTGCATCAATCTTTCTTGTATTATGTTGTGTATATATGATATAGTTTCTATATTTCCAGATCATAAGCTGCTTATGAGAGAAAAAAATTGATTTCAATGTAGTATTTTGCAAAACTCTTATTCTAGATAAATACTCAAAATATTTGTATAATTTCATTTATTTATCACAGAGTTTTTTGTTAACTGTGTTATTCAATATTATTTTATACACACACATATGACTTTATGAAATGTGACTTAAACATTATAATATCTATATGAGTTTCATATGACAGGTCTTTAGCTGTCAAAAAAAATCACAGAAATGAACAAGAAATAAAAAGCTGAAATTATTTTGTGGAAATTCCAGGAAATAAATTGAATCTGGTTTTTGCTTCTTGTTATCTGAGTGAACCAGTATATTGACTAAGCACATCTCCTGTATATAAAATGAAATAATCATATTACACATCCAGGAGTATTGCTGTAAGGATTTAAAGTTTATTACATAGTTGGAGCTCAATAAATGTTAGCCTTTATTATTTTGAAGGTCAATGAATAATGGAGTAAACTTTGAAATAAACATGTAAGAGCCTCAATCACTTAGTTTTGGGCTTGGTTTTCACTTATATATAATTTCAAAGTTTTAAAAATTTCATTGTGCCATTGGTGGGGAATATGTGCAAAAAATGATATGAAGAGAAGGTTATTACATGTTTAGAATCCTGAAGTTCCTTGGAGTTCCTTGTGGCTTGTCTATGAGATTACAGATATTATTAAACTGTATTTTCTCATAACACAAATTTGAATTAATATGAAAGTAATAGTTGAGAAAGCTGATAAAAACCTCTCTCTTTGCAGCACTATATTAACTTTAGTTCTCTAATTGGCTTTCTTCATGTGTGTGTGAACTCCTTTTTCTTTTTTGTCCAAGATCAGGCTAGCATTGACCTTTCTCTCATAAAAGGAGAATTTATTCTCATTAAGTTTAATTGTATAGTTAATGTTTTCTTTGAGGTGCCTATTAAGCTCCTCTCTGACATTTCTAAGATCACTTAAGGTTCTGAACTTGTCAAGGAAAAATGTCAACCCATCAAAATGCCCAATTCCAGTTTATAGATGTACTAGACCCGACTGATTCTCCTGTTTCTTTTAGGTAGTTGTGAAACCTGTTTCACAGATCTGCTTTGGTCATTTCCCAAGATTGTTCCAAGGACCTCCTCACCTTATCATATCCCTTGTCTGTCCTCAGGTCAAACTCAGGACCATATGTATCATTGAAATTCAAACACATCACCATTATTTGTTTTTTAAGCCAGTACTTGAATGAATACATTTACGAAGCAGGTTCATCTACACTTTAAAAAAAAAAAGATGTCCATAGGAGGCAAACACTTCTACCAATCCCCCAGCTGGTTATTCCTTGCCCACTTCATTAATCTGCCCATTGTCACTAACTGCTTGAAGAATCATGGACAACGATTGCAGCTCTGTCATCCTTGACAGCACAGGGTTTCTTTAGGCGTTAAGTAATGGACAAATAAGTCAAACTTTGAGGTGGTTTTGAGTTGCTGCTAATATACCTTGACCTCTACCAGTGTGTTATACTTTCCCTTACTTGTGTTTACAGTTTGAGTGTGTCATGCACATTCACCTAAAGCATCCATCTTCTGGATTTAGAAAACAGTCCACGGACAATGAAACTAGTCATCCTTGGAATAGTGCTAAGAAGGATGACGTGAAATATAGAAAGCAAAACGTCATTGTTTAAACATTCTGTTTTTGCCAGATAAGCGGTCTACTCTAAAACTACATTTAGTAATATCTGGGATAGCCCGACAGGTTCATTTCTGAACAACAGTGTCAAAGAGGTTTTTCCTTTGGGGGATATACCTTCTGTTTTCTTTTTTTACGATACGTTTGTATGACTTTCTAACGGCAAACTATTATTTGTTATTTAACATTATGATTTAATCCAGTCTTTTTGTTGTTTAAAATAATAAGACATGGTATCTGTATGTTTAGAGATGCATTTTTAAAAGAAGTTCAACTTCATAATGGACTAACAAGAAATATTCAACTTGTGTTTGTACTCCTTTGTAAATAGGCACAAGTGCTTCTAGCCTCTTATTTAATCTCTAAGGAGTTATATATATGTATATAAATTGTTAAATTTGTAGGTTTTGGTAACACCAGGATAAGTTATAGAAATAACTGATTGTTTAGTGATATAGGTCAAAAGCTTCAGAGCGCTGTTTGTACAGTATCACAGTTTTCCATTGATCTATCAGGCAGTATAAATACATGTGAATATTTGCTTTCAACAGTCTCTCGATTATTTACATTTAAGAATTATACTTGTCTGTAATGCTGGAGAGTATTTTGAGATATTTAATTCTATATTTAAGATATAAAGAAACATATTAGAGGAATGACTCAAGGTCACTTAGCTAGGTATTGGCAGAGTTGACATTTCAGTTTCCTCTATAATGTCATACTCACATTTGAGAAAGAATGACTAAAATTGCCCAAAGCCTTTAGAATTTCTGTGTCCTTGCAGTTGAGTTATTACTCCAGGGCCAATTTGAGTTTAGTGATATTAGATTTGGACTGCAGAATCCTTCTTCTTAAGTTAAAACAAAAAGATTAAAAATATAAACTATATCTTAGCCTAGATCTAACTGATTAAATACCAAATATTCCTTTGTAATGTCAGCATTAATATTGAAATTGTACTCGGTGAAACTCCATAATGATAATTTGGGTTTACGTTTCAGGCACCTGTCTTATGAATGCCACTGGAATTATGTGTCCGCACTTCATCTGTAGCCTCAGCCGTGCCCATATTTTGACACTGCACCGCAGTGTGCTTTCCCACCTCATGGCAGTTGTTGCTGTGCAGTCAGTTTTCCTACCTGTGCTAAAGTAGGTACCTAATGATGCTTTAAACCCATTTACATTGTGCCTTCTGAAGGGGCCGCACATGTTCAAAACACATGTAAACCTCTCCGTTCCTTTGATAATGAATCACAAGTTTCCTCTACAGACCAGCTGCAGGCCATTATATTTTTCCCCAGGTGTTCAAGGTAATTTAGAGGTGAGATGAGTTGCCCAATTCCCCAGGTGCCCCTAGCCCATTCACTCCAATAATTACTGTTTGAGCCCAGGAGTGTTGGTATATTGACATTTAGAATTTGTTTCCTTGAAACGCAGCATTTGTTAGGAGAACGAGCAAGTAGAAGAGCTGGGCCGTTGTTAGCCAACCATTTGCACGTGAGCATCAAAAATCTATTTCTATTTTCTGAAAACTCATACCATAATCTACTTAATGGAGGCTACCACATTTCTAAGATTCCAAAGCAGTTCAATAAGAATAATGATACATGAACTGTATTTTAAAAAAGTTATTTAAATGTATTTTAAAAATATCGTCTGAAATTTAATTGTTTAAGAGTGAATATAACACTGTATAAAATATTTATAGGCATTTTCTAGCCTTTGATATTAAGATGTTTATATTCTGCATAACAAAGTCACAGGAATTATTTTTTAAATTTTTTATAAAAAGTATACGATGACACATGGGCAGAAGGCAGGTATAAGTCTCAAAACATACATATCAATTTATATCTATAAGTGTGTGTGACAACTTGAAAATCTACATATCCTCACAGGAGTGACAGTTGAAATAATTTATGACATTATTTTTGGTGAGCACAAGGGGAATAGGCATGCTCATATATTATTCGAATTAGGCATGGCTCGTATTAAGTATAAATTTATATATTCTGAGATGGCAATTTGTTAATGTACAGAAAATTTAAATTATTCATTTGCTACATGTGTAAGATACCTCATGCATTCATTTACCAAACTGTCTTCGCATTTGGTGGCTATTGACATCTAGAAGCCCACTATAAAACCTGTTGATCAGGCAAAGCTAATTTCTTAGATTTACTCTGTAAGGAAGAATGTCAGACACTGTGACAGAGTCTGAGTACTGCTTCAAATGAGGCATTAAGGCAGTAAAGTTTTTTTTTTTTTAATTATTTAATTTATTTTTGGCTGCGTTGGGTCTTTGTTGCTGCTCAGGGGCTTTCTCTAGCTGCGGTGAGCGGGGGCTACTCTTCTTTTCGGTGCGCGGGCTTCTCACTGCGGTGGCTTCTCTTGTTGCGGAGCACCGGCTCTAGGCACATGGGCTTCAGTTGTTGTGGCTCACGGGCTCAGTTGCTCCGCGGCATGTGGGATCTTCCCGGCCCAGGCCTCGAACCCGTGTCCCCTGCATTGGCAGGCGGATTCTTAACCACTGCGCCACCAGGGAAGTCCCGGCAGTATAGTTTTATAGTTTTAGGGTCTGCAGAATTCGAAGGTGAATCCTTTAAGTCAGGGGGCAGGTTGGGATTGGGTAGATGTTACAATGTAGTAACTGTATTAGCGGGAACTATGAGATGAGGTCCCTAAAGCAAGTCCTGATGAGAAAACGGTTAGTTTTTATAAATATATTGTTTAGTTTGTTCATAAACTTACCTTTGAGGAGCTGCTATTTCTTGAAGCAAGCAGAATAAGGGGATTATGAGGAGTTTGAAATGCACTTCTAAACCAGAACCTAGAATATGCAATTAAACCCAGAAACTCATGCTCAGTACAAAAGCCCGCAGAACCAGACATTTAAAAACATGTGTAAGTCCCACCAAGCTATGGACGTTTTATACATAACAATGAGAAACAGAGAATTTAATTTAAAACTATGTTCAATGACCATTGTTTTTATCATTTTACTTCGAAAGTGTCCAGGTATCCAAATTATTTATTTATTTATTTATTTATTTATTTATTTATTTCCAGATTTTATGTTTTTGGTTTTGTTTTAAACTTTTTAATTTATTATTTATTTATTATTTTTATTTTTGGCTGTGTTGGGTCTTCGTTTCTGTGCGAGGGCTTTCTCCAGTTGCGGCGAGTGGGGGCCACTCTTCATCGCGGTGCGCGGGCCTCTCACTATCGCGGCCTCTCTTGTTGCGGAGCACAGGCTCCAGACGCGCAGGCTCAGTAGTTGTGGCTCACGGGCCCAGTTGCTCCGCGGCATCTGGGATCTTCCCAGACCAGGGCTCGAACCCGTGTCCCCTGCATTGGCAGGCAGATTCTCAACCACTGCGCCACCAGGGAAGCCCCAAATTATTTATTAATTAACTTGATTTAATATTGGTCCAAAGTCTTAATTGACTAAAGATCTAAATATTCAATTTCAGTATAGCATTTAGAATAGTCACAGTATTAAACATTTCAAAAAGTTATCCATTATTTTAAATTTAGTCAGTTAAACCTAATTTGATGTTTTTGTAATAATCTCTGGAAATAATGTTAACACCATAGAACTGGAATAGTTTAAAAATATAAATTACGAGAAGTTAAACCGAAGTCTTCTATTAACTAACTAAAATATTGTGATAACATTACATTAGCATGGTGATAAAATTAGTGAAATCTCATAGAGTTAATTTAAAGCTAATATCACCCTAATCTTTCCAGAGTCATCTACTTATCAAAGATAAAACATGAAAAGTTTTTAAATAAATAAACATTTCTATTCATATATCAGAAATTATGATCAGGTAATCTCGAAATTTTCCCAGGAGTAGGGAAAATTAGAATGGGATGAATGACAATAGATGTGAGATGGATTTCAGACAGACAGGAAATTATCACTATAATTTAATTATCTTTCCTATATAAGGAAGAGCTTAGATGCAGAAAAACACATTTCAACATGCATATACGCGAGAGGGAGAGAGTCGTGATAGCTGGTACAAAACATAATTTATTCTCTTGACAATTCCATCAAGTCATATGAGTATAAAGCTAGTGTTCTTTAATCCACAAAATATGGAAATAAGATTTTCCCACGTTTAAAAGAATGATCTCTCAGATAATATAGAGTATTTCCTCATGAGGGTTTTTTCTTTCATTTTTAAAGCATTATTTCTTAAAACATCCACCTTCATGGGGTGGTGGTTAATAAAAAACAATATGGGTTTTTCTCCTTTTGTACTCTTATTCTAAATTTTCTCAGTACTAGTTGATTCCCCATCAAGAAAAATGAGAGAAAGTGAAAGCTCTCACGTTGGCTTGCTTATAAGGGTCAAAATATCCTGAGCCCTCTCTTACTTATTCCCTCTTGGCTCTCTCCACCTCAGCCTCATGAGCTTCATGCCATGAATTCAGTGAGCACCTGTTTTTGTTTTGGCTTTTCCTTTTGACGTTTGCTTTTCCTTCAAATTTCTGAATGGCTTACTCTCTTCCTTCTTTAAGTCTTTGCTCAGTCAGCACCTTCTCTGTGAGGCTACCCAGAACAGTCTCTCATCCCCACCCATCCATCACCACCTGCAATTAGTCCCTTTGTGCCTTTTCTCCTCTATTTCACTCTGGGGAACCTGTCATTTCTAACCTGCCATAAAATTTACTTATTTGTTATGTTCATTGTCTTTATCCGCTCTCCCAGCCCCCAAACACAAGAATGAAAGCTACCTGAAGTCAATGATCTCAATTGTATTCCCTGTAAAACAGGGTCTTCTGCATAGCAGGTGCTAATTAACCTTTATTAAGTTAGTGAATGGAAGAGCACACTTAATTTTCCCCATACCACACAAGTACAAAGGGTGAGGAGGTGCTTATAATTCATCCCCTGTTACTGTCAACTTTTGCTCTGAAATAATAATTCCCACAATTTTTCCTTATTTGTATATTTGAGAACATTTACTATTTATAACAATTTTCATCAATCATTTATTTTAAATAATTAAATATTCTGGATTCTAGAGTTCTTTACTTTTTGGTTAGCAGAATTTAGTCCACTAGTTTTTCTCCTAAAAAAATTACCGTATTTTATCTACTTAATTTTTCATGTGTTAGAAAGACAGTATGGTCAGATATAAAATATTGGAGTCATGCCCTTTATAAGAAAACATTGTGGGGAGTTCCCTGGTGGTCTAGTGGTTAGGATTCGGCGCTTTCACTGCCATGGCCCAGATTCAGTCCCTGGTCGGGGAACTGAAATCCCACAAGCCGCACAGTGCGGCCAACAAACAAACAAACAAACAAAACCAGTTGTGGTTATGTCAATTATACCTCAATAAAAAATAAATAAATAAAAAGAAAAGAACGTGACTATTGCAGCACTGTCTCTTAGCTTAGCTCTCTTTGTTTTTCATTGTAAAAACCTGAAGACAAACTGTTTCTCCTTTTCTTTTTTTGATGTCTGATCTTATTTATTTGTTACATGTATAATATCTCATTTTTCACTGGACTCCATTTCTCCTATTTTTTTTTTCTTCTACTAATTTGCTTTTCTTTCCCAGAAGCTATGCATTCCTTCTTTAAGATAACTAATATCATAAGGAAAATTCTTGGTGTTAATCTTTCTACATTAATTTGTCTTTGTATAAGGTGTGCTCTTACAGTCTTCAGATTCATATCTATTTTAGAATAATTATCTTTCATTTTTTTCACTTCATGTTTTTCTGTCTCATTTTTTTCTCTCATCTCATGATTATTATTTATGCACATTTGGATCTTCTTTTGACATATTTCTCATTTTCTCTAATACTGAATTTACTTCTTTGTCCTTTCCAATTTATATATTTATATTTTGCAACTTATTCAATTTCTACTCCATGCTCACTAAATTTTCAGGTGCATTGCTAATTATACTGGACTATTGTTTTTTTTTTTTTTAATAAAGTTTCCCCCCATTTTTTTTTTTTTAATTTTATGTATTTATTTATTTATGGCTGTGTTGGGTCTTCGTTTCTGTGCGAGGGCTTTCTCCAGTTGCGGCAAGTGGGGGCCACTCTTCATCATGGTGCGCGGGCCTCTCATTATTGTGGCCTCTCTTGTTGCAGAGCGCAGACTCCAGACGCGCAGGCTCAGTAATTGTGGCTCACGGGCGCAGTTGCTCCGCGGCATGTGGGATCTTCCCAGACCAGGGCTCGAACCCGTGTCGCCTGCATTGGCAGGCAGATTCTCAACCACTGCGCCACCAGGGAAGCCCTGGACTATTGTTTCTAATATGCCTTATTTTTATTGTATTTTCCCATTATTTTATTTTCTAAGTTCTGCAAGCTCAATTTTTAAATTGCATCTGTCTCATAATCTTTCTTTTAGACACTTCAGTATATTTTTTCTGCAATCTCCTTCATTAAATGGAAATGATATCAATCGTGATTTGTGCCCACTCTGATGCACTATTAGTGTAAATATTTTCTTTGTTTCCTGGATAATTTTTTCTGCGTTATTACTTCTTCCTGTTTCTGTGGGTAGGTGTTATGAGCAGAAGGTCCTCGCAGTTAAACATTGTACAATCAGAGAGAAATGGGGAAAGTGAGCAATTAGTCATCATCCTCAGCTGGATTGAATAGTGTGACTTCATCAATATTATCATTTTATTTTTGTGGCAGACGTTAGGATAATCCTGACCCAGGTATTCCTTTAAGCATTCTTTATTGTTTTCACTCCTTCCTCCTACTCCTCTGGACCATCGACATTTGTTGCCTCAGAAAATGTTTGAAACAGTCAAAAGGAGTTTAAAATTTACCCAATATAACTGAATATCAAATAATCTCCTGAGTATATGAGAGAAGAGGAGGAGAGTGGGAGAGAACCCTGATCTGAAGATTTACCCAAAAGAGATTTCCAAACTGGAACAGACTGAGTTACTAGAGTTTTTGAATGGCCAGATAGGCACACGATGGAGAAAACATGGTGCATCTGATGGTCAAGTTATGTTAAGTTATAGAGAAGTGAAGATCACAGTTGTATATTCATGAAGCTTTTGACCTGTAATGTTTACACCTTTGCCCTGTTTTCACATTTTCTCTTATCTGCACTCAGCAGTTGGGTGGCACCTAACAGAAACTAAATGACATGTGGAAATGCATCCTCCTTCCCTGCCCCTCACTGCATCCCTGTGGGCTCCTTTGGGCAGGATTCAGGGCTATGGATTCATTAACATAGCCAGTCATCCTGCTTCCCCTTCTGCTTCTTGCGTTGGTCATTCCTTGGTGATGATTTGGTTTTCTATAGGAACATTCTCCTTCTCCAGACCCACCCAGCCTCCTGGACTTCATTGCTCTAAGCAAAGAGGTCATGGAAAGGCCGTCTAGAATTTAAACTGTAGTTTAAATGAGGGGAGATCTAAGAGCTTAGGATCCCTCCCCAGGTTTGACAAAGACTAGATGATATTTGACTGGCATGCTTCAATGGTGTGGTTTGGTATTACAAGCAGTTTCCTTTTTCATTGAAATTGATCTCTAGTTTTCAATGTGATTATATTTTCTCAGACAATTTTAAGAAAAAAGAATAAGGGGAAAAAATGTATACTGCCATCTTGAAACTGAATTCTTGTAAAATTATATAAGGTCTCCTTCCCAATTCTTTCATCTTACCTCTTACGACTACCCTTTATAATTTTAAATTTGAGTAACACTGAGTGTTCTCTGTGATAATTGCCACTTCTGCTACTGCTCTGATTCCTCTTCCACTTTCACCCTCTTCCATCATACTTCTAATATCTGTCCTCAGTTTGCAGTATTTCACATTTTGTGTCATGATAGTGTTTTGTTTGTTTTCATTGTATGATCTATTTCATTCACTTCAAGTTGGAAATGATTTAGAATTATTTATCTAGCTCTGAGGAAGCTATTGTATTTGGGAAAAATAATAGTATCTATAACTAGTCTCCAGTCAGGTGTAATATGAGAGACTGAAAATGCACACAGATAATGGCTGGACCAGATATGACAGTAGAACTCTGACCTACAGTGTCTGCAGCACCAGCCAACAAGCCAACCCACAATCTTTGCAGCAATTCACCCAGAAGAGTCAGAACCTGATCAGTGACTGCCAGATTCCCAATTTTTACCCTTGCTTATAACTCAGGACCAACCAGAGAGGGTCAAATCTGCTTCCAGACCAATCATGTAAGATACCTCACTTCTATTTACCCTGCCTCCAGCTTCTCCCTCCCAACCCCTTCCATTCAGAGCATATCAAAGCCTTTTCCTGTCCTCACTGTAAAGCTCTCAATCCCTCCTGCCAGCCAAAAGCACGTGACGGTTGCTGACTCTCTTTCTGTTGCAAGCTCTGAATAAAGAGCCTTTGCTTGTTCTTATGGGGGTAGTCTTTGTTTATTTCCACAAATAGAAAACAGGGAGAATGAAAAACAAAACAAACCTATGTTTTGCACAGTTTCTTGACACTGAAGAACTTCTCCAAGTACATGACACAAATAGTTGTTTTTAATTCTTTATTACCTACTTAAGTGTGTTTCAACTTTCTTTGATCATATGCTGATTTATCTTCTTAGAGGCTGTCAGTATACATCTATCCTTTTCAAACTTTAGTCTTCTAAATAAATTGTACTCAGCAATGAGCACAAAAAGACTCACTGAGGCATGTCTGAGCTATCAAAATATTACTGCAAAACTGTTTAACGATATTTCTAAGAAAAATGAGAGATCAAGATATTTAATGTATTTTATAATTTAATTTAACATTATTTTATATATTCTAATATTGTTCACGTGTGATTATTTGTACAACTACAAGCACTTGAAGCATCTTACATAAATACAACTTATAAATTTTTTCTGTGGTTATACCGTTTACTTATTTACATAGAACTTTGCCAAGAGCAACCTTTCTTGTCAAATTTAAAGACAAAGTTATTCCCACATAAACCTAAAAATGAAACTTCACAAATGATATTTTACATGTATAACATTTACGATGTCATGAAGCAAAAAACTATATTTTTTCATGTACACACTTGATTTCTGTTCTTCTTGTAACCTTTCCACAATTTTTCTAGGAGAAATTCAAGAAATACAAAATATGTGGTAAAATGTGTTAATTTACAATAGTTAGACAATTAAAATTGCTGCTAATTTTGAATGCTAAACTTGTCCGTATTCAGTCAATTTTCAATGATCTTTCCTAAGAAAGGTCAAGGTGACACTGAAAACCAAAGCAGCCTATAATCAGATAATCACTTATAATGCACCTTTGGAGAGTATATTATTGTGTAATATATATCACTACATTTTATTACAGTTTTATTTAGGCGAATATTAAGGCTATTCTTTACTATGACTGATGAGACTAAATCCCCAAAGGGGGGTGCTGTATGTCTCTCAGAATATACAAATGATCTGTTTATCAAAAATATTTGCTAAACATGCTCAGGTTTTTCTACAAAGCAGGAAGAAATCCAACCTGGAATAATATGAAAATAAGACACTATTGTATTATATAAAATAAAATAAATACATGATTAACTAGGCAGAAATTAAGTTAGGAAGAATAGGGCAATTGGACATTATGATAACTGGAGTCCAAAATTTAAGTAAAAAGCCATCCTTAGTTGTTACAAAGATGAATCCCCTTACCTAAAATTTTCCTGTGTGAAAGTTAGAAATACTAAACTTATCACGTGCATATTTCAGTTTCCTGGTGCTCAGGAAATCAATACATGAAAAATGGTGAAAATTTTAAATAATACTCAGTTTACCAAAACCTTTTTAGACTAAAAATAAAGCACAGAGTATACCTAAGTATTATAAGAAAAAATTAGACAGGTTTTATAATGTTAATTCTCTGTAGAACCCAAGCCAGCAGGAAGTATTGAAAAAATTAAAATATTGTGTATACCTTCGGTCTACATTAAAACTGCGTATATACTTAAATTTACAAAGAGTTATGCCATATAAATAAAATAAATATTACTTTGAAGTCCTTTGATAATTTTGTGAAAGGATCTACTTACTTTCCATTAAAATACCTCAAAATGTTAAGGGTACCTCATAACTTAACATTTTATGGTCCCCAAAGTATTCTTATTTTGAGAAGAGCTGAATTATAGAAGAGCTGAAAGGTATTGAGTGCTCAGTATGTACAAGGTGTTGAGCTGTGCCTTTTTCGTGCTCTCATTCCTCACTTACAGGAATTCTATGAAGTTAGAAATGTTAAATGATTTTATGAATATGGAAAAGCACAGCATAGACAGTAAAGCAATTTGCCCAGAATCAGGCAGCTACTGAATTGCAGGTTTAGAATTTGACCTCAAACTCCAGACTGTTAATCACTAAGTAACTTGCAGTCTGCATCTATGCTCTTACTTACCTTCCTCTTGAACTAATATTTAGACTTCTATACAGCTTGTTCATGATAGCCTTACTCCATCTGCTTGGACTTTAAGGTATTTTGTTATCATATCTCCATTTTCTCTTTTTCTTCATTACTTGATTATTTACCTAAAGTGTTCTCAACTCTTTACACTAAAGTTGAATAGTGAAACTGAAATAAATCTGTACCTGGAGTTGGAGAACTAAACCATGGCATTTTCTGGGTCTCTCATTCTGGAAATTCACATATGTAATCTCTTTGGCTGTGACCTATAAGAAAAAGGAAATAGTTAAAATTCATTACCATTGAGGTCCATGAACGTGCTATGATTTCTAGAAGTGATCTACCATAATGATTGCCATTAATTTGTAGTCTTTTGATCATAAAAAATAGCTTGGGAGGATGTTTGCATATTATGAGTCCAAATTATTATCTATCAAAAATATCAATCTATCAGTCTTTAGCAGGAAGTAATTATTGCGTCGCTACTTATTTAAAGTTCTCTCAGATAAGTTTGAGCATACAGAAAAAGACTTTTGCAGTTTGCATATGGAAACAACATTCTAGTATCCTCCTTAGACATTTTAGAGACGTTGAATCTATTTGTGGAGAAGATAACATGAATGTTAGAATACAAAGAAGACCCATTAAAGCATTAAAGAAAGCCTAAATAGAAGTTAAAATTTTTTATTTCCACAGTAACCATGGTTTGTTTTGTCTTGAATGCTTTGTTTTTAGCTGTAGAGTTCCATATTATTTCAAAAACAAATTACCATGACATTTCCACCCAGAGCTTTAGAACTTCAATTAACTTTCAGAAAAACTGTGATTTTTTTTTTTTGGAATCTAAGGCATAACTACAAGTAAAAATATAAGAATCATAGAAGGATGTGGGAAAGTATTTTTTATCCTGAACTAGGATATAGTTAGTATTATGGACGCATTACAAGCTATTTGTGAATTACATAAGCCAACAAACAGGTCATAGAATATCAGCAATCCAAAACTTTGAGCTCTTACAAAAGACTATTTTTACAAAGAAAGAATTCTTAATGATGCAATTACCTATCTAAAACATTTAAGTAGAAATAATTTCTTTACTTATGCTTGGAAGTTTTGCTACTTTACTGTTAAAACATTCCATACCCAGTACTAGCCATATGATCATGGCCAATTTACTAAAATCTGCTATCTCATCATCTTTAAAAATAAATATAATGTTATCTTTTAGAGTCGTTTGTTTATTTTCCAGAGTAGGTGTAGAATACTATTAGCTAAACTTGGGAGATATGGAGTCAGTATTTAGTAACTCAAATTTTCCTTTCAAGAGGTAATGTTGAGATATAAATGTATGGAAAACAGTTTGCCACTGAAATTAACTATGAAAGTTGAAACTACTTTTAGTTTGTTACATTACTTTGGCATATAGATGCCACTTAATAAATATTTCTATGAGAAATCATGTTTTCAGACAACGTCTTCCTCTCTCAGTGATGTCTTAGATTTACATAAATGTGATTTTTATTTAGAAACTATGAAGAGCTAATTTTATTATTTCCCTTTCACGTAATAGTTTTAACAAAGTACATTCAAACGTACACGCGTGCATACACAGCATATTGACTGCCTATATCCTGTCAACAGCAAACATTTAAATTCTAAATCCAGCGTACATGTTGTTTGTTTTGAGTATTTTAGGGAAGAAATAGTTTTGATAGATGGCAAGCCATCAGAAAGGTATCTCATAATGTTTGTGATACCATCCTTTTCTCTAAATTTTGAAAGCTCCCATGATGAAGTAAGATTCAAGGGATCCAAATGCCCTGCATGTCACACCATGCTTAACATAGTGAAAGACTGGCTCACCTTGTCAGAAGAAATGTCTTAAAAGGATACATGAAAATGCTTCAAGTGGTTCATCTCGAGCGAAAGCATTTTTTTTTTTTTTTAAATGATGGAGCTAGGTATTTTTTTTTAATTAATTTATTTTATTTTATTTATTTTTGGCTGTGTTGGGTCCTCGCCTCTGTGCGAGGGCTTTCTCCAGTTGCGGCGAGCGGGGGCCACTCTTCATCGCGGTGCGCGGGCCTCTCACTATCGCGGCCTCTCTTGTTGCGGAGCACAGGCTCCAGACGCGCAGGCTCAGTAGTTGTGGCTCACGGGCCTTGTCGCTCCGCGGCATGTGGGATCTTCCCAGACCAGGGCTCGAACCCGTGTCCCCTGCATTGGCAGGCAGACTCTCAACCACTGCGCCACCAGGGAAGCCCTCGAGCGAAAGCATTTTTAACAGGATTGTACTATTGTACATGTGTATGTATAGACCTAGTTAAAACACTATTACAAACTTCAATATTTTAAGCAGTACATAGGTATTTAAATACAGATAAAAGTATTTTCAATGTCTATCAAACGTTTAGAATCCCATTAATATATTTTATAGCTCTGGGATATGTCTTTTGAAATTACACTAACATGTTGAAATTTGAAAAGGATAAAAAGATCTTTTCTCTGAAACAAAATATATGACATTTTTGGAAGTGCAAGGTATAAAAGAGAAATGGCATCCATGGAAATGACAGGCAGGACAGCCAATCAGCCCATGAGAGATATGCCATCGCTAAATGCAACTTCAGACTCACTGAACAGCTTGAGTAGACGGCTACAGCATCTCATGTGCAGGCTTGACATTAGAATCTTGAATTGAGGTTGAAGAAATCTATGAAAATTAAACAAGTTTTATTTATCTTTACGCTATCAAAATCTGAAATATTGTCATGTGATTTAAAATATTGCACAATATTTAATAAAATAATACATATATGGATACAATTCATAATTCCATGCTCGTAACTGTCTAATATATAATTGAGACAAATAATGCAAACATTGTCAAGTTTCCTTAGGATGTATATTTCCACACTTTGAAATAAAATAAGCCTTTTGATATCCTGTGGCTACATAGTGATCTTAGACATAGTGAACTTCCAAATGCTAAAATCTAATATTTTATGAACATGGAGAGAGAATAACTAAGTATATATCTATATCTATATCTCTATATTTATTTCTATATCTATCTATATAGAGATATATACTTTGTTTTCTAAAATAATTACATTTCTTATCACCCATAAAACAAATGTTACTGATCTAGTCCTATGATGCCAATATTTCTCCCCAAGAAATTGTAAATAAATTCTGAAACCTATTAATATGGTTGACAAATATGTATGTGCGTCAGGAATCACAGTGTAGGAAACAGAAAACTCTGAGTTTTTCATTTATTTTAAGAACGGATGAACAAACAGGAAATTCGGTGCCTCCACATCCCTGGAGGGTTAGAGGAGAAAACTCAGGCCTGCTATGGGAATGCAACACTTGGTTTCCGGGCCCTGCTACCACAGTGAGGATCCAGAGGTCTGGAAAACAGCAGTGGTTGCAGCCAGTGGTGCCTCTGCAGCAGCTGCCTGCCGCTCAGAACGCCTGCACAGTCAGAATGTGGGTTCGAGCCCCGCGAAGAGTCCTGTCTGTTGCAGCCGGGCCCTTGGCTGCAGCCACTCCAAGAAAAGCATCCTCTGCCTCCCTGGCGTCCCTGCAGGTTTCCTGTCAATGAAGCTCATGAAGAAAAAACACATTTTGTCTCCAATCCAAGTAACAGAATCTAGCAGTACAGTTCTTAGCTTTCTAGTCTCTGAGATACTAAAGTTAACTAGGAGGGATTGAAAAGGTTGCCAAAATCTAGTAGACAACATCTAGTACAATCCGCCTCTTTACTATTAGAATCAATACACACCCCTTTGATATATATTTAAATGTGAAAACAGAAACAGGAAAAACAACACGCTCCCATCTAATGCAATGAAGTTTCGTGCATGTTAATAAGAACATACTAATCCCTTGTCCAAAAAAAAAAAGATATCAAATCCATCAGTTGCTTTTTTAACTCTAGATAACATTCATTCTCATTCTAATTTGATCACCATACCACTTTAATAATCATAAACCTGAACATTAAATCATAAAGATGTTCACTCTCACAAAAGGCAAACAAGATGGAGTATAATTTATGTAATATAAATGTAAATGTGTAGATGTAATATATAATATTATTTATATTTAATATATATAAGTGAAGCATATACTGTTGTATAGTCTTTGTTTCAGCCATTGTTTACAAGACCAGAGTTAGTCTTTATAACTTATTTATTCACCTTTCCATACCATATTCCTTTTGCTCTTAGATATCATTAAACTTTTCCAGGATATTTGACTTGATGAAATGACCCAGAACTTCAGTCTTGAAGATCAGGGTCCTTACTAGTCTTGTCTGTTTTAGGTTTATCTAGTTTTCCATTCATACTTACAATAAGACCTGAGTCAATCCCATAGGTTCCAGGAACATTCTTCTCTGCACTCACTATGGTACGGCAATGTACTTTCCTCTTGATAATCAGGAACACTCAGCCAAAACAGCAAACCCCTTGGTCTGTAGGTTCAGTGGCAAGAGGATTCTGAATGGCCCAGTGGAGCCTATTGCATCACTTCTTTTGCTTAAAACTCTTTCATGTGTGTTGCCAGTAAAACTTAAAATATAGTAGTATTTTACTACTTACTAGAAAACATTATAGAGCAGTATTTTATTCATATACTTTCTCTGTGTGCCATGAAATTACTACTTCATTTCTTATATTAACAATAGCATCTCTTCCCTACAACATATCCCATTTTTGTTTCCACAACTTATCCTCAAATTAATCTCTGAAAACATAAAGAGATGTATTTAAACGGAAAGCAAAGTAAATTTTTCCATCAATAAGCCTGAAAAGCAGGATAGATTCAGTATCATATCACATTACTTCTATAGATAGACACAGAGAGAAGAATTGAAAGAGGGGGCATACGAATTAAAAAAAAACCAAAAACTTGAGAGGTTGAATTGATTTGAAATGGAAAGTAAGCAGTTGGGTGAACTTTATTTTGTTTATAAAAACGTATATACATAAGAATACGTGCATTTAAATGCACACACTATATACACACATGCACACCATTTACACGTTTATTTTTCACCATCCTTTAAAAGATTTTGGACTTCCATATAATGTATTTTTAAAAACACTGTAAATCATATTCAAGTCACATTTCTTTGCGTTACATTATGAGAAGTAATAAGAAATCATTGATCAGCTTTGTATTTACCACTAAGGTAAATTTAAAATGCATTGTAATAAAGATACTATAAATATATATTATAGGTAGATGCTTGTTTCTTGAAACTTAACATACTAAGCAACACTTAAAATAGAAATTCTAATCTATAATGTTTGAATACCCACTCTACAAATTGTCAGTATTCATGGAAATAGTAAGCAATTTCAGGTAATATGTGTGTGGTGTTAGCATTTGTATATGTGAGTTTGAAAAGAAAATTTAGTAAATAAGATTGCAATAAAATATGAAAATATAAGCATTAGGAACTAACAAAACACGAAAGATCAAATTCATGAAGATGATTAACTTTTTAAATTTATAAATCTCACTTTGACCAACGTAGAAGAAATTTGACCAGTATGATAAATTTTGTCCTTCAAAAATATTAGCCATGTATACCCAAAGTCATGTGCATTGATTCTTGGTGTGATACAGTTGATGCAATAATTTAGAGAATATTAAAAGGAAGAAACAAGTAAGTACATTATCAAGAAACATTTTTAAACTGATATAATCATTCTCTCAAAACTCACAGAACCAGATTTTGAAACTACTAATGCTGTGCATGTACTAACAGTGTGTTTATATGTGAGTTAGGAGAATTCAAAGAAAATAAAACCTTGGTTATCATAGTGGAAATAATATCATATGGTGCCCATCTTTTAAAATGTTCTATATTTTTAAAGATTTTCTGATAATAAACAATGAGTTCCTTCATGTTTACATTTTTTAAAATTTCTTTTTAAAATATAAAGTATTGCTATTCCATTACAGTAATTTTGTCATCAAGATGTCAGACAGTTCTTGGCATTTCCTAATAAGTTATGTGGAGTAATTGGATCAGAGATATAACAAAGACTGGATCTATTTGAAAATCCATAATTACTTTCTGTATGTTGGGATTTCTGAAATTAGAAATTGTGTTTTATAGCACAAAAAATATAAATATTTACCTCTTATCAATTAGATAGGATGCTTTCAGTTATTACTTGATTTTGTTAATTTCATATTGAAACTGTGAATTTTAAGAATAGAATATATTCTAGAAGTAGATATTTTATTAACAAAAAGTGAAAGCGATCCAGTGGTTAGGACTCACACTTTCACTGCTGTGGCCTGTGTTCAATCCCTGGTCAGGGAACTAGTTCCCGCAAGCCACATGGCGCGGCCAAAAAAAGAGTCACTTCTTTCAATTAGTAAGGTTTATAATTGAAATGTCCTTCTGTAGAGGAAGGTGGACTCTCTAAGTCCTCAAATTGATAAAACCAAGGACGGCATATTTTAATTAAATAACAAAATAATAAAAATACTTGTTATTAATTTAAATGTATTTGAATATACCTCCTTAATGTTTAATGAGTATTTACTGTGTCAACACTCTTTGGCACCCATTCTCTTTGATCTTGGCCCTATGCCTACGTGATGGTTTAAGCAATCTACTGACCTTCATTTTTGGCTCCATGCAATGTCACTTCTATGTTCCCATCCTTATTGGGGTTTAAATTGTGCCCAGGGTCATATTCAGGAAAGATAACTGGCCTTCTGCCCTTTTTGTTAGAAATGAGTTAATTCTTTGAATGACCAGCAATCATTACACACATGTCATCTTGAATGGAAAGCCCACAGAATAAAAAGTTTTATTAACTCAAGCCACCGGTCAACCTTAAAACACTGGTATAGTAGTAGTGACAGAGAGAAGAGAGTCAGGAAAGAGAAAATGAGAGAGATAGAAATTAACAGCTAGAGTCACAAAGTGCCTGAGGCTTGAAATAAAGGAGAGAATGAAACAGACCAAATACTGCTAACAAGGGGGTAGAAACACTCATTTCCTTCCACCTATCCCTTTTAGTTTCCAGTGGATTGTTTGCCATGTGTCAGAATCACACCTTAGCAACAGTCTCCCATTTGAAATCTGTCCATCATTTGATCCTTCCAAAGGTTTATCTTATTGTTTTTTCCCGGTAGGGGAATTCTGTTCCCTAAGGTTTCTAACTGCACCCTCCCTCCCTCTATAAAGCAATCCACTGGACACTAGCGGAAAAACTACTATAACATCCCTAAACTACTGTAAGTACAATAAAATGAAATATACAGCAGAAGCAAACACAGGGAAAGTTGAACAATCTGTTCGTAAGCTAATATATTTGAAAATCTCTGTGAATAGAATGATATGAATTTCAAAAACAGAGTGATTAAGAAATAGAAAACTTAAACAGAATGGTAATCTTGAAATATAAATTTAAATTGCTAAAGCATTTCTCTGCAGACAGATGCCTGGTAATAGACAGTTTTACATTAAAGTTATTTAATTAAAAAAATCTCAATCAATAGAAGCTTTTAATGTGAGAAAAAGAGAACTTTACAATTTATGTAATATTATTCTAACACCATAAGAAACTTTAAAATGGCAGCACGGAATATTCTAAATGTGTAATATGGTTGCAGAAATCCTTATTACAATAATAGAAAGTCAAATGCTTCTTAAAAGAATATAAAAAGTACATTTAATAGCTATAATCATTGGAATCCATTCTTTGGAAATGAAGAACTCCAAGTCAATTCGTTTAAGCAAAACTGGATCATATAATCCAGAAATACAGTTCTAAACTAAGCTCCAAATGTTGCTGAAATCAATTGTTCAAAAACGTCTTAAAAAATATGACTGGTCTACTTTATATTCTGTTTTCCTTTATGGTGGTTTTTTCAGGCAGTTTTTCCATGTGGTGACAATGATGGCCAACATCAGTCTAAAAATCACCTTCTGTTAAATAAATAAGTCCAGGGAACATAGGTCAGCTCAGTAAAATTTACAGGGTGGGAACTAATTGACCTGACCTGGTAACATGCTGAACTCTCAGCTAATCACTGTGACCAGTAGAATGTGCAAATTTTTAAGGCCAGTCACTAGTAACATCCTTACTGATAGGAACAGGATTTGAGATTTCAAGTCTGTTTAAATTACACGGACTAAAAGTGGGTCAAGAATTTCTCCCGATAGGAAATTTCGAATTCTGTTAGCAGGAAGTAGCTGAGATTACTTACTAGTTGACACTTCTCATGGTATTCTTCTAAAGTATTCTCCTGAGAGACATGTGTTTTGCAGACAGCTGGAATCATTATGACGACTTGCATGACTCCAGACACATCTGAATTTTCTCTTAGTGGTCTACATGATGTTCAGTACTTCAACCATCCTAATGGTTATATAAGCCTCTAATACTCTGGATTAAATATATTTCTGTCTGAAATACCCATTACATGTTCTTTTTTCCCTGTCTGAACCTTGAATAATGTAATAGGCAAAAGCGAAAGATATGCACTAGAACAGGGGAAAACTAGAGGCAATCTTAGGAAAAATAAAGAGGTTTATTCTCATTGTGCTTATATATATTATTATTATATAAATTTACATTATTATCTACCTAGACTATTCAAATTAGAAAATTGTAAACCTTTTAGAACTTACAATTACGACAAATAAACAACACACATACCCTCCAAAATCAATAGCTTTCCTATGTAAAGCAGTTGGAATTATAATACAAAAAAGCTACCAAAATATGTGTTCATGAATATATCTTATACCAATTGGATCATATCACTTCTCTGCCTAAAGCCTGTTATCAATGACTTTCCTTACTCCTGTTATAAACACTGAAACCCTTATCTTGACCGATGAAGGCTGGAATCATCTAGTCTCTATTTCCCCTCCAGAGTCATCTCAATCAGTGATTGTCTAATGCAGGGGTCCCCAACCCCTGGGCTGCAGACTGGTACTGGGCCGCAGCCTGTTAGGAACCGGGCCGCACAGCAGGAGGTGAGCGGCGGGCGAGCAAGTGAAGCTTCAGCTGCCTCTCCCATCGCTCCCCATCTCTCCCATTCCTGCCTCAACCATCCCTCCCCACCCCCCCATTCATGGAAAAATCGTCTTCCATGAAACTGGTCCCTGGTGCCAAAAAGGTTGGGGACCGCTGGTCTAATGCTTGTCCTCCTCCTAGACATCAACTGCCTGTGGTCCAGGAGTGTGTCAGTCCTGCTCTTGTTTCTAGCCATCCACTACCCTGGCGAAGGCCTGGCACATCATAGGAACTCGGTAAATGTTTGGTGCATCTTTGATGACACAGGCATGGATTCTCACACAATGAAAATCTAAAATCTAATACAGGAACTTTTTTTGTATGCAATATAAAATATTGCAAAAATCTTCTGTCTTACTGAATTATTTTACACATTAGAGTATAATCAGAATCTTCATGGATTTTGTTTTAATTTGGCAAAAAAGATAAAATGATACAGAAGTTCTCCTGTAAATATATATATATGTATTATATATTATATAAAGATATATGTATACGAATATTCATAGGAAAATATGATGATGACTTCTCATGCTGGCTATTCAGATGTACTGAGAAGTTATGCCACTTAAGCTAATGTGGTCCTGCTGTAAGAACAAATAGAGAGCAATAAATGGGAATAAAAATCCAAAAAAAATACACTTTAGTATAACTGACTGAGTCTTCATCAGAGATAATTTTGTTGCAAACAAAAGAATCCATAGTGTTCAGTGAAAAAGAAGAATTTATTGGAATGACGAAAGGGTACCTCTCAGCAAACACTGCATCTCCTCTCAATAACTTACAAATGTCCTGAACATCCACCAGGAGCCATAGCAGCTGCTTTCCCTGATTTACTTTTTCTCCTTGAGGCATAAAATCTGTCACCACTCCTTTTAGGCATTTATTTTATTGTTTTATTTCTCTCTCTGTAGGTCAGCCTCTTCATGTAGAAAATGATTTCTCCAGTCCTATGGTTTCAATGACCAATATTAAATGAATTGACTAAGTCTCCAAAAGCCAGTTCCTAAGTTCCAGGAATAAGAACTGATTGACCAGCAAAGGCCAGGTGCAGGGTACCATGTATACTTCCCTCTCAGAAAGACAAAGAAAACTAAATCTCTAAGAAATAAGTTAGCAAGAATAGGGTATCAGCTTAGAAAAAGTGATTGGAATTCCTAGTGGAGATAAAATTGCCAACAGTGACTAAAATGTATTAACAATTGGAGCTGGAAGAGTTACTTAAACCTACTTAGATCCAAAATATTAGCTCTTGGTCTAACATTTCAAAGGTAAACACATTCCGGTTGGAACAAAGAAATAAATGTAAAAGTCATAAGAATACTAGAAGGAAATATAGTTATTTCAATCTTGTTTTAGCATTAAGAAGATGTTTCTAAGCACAAAAATAAGATACCAAAAAGATCTGGCTAAATAAAAATTAAATTCTCCATTTCACAAATTGGCATGGGTGCCAATGAAAACACAATGATGCTTTCACAAACTTGGAGGATGAAAAGATTCACAAATTATGTGGTAAGCCAAAAGATAATATTCTTAGTATTAAACAGCATTTGCAAATCATCAAAGTTTGAGGCAGATAAAACAAAAAAAGGAATAGCACATTCCAAAAGCAGGAAAGAACATAAATGGCATATAATCTTATGCATGATGTTTCCTCTCACTATTGATCTGAAACAAGTAAGTTTATCTGATATTGAGATGCTATTATCAAAATTATCAAGTACAAACACAATTCCAACCAAAATAAGTAATAATACCTAGCTGTGGGACAAATTATAGAAAATAAGAAATCGTGAACTGGTCTTGAAACTGGCAACTGATGCATTTTAGGTGACACTTTAAGAATTTATTTAGAAAGCCAGAGAGACATGCATTGACTAATAAAGTGAATTTTAATTGTATAAATTTATTCTAAGAACATGATAAGAAATTCATGTGAAGTGAAGAAAGTTATCTTCAAGTACAAGAAAAACCAGTCACAGCATTATTTATAATAGTAAAATAGGGAAAAAAAATGTCAAAAAGAGGGAATTAGTGAAGCTATGGCACATTCAGTTAATGGAATGACATAAGAAAATACCTATATTAACTATAAAAGTGCTGTCATAAAATAATATCTTAAGTATTATCATTATAAATTATACAAAATCAAACAAATTTTGAAAGACATACATTGAAATGTCGACAGTTTGCCTTATTCGGCATGGGTTACTTTTTTCTTTTTAGTATTTTCTTTGTTTTCTAATCAGTAACTTCAATACAGTTGTATTAAATATAATAAGACATTACGAACATAAAGATCCTTTAACATTGGACAGTCTTATGTTTGAATCTCATCTTTACAACTCATTATATATAGAAGCTTGAGAGAATTAACATTTTAATGCTTATTTTCTTTACTATAAGCTTGTAGTATTGATGCCTACTCATAACTCTTGTATGAATTATTGTGTGGCTTAAATGGGTTTATATATGCTGATTACCATGTCTTATAAAATAACAAATGTTTCACACATGATATTACCTATTTAAAAATAGTACATAGATTACTTAAAATAAAAATTCATTTCTAAAAAATGGTACAGATAATAAAAAGTGAAGAGCAGGATGTGAAAAATTGGTTAGGTATACTGCAAGTATGTATATGTGTGTATCAAAAAAATCCCACATCATGTAATAAAATGGTACAAATAATATTGCATGTTGATAAGCTCAAATAACAGTTAAGTAACTCAGTCGTTACAGTTAAGTCAAGCATAACACACGGGTCAAAGGTGAGGTTTAAACTTTTCTAATTGCCAAGGACAAACACTCACCTTCTATTAGTTTTTGGTGATTCTTAGTCAAATATGGTGTATAACTGCCAAACGTAATCATTTCCAGATTGAATCCACAATCATATTCACTTGTATCTCTCCTTTTTTAATTAATAAAATTTATTTTTAGAGCACTTTTGAGCTCACAGCAAAACTGAGTGGAAAGTACAGAGTTCTCATTACTCCCTGTTCCCACCCGTAGAAGCCCTACCCAGAGTCAGACATGTGTTACAATCGATGAACCTAAACAGGCATATCATTATCATCCAAAGTCCATAGTTTACATTAGTCTCTTTTTCTTTCAAATAAGAAACTTTATGACAAAACTCAAAGACAGAATCTCATTAGTATGAACTGTACGTGTAATATAAATAATTAAAAAAAAATTATGTCTGAACACTAATCATCTGACTTCTACAACTCATCCCCTTAAAGTTTATCATTAAAGATGGTTATGCTGATTTTTGTCTTTATTACTGAGGTATCATATAACATATGTCTAGTTTTCTTTTTTAAGGTAAAAAAATCTTAAAATATATAAACTAGAGGGCATCAGGAAAATTATGAAGATATTAGATTAAAGATGACTTGTTCACATTATAGTTGCAGGGGCCAGAATAATGTCTGACACAGACTCCAATTCAATTTAATGAATTTTTATTGAGTATCTACTATGTGCCTAGAACTAGTCTAGGGGCTTGAGAAGGTACAACAATGAACAAAACAGAAAAAACCTCCCTGCTTTCAATGAAATTACATTCTAGAAAGTAAGAGAGTTCATAAATGTAATGTAATATGGGGAAAAGTAGTAAGTGCTGAGGAGAAAAATAAAGCAAGGCAGGTGGGAGTCCTTGCAGAGAGATGCAGTCCTACACAGTTTGGTCAGAAGAGGCCTCACTGTGAATGTGATGTTTGAGTGACAGCTTGAAGGAGATGAGGGATGAAATTTTAGAAATATCTTGGAAACAAAGAAATAAAGTTAGAGAAAACAGTATTATAGACCTATGATAGGAGATAGAGTTAGATACGTTTGAGAGAAAGAAAATTAAATCTGAGAGGTAATGAAGCTATTAATTCTTTGCAATGATTATAAATAAAGACTTTGTGTTTTACTCTGAGTGACATGGAAAACAACTGAGAGTTGAGAACAGAAAAGTAACTTAATGGTTGGGTATATTAAAATAATTACTGTGATTTATGTTGAATACCCTTGATATGTGGCATGGATGGAAACAGGGAGACCAGCTAAGAAGCTACTGCCATAATTCAAGTTCAGTAGGATGGTGGCTTGGACCATGGTGGTATGACAGCAATGAAAAGGAATGAGGAGTGATTGGATCAAATACACAGAGGGTACTATTTGTGAAGCTGTGTTTACAGGAAGAGAGAACTATCGACTTGTCCAATATACATAAGTTCTGAGAACCAGCCTTACCTTTATCAGTAGAAAACGTTGATGACCTCACTAAAAAATATTTTCAGTGAAGTGGAAAAGGAGAATGGCCACTTAGAGTGGTTTTAAGAAAGCAGAATTGGGGAAAGCAGAATTAGAAAGAGTATAAAAAACTCTTAGAATAATTTTAGCTGCAATGGGGAAAATAGAAATGTAAGGGAGCCAAAAGGAGGGGGGGTGAGTCAAGAGAGATTATATTTTTAGGGTAGAATAAATAACAGCAGGACAGGAGTGATCTAGTAGAGAGAGGAAATTGATGGCATGAGACAGAGAGTACAGGAATACCAGATAGATGTTCCTGAGTAAGCACGCGACCGGTTCCCTACTTAGAATCGTGTAGCACGTGAGGGTACTGAGTTCAGGAGGCGAGGGGAACTGTCATCTAGCTCAGGCTTATTGTCAGCGCTTGTATCTCAACAAAGGGCTAAGTCCACTCAGAGGAGGAGGAGCCCTTTTCTTTGCAAAGAGACCTCATATAGAGATCAAGACCCTGGAGAGAGGCCTTTGCCAACGTTACATAAGTGGAGGTGTTGGCCTTAGACACACTAATAGGAGTGAAGTCAGAGTATGCAGGTATAAATGCTATCAGGAACATAGGTGTGAGGACAGGCGATTGGACCTCGTTCCTCAGCAAATTAGGAAGCAGGTCCATCAACTTCATTTGCGTATGAGGGAGGAGATGATGAATGTTTGAGGAGAGCAGGAAAGATAGAGTATAGAATAGTCATTTAAAAGAGTAGGAGAGAAAAGAATAGAAAGTTGAATTTCCTTAAGGTTTAAGGAGAATGTAAAACGAGATCAGGCAGTATAGTTATGTGTTTTTCTCCAGTTATGGCAGTGCTCAGATTCAGGACTGGATTAGTAAAGAATTATTTAATTAGAGTCAGGGTACAGCCAAGTTGCATGACAAAATTGACGAAGAATAGTGTAGTCGAGGGTATATGCAGGGAAGTCATTAAAACAACTGACTGTGGAATTTAAGCTTGGTTTTTATGGAAGAGAAAAATATAAGTTTGATGAGGGAAAGTGAAAATAATGTGGGATCAATAAATATACGTCCCGGTGGCATAATGGCTTATTGGAGTGGGGTTGCTTGAGGCAGTGAGTACAAGCAAGAAGTCAGGAAGTCGAGCTGACAGAGTGTGATGCGTGAAATTGAGATTATGGAGGAGTTGCTATTATAGGTAATGCCAAGGACTAGGTCATGACTACGGAACTGAGTGGCCTGGGGAGTATGCAAGACAAGAACTTCACAATAGTTCAGGAAGCTGAGAAGCCACAGTATAGTTAGATTTTCTGTTCACTCTGAGGATTAAAATCATTAAAAATTCTGACAGCCAAAGTAACGGTGAAGTGGGAACTAGAGACATCAAGAATCAGTGAGAGCCCAGGGTATCTGTAGATGATGCAATGATGAGAGGTCCTAAGAGATAATACCTGATAACACGGGATTCAAATCTCTGTGTAAGACTGAGAATAGACTGAAAAGAACAAGGAAGTGCAAATATTGATACAAACCCCATTTGACTTAACAAGCTCAGTGCTAAGAGAAATATAGAGGAAGCAAAAATAAAACATAACCAAAATCCTCTCCCACTTTGGAGCCCTGCAGGGGAAGTTAGTAGTGTCCTCAGGGGAGATCCAGGCATCCACTAGAGCAAAACTGTAAAGGGCACTTTCACTGAAAAGGTTGAAGAAAGAAAGATTTTTGTGGTGATGAAACTTTACTTTTGCAAAAGTATATCTAATAGGAGCAACCTCTGGAGAATTGGGAAGGGCAGTGGCAAAGATAAGAGTCTTCTAATTTTTACTTCAATTAAATATTTTTTTTTGGTAGCATCTTTTTAGTTTTAGTTTTAAAAATATTTTATGTGTTTTAAATGTCAGTACACACAGAAATGAATAGAACAAATGAGTTTTCCCAGAAAAATACAGCAGAACAGCAGTGCCTGTGATCTGTGATAATTGTGAATTGTTCACAGTGTACAATTCAGATTGGGTATCATGTAAGGTAATGATCCTTCAATCCTTCTTATCACTCTACATTCCTATTACTGTCTTTTCCTTTTTGTTTGGTGGTAAAAATCATTAGTTTGCTGCCTGCTGCCATATGGCTGCCACTATCACTGCTATATACTGTGCTGTGAAGAGAATCGAAAAGGGTAGTGCTGATCTGCCTTTATCCAAGGAAAATATAGGTAGCTTTTGAAAATAATAATGTCTTCTTTAGGTTGACCAATTTCTAACAGTTGTGAATTCTTTATCCAGCATTCCAATACAAGTTTCATGCATATTGATAATGTATTTTACATTTACCCCTTTGATTTTATCATCCTGACTTGTATCGTTTACCAGTTTTAGTTAGTTTTTCTGTGGGCCCTACTTATCACGACCATTTAACCAACAGTTTTGCTATGAAGGCATAGTAAGTTCAACAGTCTCTGTATTGTGTTACTCATTCACCTCTGACATACGTAATCAGTCTAAGTTTAAAGAACCATTATCTTATAAAATCATGGTTCGACAGAGGTTCTAAATTACATTTATGAAGGTTGTGAGAAAATCCTTTACAGGGGAGAAAACTTGACCGGTCGTTTCTGGGTAATAGAGAAAAAGCTTTTTAGAGAAAGTAGAGACATTTAAAATATGTAGATGTTTGCCAAATGGAAATTATCTAAACGAGTGGGAAATAGCAAAACATGAAATGGAGATACCAAAAAATACAAGATAATTAGCATCTTTCTTTGTTTTTATTTATTTATATATTTTAATTGAAATAATTGTGACATATAACATTTTACAAATTTAAGGTATATAACATGTTACTTTGATGCATTTATATATTATAATATAATTATAATATATATTATAATTATAGCAATACTTAGCACCCTATCATGTTACATAATTATCCTTTCTGTTTAGTGGTTGGAAGAATTAAATTTTAGTTTCTTAGCAAGTTTGGTGATTATAATACAATATTGTTGTCTATGTTCACTGTCCTGTGCATTAGAGAGGGCTTATTTGTTACTTGCTGCAAATTTGTGTCCTCAAAAAATATCCATCCCATTCCCCCAACCCCCATGTCCTGGTGATCACCATCTAACTCTCTGTTTTTATGAGTTTGGCTTTGCTAGATTCCACATATAAGTGGTATCATACAGTACTTGCCTTTGTCTTACCTCTCTTAGTGTAACGTGCTCAGTTTCCATACACATTATAGTAAATGTGTATATAAATGACTTGATTTTTTTTTAATTACTGTTATATTTTTTAAGTAGAGGCAGCCATTTATGCCATTCCTGACATTTAAGAATCATAGCAGATTATAGATGTTGTATAAAACATGTATGCTGAATAAAAGATGAGCCTTGGAATTGGAGATGGAAAATGTTGGTAACCACTGCTACCTTATGCACAGTAGCCAGATTGACTTACATAATCCTTAACTGAAATAATCTTTAGGTAAACTGATCCTATTTTCCATTATTTTTGATGAACAACACTCAATTTTGTATATTTTTGAATCCATAAAACATTTCCAGGCTATCTGTAATTTTGACATTATCCATTTCACATTATCCCTGTCTTTTCCTTGCAGCAAGGCAACATTACCTTTATTCCCCAACCATGATTTCAGAATATTTATTATGATATTTATGGATTATTTTAGGAGAGTTAGCAAAGTAGAACACATTCCTCTTTCTCAAGTTACCATTAGGATTTTAAGTTTGCTAAAATAATAGGCCTGGTTCATTATCTGTCTATGAGGACAAACAGGATGAAAGAGCAGAACAAAGATGCACATTCTCCTAAAAAACTCAAACTCCATGCCTCACACGGGATGTAATCAAGGAAAAGAATTCTATTAAGCTTAGAGTCACTGATGATGCATTGCTCCTTGTAATGAAAGGACAACTTGTAACAATCAGAGTGCCTGTGCATAGCTAGGACTAGAGAAATAGTAAAATGTGGCTGTTACTCATAATCTCTGCTAAGAGCTTAATACAAAGACAGTTTTAGTGATTGGAGGAACAATGAAATTCTGAAATATAATGTAATTACTAATCCTTAGCCTGTATGTATTTATTTAAAAGTATGGAAAAGAGTTGTTGGATATAAACATTATCTGAGGAATAATTTTATGATATCTAAAACATAATTTATATAGCAACAGAGAACTCAGATTCTAATAGCACTGCAAGTGTGCAAAATTTTATTGATTTTTCTGAAAAGAACTTCCCAATTTCATATAACAATAGAAATCGTATAATGTACCTTGTATTCCTGTATTATAGGTCATGGCGTAATAAATCAGTTTACTTTCAGTAACTGCTTGGAAATGATCTCCCTATTCTTGACGTTCGTTAGTCACTGAAAATAAAAATGGCAGAGAAACCAATAATGTCTAATTTGAAGATTTTTAAATGTTTATAGATTTCTAAGCATGATTAGAAAATGGGAAAGCTGCCTTCCCTTCAGGATGATCAATCCAGACATGTATTAGAAACCAGAAAATCAGACCTCTCAAGGGCAGTGATTTAACATCCCTGCAAATGTGATTGAAACCACTGCTTTCTTACATCTTTATTAGCAGGTGTGGAAACACAATTACAGATTTAAAATTAAAAGTGCATAATAAAATAAATTTGCCACCTTAATTAACAATTGATTTTTTAAATTATTGCTTCAAGCTTTAATTCCTCAAGTACATTGTATTCTGCACTTTATATTATATGAGACTTGTAAAGACTGTATTTGAATTTACGTTAATGCAATATTGGAACTAAAATATAATTCAAGGCATTAAACCCTAATACAGTATAATAGTTTCTCAGAGAAAAATAATTATGATCCGAATATCAACATTATGTTTACTCAGATTGCTTAAACATAACAGTAGCCATAATTTGGTATGTTAGTAGAACAGTATTAAAATGTTTATTGAAATAAATTTATTGAAAGAGCCCTTATAATATTTCATTTAGTCATAAGAGTCTATAAAAGTATTTCACACTAATCAATCACATTAATCAGTATTATGATTTTTAAAAATTTCTCTATATTTAATATAGGTGTTAATATAAAATTTTAATAATATAACTTGAAATGTCATTTACTCTTAAAATTTCAATTCAATTTCTTTCTTTGACAACAGAGTTCTATGCTTATACACCATTCTGGAATACAATATTTTTGCATTATTACACATATTTGCAGTCTTCTGTAAAAGAAAGACAAGGGGACATAAGACAATTTTTGTTGTTGATGGAGGTGGTTGTTTGTAAACGTCATTCTTGATGTTGATTATGCAGTTGTTATGATCCACAGCCGTTATTGCTTCCTTCTGAATTCTTCTGTAGTCTCCAGAATGTACTGGTCATCCCTTCTTCATTTTATCCTCAGTCTTCCCTTAATTGATTCCTCCCTTTATACCTATAAGCATCACCACTGGGTTTAACTCATTCCTGTGAAAGATAGTAATTAAATTAAACTCTGTTTGAGTTTTTTGTTTGCTTACTTGTTTTTTTGCTGTGCAATGTTTTTTGCTGTTTAATCTCATGACCTGGAAAGTAGCCATTGCTTTGTCTATCGTGTTCACAAAAGCAGGAGACAAAATCAGGATGCAGTCTGATCATGAACAGGTTTTTTGGGGCAAAAACCAATACTGCAGAAAATATTTGGACGTGTTAAACGAAGGAGTTGTTAACTCTGCTATGTTTTAAACACTGTACATACTCTTGTAGTTTTGCTCTGGAGCATGTGACTCCATGGGAAGATGATCTTGTGGAAATGAAAATGAGGCCATCCTTAAGCTTCAAATAGAGTTTTGGGCAGAAACAATGTAGTCATATTCTTCAAAACAATTTACATGGAACCAGAACACTTAGTTCAAATCTTGGTTACATCCTTTTACTTGTACAAGTCACTTTCTCTCCTGTGTCTCAGTTTCCTCATCAATGCAACATGGATTTGTTGGAGGAGGTAGTTGAGAGGATGTGACCACCAGCTGACCGGCGAGGTGGACCTCGGCAATCACAAGCTACTCACCCATTCCCCTGTCCTTGGATCGTATGCTCTGCCCCCTGGTCCTACCACAGGATCTGTTCCAAGGACAAAGCCTTGAGAGAGTAAGGTGTTGTTGAGACCATCTTGATAGCGACTGAGCCCAGGTGAGGTCTCTATAAAGGCTTTAAGATTCTGGTGGACAGGGACAGAGATCTACTCGTCTTGCAGCCGCTCAAGACAAGCCTCTTATGTCAGTTCCCTTGCTTAGTAAACATGCCATGTACAAATCTGGAGTGGTCTGCCTCTTTCGTAGGTCTCTCCTTGCCTTCTGTGTATGGAGGTTAGCTTCAGTTTTCACCTGGGAAAGTCTCGAGGTTGCAACCCAACAGGATTATTATAGTGTATACTGCAGAGCATTATTATGATGATTGATTAATGCAAACAAAACCCTTGAACAGTGACAGGTAACATTCACAAAACCATGACCATTATTTTGATTGTATTGATTGATTGATTGATTGATTGATTGATTGATGCGTTGGGTCTTCGTTTCCGTGCGAGGGCTTTCTCTAGTTGTGGCAAGTGGGGGCCACTCTTCATCGCGTTGCGCGGGCCTCTCACCATCGCGGCCTCTCCCGTCGCGGAGCACAGGCTCCAGACGCGCAGGCTCAGTAATTGTGGCTCACGGGCCCAGTTGCTCCGCAGCATGTGGGATCCTCCCAGACCAGGGCTCGAACCCGTGTCCTCCGCACTGGCAGGCAGACTCTCAACCACTGCGCCACCAGGGAAGCCCGATTGTTATTATTATATCCACTCCTGGGAAATACTCTAAAAGCCAGAGTTAATTGATTTGCAAAGGCTGAATTCTGTTGCTAGAGAAAAGATTTTCCTTGGAATTACAAAAACCAGACTTCAGATCTCAAGAATAAAATTTAGAGGGCTGAGCACTGAGGTATACGTAGAATAGATAATGCATACTATGGTTAATAGCCTAGCACAACCCTCTCTCTCTTTTCCCTGCCTAATGAAGGTTCCAATCATGGACGTCTAAAATATCAAATATAGGTCTTCCTATTTAGAATGAAACCTGACTATAATCAAAATATATTCTTTTTCATATAATCAAAGAGTATAATCTGCCTACAAAGTCATGTGCAACCAAAATGTTGGCTGTCAGTATGCACATGTGCCACGTTCGCGTGGTGCCTTGATCTCTCCACATACTATGTTTTATTCCACATGGTAGTCAATGTATTCAAGATTAATATTTTAGAGAATAACACGCTGGTTCATTCTAAAGGACCAGGGACCTGGGTGATGAGGGAAGACTGAGGTTGTCTCCTTCTCCCTTCTGAGGCACAAGTGAAGTAGAGAATACACCCACAAGATATTTAACTAAAGTCTCAAAATATTTAACTGCTAGAAGGTGACCCCAAACCCCTGATGATGAGAATTCTCAGTTAAAGCTCAACTTAATAACGTCTTAGAACTAGTGCCAAAGTAACTCTCTTATTCTTGTATTTTGCCCATCAGTCACCTCTAAATGGAATATAGCAGGTCTCCATTTCAGAACCCTCATGTCAACTTCCTCAGTCACCAAACTGTTCACACTAACAGTTTCCTGCCTATGGAAATCATGCCCAGAACCTATCCGTACATGAATGCTCAGGGCTTAAAGGCAGGAAGCTTAGGACAGGGCAAGGATGTTCCCCATGTGAAATGCAGGAAAAGAAGATGAGGCCTCGTCATGGTGGAGGGATGGATAGCTCTCTCCACTCGTGCAGTGTAGCCCAGTGAATTCCAGGCTCTCACCTGTCAGATTTGCTGCTCTTCCTTCTTCTGGAGAGCAGAGAGTGCTCCCTCCTCTAGAGAAAAAGAGAGGAGACATGTAGATTCTTGTGTGTCATATGATATTACAGATACTTACTATTTTCAAGGAACTATATTTCCTGTTGTGTAAGGTAACAATGAAAATGAAAACAAAGGTATACCCGCTAAAAACCTTTAGTACAGGAAACTCTCCTATGAGTGTGAAAGGCCTATCTTGAGCAAACCTACCTCATGGATCAACTGAATTCCCTTGTTTTCCAGAAGCATTTATCCATCACCTTCAAGTGCAAGACACTCTGCCTGGCCTTGGAAAACATATACATGAATGTGACAAGGTTCCTGTTATCATGTGTTTAGTTTATTTGTTTTGTTTAAGTATCATTGCAGGCATGTGCTCAAATGTATAAACTTACTTTTAGTGAATTGAATTTTCTGAAATCAACAGTAGGAACAATGTAGAGTCCCTCAGATGTTTTACATACACACACACACACGTACATATTTATGTGACTATAGACATCATTTTGAAAGTAAAATCACCACATTTCACTTTTTAAACCTTATGCAAAATTGAGAACAATATTTATATTGATATTTTTGGGAGGAATGTGTTATAATATTAATTAACAATTTTGAGAACAAGCTATTAGTATTTACATTTTTCCTCTCCCAAATATTGCAGAGGAATTCCTTGTAAAAATCAAAATTAAATATTTCCAAAAATATATTCTCTTTGAAATAGAAATTTAGGTGAATGTAGAAGAATAGTCATACTATTTATTCAGAGTTCAAATAGTCACATTCAGCTTCTGAAATGAATTTGTAAATAAATAATAAAATTCATAAAATAATAATAGAAGCCACCATTTATTAAGCACTTATTAAATACATACTTACATTATTTCATTTCTTATAAAAAACTTAAAAACTACTATCGGGTATGTTAGCATATAAAACACATAACTTTTTCCTTGTAACTTCAATTTTAAGATACTTTTCAACATGACTTTTTAAATTTTCTATTCGTAACAATTTTAAGGTAATTTTCTCAGTTAACTGGGATGGAAAGGTGGGCATTTCTTTTCTTTCTTTCTTCCTTTCTCTATTATATCCAATCAGAAGCTGTATGTTCCTTTTGCAATGTTTCCTCTGTAAACTCCCTTCCCATTTCCCATTGTCACTGTGCTAGGAAAAGCCTACATTTCCTAAAAATTGTTAACCAGCCTGTTGGTTTCCAGTCTTTTGTCCACCGTTGTCTTGCATTCACACTGCCTCTGAATTAATCATCTTAAGGCATTGCTTATAGTAAACTGATGAATTACTGGCTTGCTGTCACATTTCTTAGACTTGGAGACCCCTCAAACTCTTAAAAAAGGGCAAGAAGAGCATTTCAAAGCATCACAAACCATAAACCCAGTGATGTTTAAATGAGTCCACATCCAGCCCATACTCCATCTTTTGAAACAGAATGACATAGTGGTTAAAAGCACAGCTCTGTATCCGCACAAGCTGGCTTCAGGTATAACCTTTGTCATTAACTACCTGTGCAGCACTGGGTGAGTTATTTAATTTCTTTGTGTTCATTTTCTCATCTGTAAAATGGGAATACTATCGGTACCAGCCTTTTGGGATTTGGGGAGCACTGAATGAGTGGAAACATGTGAAGGTCTGAGAACAGTGCTTGGCACATAGAAAGCACTCAATGAATATCATTTGCAATTTGTCTCCTTTGCAAGTTAAAATGTTTGGATATCAGCAGTTTTTTAGGGCTCAACATGAAAATTGTCTATCTTCTTTTTAACATGGCACATTGCCTTTCTTCTACCCTGAAAGTCAAAACTTTAAAGTGTTCTTTTACAAAATAAGAACATGTAACACTATTCCAATAGCTTGACTTTTTGATCTGTTTTGCTTTGAGATCCAACTTTTAAATCAGATGTCATTGTTTCATTTTTCAAGTCTGAAATCTGCTTGTACTTAAAAGTAGACTTGTTCTTACTCTCTTACAACAGTAATATTATTTTAAGTGCTTTAAACATTACAAATGTATTGTGTGCATAATGACAGAACATGTACACGTCATTCTGTAGAACTCATCTAAATGTCAAGACATATCAATTTTGCCAGGGTCAACCTGACATTCATGAAAACTCAGTTGTCTCATGAAGGATTCTCCTCTAATTCATAATAAAAGCTACAGCAGTTCCCTTTACTGCCTTCTCTACTAGAGAAAATCTTAGCAGCTTCATTCTTCATTAGACATTCAGTTTGGTATTGCCGAGGCATTATCTGCAAATACATGTATTATAATGGTAAAATAATATGGTATTTATGCCATTTTGTATGTGTTGAAAGTGTTTCCTTAAATATTGATATATATCTTTCTAGTCTCTTAAATAATTCAAGAAATGATAGACATAAAATTCATTATTAAACCTCCACATATACCATTTTTCCTCTTGAGAGATTTATTGAATTTTAGATTTTTCTGCCAATTTTATTTCTCTGAGATTTTACATTTGTGCTAATATGAACTGTGATAACCTATAACAAAAGATCACAAGCATGCTATACGAGCCTACCCCATTTTAGTAGAAGAGTGTTTGTCACAGTCGACCACGAAGAGCATTTATTCTTGTGAGTTTTAATTTGGTTCTTATATTTGAGATGATCTTTGTTGCTTGGTTGCTTGCTTGCTCTTTGGCCTATGATGTCCTAATGTGATTGGAACTTCTGCCCTAAACAGCAGTCACCCAAAGCCCTCATTATACCTTAAATTCAGCTCCTCTGAGGGTGACTGTATTTATAGATGGTCTGCAGTCACCCCAACATGAATTTTATGTGTATCTTATATTCAGTATTTTACATCAGGCCATTCCTTATATTGCTCCAAATTTTGGGGGCAAATTAGTCCAAACTTGTCCAAGTATCAGAATCAGGTATCAGAAAGAGGAGAACCTAATCATATTTACATGGATGAAGTAGTAAGTAAAGCAAAATGATAGCCGCTGAATGGTTGCTTTTCCTTGGTGATTTCTAGTTTGTACATTTTCCATTTGTCCTTCCAGATCTGCTCTCTACCCCACCTCTCTCCTCTCTGCCCTTGGAGCCTGTTCTATATTGATAACATCAGTAGGAACGCTTGAATTTGTTTCAGATTGGGTTTGGCCAAAAGGGAGCTACAAAAGGTCAAAAGGAGGGAGTAGAATGAGATTGATATATTTATTACCTGGGTTCTTTCCCATTAAGGTCAACACAGGCTAGCTGTGTCCCATGACAAAAGGTTACTGCAAACATCTCTATATCCAAATCTCTTTTCTGAGTTCCGGTAACTATTCCCCTTTGTTCTTTGGAGTTAAGATGGTAAAAACTTGTTTATTACTAGTTGCAGGATACTACACTACCCCTTCCCACACTTTTGTAAATAGTCCTTTTATTAAACTTTTCTCAAGTTATCCTAATTTGAGTGTGCCATCTGATTGTTGCTAAGTCAGGGCTCTTACTAACATGCCTGTAGTAAATGAACAAGTCACTTTTCGTAGTCTATTGCCAAGACTTATTCAATAGTTTGGTAGAACTATTATTATACTAATTAACCATATATAGGGACTATCATTAGATTTTCATACTTGGAGATTTATTTATTTTTGAGATTATATGTCAGGCCCTAATAAATGCTAAGGCTTTTTACTTATTGGACAAATATTCTGAATATTGGGTGTTTGGAATCCTTTTCCATGACATTTTGAGCTATAATAGAGATGCTCTTTTGCAAATATCACAGTACTACTGGGTTGCTCGAAACATCTAAAACAATCTACAATCCTTCTATATTTTTCAATGTGTATATCAAATTGCAGTCTCATACCTCTCTGAAACTTATCATTTAGGAGGACTTTTGAAAGCAGAAAAGCCTGGAAATAGGAGAAAATTATGACACCTTTATTTGAAGAAAACATATAGCAGAATGATACATATATTTATGTATTGCTTGGCAAAAATTATATGTCCATATCTTCCCAAAACAATCAAACTTCTTTGGCTATTGAATGGGAACCTGATGGTCTTTTGCTGGTATTTAACGAGAGTAACTTTATATTACAATTGTAGATTGATGTGTCTAAGGTGTGACATTACTATAGAATCTTTCCAGACACTTAAAATGATCAGGACTGTGTTTTCTTTATCTTGCATCTGAAAGTCTTGTGCAGTTCATGGAGCACAGTAGGGTTCAGTGTGCAGTAACTAACTGAAAATACTCATCTACATGATGCTCACGGACAGTCTGGCAATTTTGATGATGGTATGTCTTTTTATCAAAGTTTAACCAATATAATGTATTTAATTATATAAGATATATAATATGAAAAATGCAGTAGGGACAAGTATCCATTTAAGTTTTCAAAAGATATACATTTGTTGGTTAAAGTGCAATGGAAATATTAAAGCTCAGCTCCAAAGTTGGCCATTGGATAACTCAAATTTCTATCACAGCGACAGAAGAGAGGCAGACTCAGGGTTTGTATGGGCTGCAGCTTGTATAGTTTGGTGGTGGTGTTGGGGTGTGGTTTTATTGTAGGCTGCCAGTAAAAAAAATCAGAAGCCTAGTTACATTTGAATTTCAGATAACAACTTTTTTCATCACAAGTATGTCCCAATATTGTGTAGATTACACTTACACTCAAAATTTATGTGCTATTTACGTGAAATTCAAATGCAACTGAGTATCTTGTATTTTCCTTTGCTAAATCTGGCAACCCTAGCTGCATATTAAATAAAAAGAATGTAAAATTTAAAAGCATGACCTTGTAATAAATTAAGACAACCAAGGGAGCCTGAAGCTTAAGTTTTATTAGGTTTTCAGTAAATTCACCTTTGCATTATAATATAATTTGTACTAGCAACAGGTAAGCTGATTTAATCTAGTTACCTGCAATAAATATGGCTTACAACTTTTTTTCATGTGTGAACATAGCTAAATACATAAATCAAACTTATTTCAATTGCAGAAATCTATTTATATGTTTGTTACTACCTATTGTGTGCCACATATTGAAGCTAATAGTGATCTGAACAGGCATGATCCTCCTCATTCTTAATTATTCTTGTGGGTCACCAAGAAGTAAACAGGTGTGATGTGTAGGGAATATATAGGAGAAGCAGGTCGTTCATACTTGGAAGGCCTAGGTAAAGCTTTCTGGATCATGTAACTAACCTAAAGTCTGAAACATGGAGAGAAGTTTACCAAGGGTAGGATGTGGTAGGAAAAGGACTCCAGTGAGAAGATACAGTATTAAAATGACCAGGAGGCAAAAGAGGACATGACTATTCAATGACATAGAAGTAAGGTAAAGGGTAAAATTTAAGAGAAAGAAAGTGATGAGGCTGGAGAGAGAAAGATTCTCTAAATTTCCCCTCCAGCTTTTAGGAATGTGACAATAAAAAGAAAGAATAATTAATTTGAGTACCAAAATATCAAAATGTTAAAAAAATATATAATGGACAAATATAAATATCCGCAACTCTCATTATAAAGCTGATGAGGAAAAACATTTCTAGGATGGCAATCCTTCTTTATTAAAATGACAACAGCAACAGCAACAACAAAACCAAAACCAAAAACAAGCAAACAAAAACATAAAGGAGGTTATTTCAGGCTGAAATCAAAGTACCCTAGACAGTAATTCAAATCCAAATGAAGAAATGCAGAGCACCAGCAAAGCCAACTATATGTAAATATAACATGAAGTATAATATAAATGTATTTTTATTTCTGACTAGTCTTAACCTGAGTAACTTAAACAACTGCATAATAAATATAAAACTATGATGGTGGGCTTTCGATTTACAGAGATGCCATTTGTACGACAATAATAGCACAGAGGAGGAGACAGAGAAGAGAGTTATATCAGAGTAGTTTTATCTACTATTGAAATTAAGTTGGTATTAATTTCAATCCAAATTTTGTTGTTTTAATTTAAGATGTCTACAAGACTTACACTTTAGATTCAAAGACACAAATAGTTTGAAAGTTAAAAGATGGAAAATGCTATACAAGCAAGAACCAAAAGAGAGTTGGAGTGGCTATACTAATATTAGATAAAATAGACAATATTAGGCAAATAGATTAATATTAGACAAAATAGTACTTAAGACCAAGGTTGTTACTAGAAACAAAGGGGCATTTTACAATGATAAAATGATAAATCTGAAAGGAAGACATAGCAATTGTTCATCTAACAACAAAGCCTCAAAATACATAAAGCAAAAATGAAAATAATTGAAGTGGAAATGGGCGATTCGATTATAATAGTTAGGATTCCTCTGCCAGTAATTGATGGAACACCTAGGGAGAGGATCAAAAAGAAAATAGACTTGAACAATGCTATATACTTACTAAACCAAGTAGAATGACACCTGTAGAATGCATGTTCTTCTCAAGCATACATGGAACATTGTCCAGGAAAGACCATATGTTAGAACATAAAATAAGCAATAAATTAAAAAAAAAATGAAATCATACATCAGCATAGTATGTTCTCTAACAAAAATGGAGCTAAGTAAGAAATCAGTTACTGGGAAATTCACAAATTAGCTACCCTTCAATAACCAATGACCAAAGAAGAAATCACAAGGTAATGAAATACATCAAGATGAATAAAGAAGAAACACAATTTATGAGATACAGTTAGAAAGGTTTTTAGAGAGAAATTTACAGATATTAATACCTGCAGGAAGAAGAAGAAAAATCTCAAGTAAACATCCCAATATGCCACCTTAAGTAACCATAAAATGAAGAAATGTTCAAAATGCAGAATCTCAGGGCCTATTCTGGATTTACATAATCTGCATTTGAACAAAATCCCCAGGTGATTCATGTGCAAATTAGAGCCTGAGGAACCTTGGTAGATTGTGGGAAAACAGGTATTATACTATAATGCAAGTAGTAGGGCAAATTTTAAAAGGCAATTTCAGAATATTCACAGAATTATCTAATTCTCATGCAATTTGATGCAGATATTATGGTTCTAAGAATATATCTTCTAGTAATATTATCCATATATCAAACAATATGTTCCAAAACAACACTATGAAATTTTAAAAAACTATTAAATAAAATAAAGTGCCCTAATCTAGGACACTGGTTGAACAAATTATGGTACATCCAAACAATGGAGAATTATGTATTATTTTTGGAAAAATGGATGGCTATTATAAAGTAAAAAACAAAAGATAAAAAGTATCAGCAAGGGAGAAAAGGGAGCCCTTGTACACTGTTGGTGGTAATACAGATTGGTGCCAGCCACTATGGAAAATGGTATGGAGATTTCTAAAATATTAAAAATAGAATCATATGATCAAATCATGCAATCCAGCAATCTAACTTCTGAGTATATATCCAAAGAATTAAAATCAGGATCTTGAAGAGATATCTGCATTCCCATGTTCATAGTAGCATTACCACATACTCAAGACATAAAAGCAACCTAAATCTCCATCGGAGGATGAGTGGCTAAAGAAAATGAGGTATTAATATGCAGTGAAATATTAGTCAACCTTTAAAAAAAGAAAATTCTGCCATTTGTGACAGCATAGGTGAACCTGGAGGACATTACTAACACAGGGAAGAACAAATACTATATGATCCCACTTATATGAAGACTCTAAAATAGTCAAACTTACAGAAACAGAGAGTAGAATGGTGGTTACCAGTGGTCAAAGGTTACAAAGTTTCAGTTATGAAGAGTAATTCCTAGAGATGTGCTATATAGTGCCTATATAGTTAACAATAATGTATACTTAAAATTTTGCTAAGAGGGTAGATCTTATGTTAAATGTTCTTATTTGAAATAAGAAAGAAAGAAAGAAAGGAAGGAAGGAAGAAAGAAAGGTGAGAAGAAACTTTTCAAGGTGATAGATATGTTTATGGCATTGATTTTGGTGATGGTTTCGGGGTGTATGATTATCTCTAAACTCATTAAATTGTTGTATGTTAAATATATACAGCTTTTTGTATGTCACCCATACCTCAATATATGGTCTTAAGAAATGGAAATTTGGAGAGATCTCAAATGTCCTTTTTTATATAAAAAATGGCAAATTACGTTATAGCAGAGACGGGGTTTCTCAACTTTACACAAAAGCATTACCTAGAGAGCTTTTAAATTACAATATCCCAGTTACATCCAAGATTAATTAAGTTGGAATCTTTGAGGATGGGGCCCAGGCGTCGATATATATATTTTAAAATCTACTCTAATGATTGTAACATACAGCCAAGTTTGAGAATCACTGAGATAGATATAGGTATTTGTTTTTGTATGCACCGATTCTCCTTGGAAGAACAGGGATTCCTAACAACGCTTTCAAGGAGCTGCTACCCACTATCCCCACCCCCGCTCAGCTGAAATGTTTTGGATTTTGTACCATGTGACTGTACTTTGTACACACATAGTATGTGTATATGATGTGCATCTCTTTTTCTTTTCCTTTTTGTGATGAGTGGGCGTATATCTCAGGGGAAAATAGGATTAAGTTTATTCTAGGAGTTCTGGGCAGAAAAATCAGAAATTCCCTCTTAGCAAATATTTTTATGCATATAATGTAGAATGTTAAGCAAAATGTTATTGGCAAGTACATGTGACTTACTAGGTGGTTTTTACGCTTTTCTTAAAGTTATTGTGTGTTCTTCAGATGCCTTACAACAAATGTCTATTATGTCCATAAAAAGAAAACTAAATACATTTTAAAAGATTTCTTCTTAGAAAGCAGCATTATTAAGAAGCATCTTGTTTTAAAATGTCTTTTCTTCCTCATCCTGGAGAATAATTATCAGGCAGAGTAAGGTCGTGTTGAATGGTGAAGTCTTGCTAATGCAGATATGAAACACTGTGACTGAAGGTGGTTTCAGGTCTCCGTAGTGCTATCAAATGGGAATATTTGTTTTTTTAGATTTTGTACTGCAAAACATAAGCTATTATCTAAAGCCATTGCATGGTGAGTCTAAGTGGTTCTGTTTGCATTGAGAATAAGAGTTTGGGTTTCTCTGAACAGCTTGGACTTGTCTTGATGCGAGACGTTTGACTGGGCAGCACCAGCTGCCTCCTCAGACCTGCTCCCTGCACTGGGCCCTCAGGTGCGCTTAGGAGAAGGCCCTGTCCTGCAGCTGTGTCGTAGACGGAGTGACCTGGGCTGTCCTCCTCCTGCCGCAGGCTTGCCTGTCTTGGAAGCCAGTCACCTGCTTGATAAAGACAGTCCCTTCTACTAAGACTGGGAAGGCCTGCAGCTGGGCGGGATGATCTGTGCAGTGCTCCTGTGTATCCCTGAAATCTTGCTCGTCCTGAGTGGCAAGTGCAAATGCAAACGCAGTCAGAAGCAGGGCCCCTTACCTGAGAAAGCCGGTCCACTCCTCACTCTAGGCTCTGCCAGTACCTGCCGAGCCCAGGACCAGCTTCGTGGAGCTCCTGCACCAGGTCCCATGCGGTCCCCTCCCCTTCGGGGGCCTTACCCGTCATAATGGCCTTTCTCTCCAAGGGTGGGTGGGGTGGGTAGGCCCTTAGGCTCCCTTCTGATCAGGAGGCTTTCCGAAGCTTATTTCTAAATTAAACTTCTCTCCCCCTAACCTAATAAAATCCATGAATATTTAAATCTGGTTAAAATTCACTTCCCCGACTCAGAATTTCTCAAAAAAAAAAAGTGTGATGGATGTTTACAGTCAGTCCACAGTGTTCGTTCAAGACAAAAACAAACCAGTTTAGATGTTTACACAGAGCCAAGGAATTATATTAATTCAATTATAAGTTTGAGATCCTGTTGATCCACTATTCCTCACCTAACAAAATCCATTATTATTTAAATCTGGTTAGAAGTCACTTCCCCTGACTCAGAATTTCTCAGTTAAAATTCATTTCAGAACAAGGGTTTACTAAAGATGTACATATTGCCATAGGTAATCCTATATTTTAAAAATGTATAATTTGGAAAGATTATTTGCTTACAGTTGATGGTCAGATGGTAGAAAAACTTAGGTTTAAATCTTAAGACTTGCCTCTCAGTTTAGCCACAAACTGTTATATGGCTTTAGTAAGATATTTTACCCAGTGGAGCCTAAAATGAGACTCATAATATCTTCCTTTCAGGGTTTTAAGAAATACTGAGAGGATTACATTGAAACCAGAACCCTACCTCCCTAGCCAATCCTATCCCTGCTTTGCTAAAAATAAATAGGGCAATTCTTTTACAATAAAATAAATAACTTTGTATAGAATAACAAATCAGTATGATTTTCTTTTAAACCACTACAAATATGGGGAGGTTAATTCCATTAAATATACTTACTTGGATTAATGTTAGAATATAGTGAGGTGTGTAAAATGGGACACATTAATTTCTTCACACATTTAAAAATATATGGAAAGTCCATTTATTAAAAGTTCAGAATCATGCAAATATTTATATTTTCTACATACATACATACTTTTCCATTTAAATGCCATCTTTTATGCTAAAATTTTACCAGGTTTTGGTGAAGGAAGCTACTGAGCTTCCTAGTTCAAATCAATGGCTTTATTTATAGCTATTGGTGAAATTCGATTTGTCTTTTTAACCAAATATAAGAAAGTTGCTGGCTTAAGAAATATAAGCCAAAAAGTAATTCATCAAAACCAAGGTTACCAGGCATATAATCACAAAAGATTAAATTGTAAACCTTTTAAGAGGTAAGTCATATAGATGAACAGTATCTTTACTTATATGATCACAGAAATTTGTGTGGGGCATGAAACAGATGAGAAAAGAAAGTATCTGTTTAGAAAAGAGAATTCACTTTTAATTATGTATTTGGATGGTCTAAGAAAATATAAATGTTCCTATCTAAAAAGGCATTTATAATGATAATATTTAAATTTTTAATTTTGTATGTATGTATGTGGATGTGGAAAATTACATACCTTTGAAATCAGAAAACTAAAATAGAAATTGTTTTATCAAATAGTTTCATTTGAATGGATCTAATGATAGAAGCTCCACTACTCCTTCTGAATTCCTGATTCCTGCTTAAGGCACATTCCCCCAGACTCAAGTGAGGATACCAGGCATCTTCTCGGTCTCTACCCCTCTCCTCTCATTCTATCAAGCATTAAGTCTTGCTGATTGTTCTTTAAATATTGTTAAAATCACTCTCAGTGTTGTCCTGTGCAGTGATTCTCTAACTTAGACCCTTATCACCATCTTTTCCTTCTACTGCAATAGCTCCTTAATTTGTCTCCCTGTCTTTGTCTTGCTCTCCTTAAATCCATCATTCTACCGAGGTCAAAGTGGTTGCTCCAAAATGTAAATCTGCCCATGCCGCTTCCTTATAGTCAACTTCAGTGATTTCTCAGCTAAGTCCAAACTCCCTAACGGGGCGTAGGTGGCCATATGTAATCCCCTCCTGTTGCTCAAAAGGCAAAGTCCAATGGCTTTCGTCAATTATTCAGCTATAGTAATCAATATTTATTGAGCTCACTATGTGCCAGTCATCGTTTCTGTTGAAATAGAGGAGTATACGGATTTCTTTTCTGCTTACAGTTTTCTTCAGGCTCTAAGTGTTCACTAGTATTAGGAGAGTCAGTTCACAATGGGCCATCAGTGTCCCTGCATGTTCTTTGTGGGTAGAACAAGAATGCATTACTCTGACTACTCTTTACCTGGGTCATTTATCAGGGCATGCTTGCAGGAAGCAAACATGAAGGATGATGGAAATGCTTCCCCTTGACAAAATATAGTCTTGCTTCTGTTTGCTCTAGTAGCAGTGAATTCCCTAAGCTCAAGTTCCTCTTCAGTAACACAACCCAGTGGATGTACTGTTGTCATGAACTGAATGTGTGTGTCTTCTCAAAGTTCCTATGTTGAAGTCCTAATCTCCAATGTGATGGTATTTGGAGGTGGAGCCTTTGGGAGGTAATTAATTAGGTTACATGAGGTCATGAGAGTAGAACCCCGTGGCAGAATTGGTGCTTTTTTTTTTTTTTTTTTTTTTTTTTTTTAAATTTGTGGCTCACGGGCTGTAGAGCGCAGGCTCAGTAGTTGTGGCACACAGGCTTAGTTGCTCCTTGGCATGTGGTATCTTCCCAGACCAGGGCCGGAACCCATGTCCCCTGCATTGGCAGGCGGATTCCCAACCACTGCACCACCAGGGAAGTCCCAGAATTGGTGCCTTTTAAGAAGAGGAAGAGACATCAGAAATTTTTCTCTCTGCACCGAGGAAAGGCATATGAACACACCCTGAGAGGGGGGCTATCTACAAGCCAGGAGGAGAGCCCTCACCAAGAGCCAAGTCTGCAGGCACCTTGATCGTGGACTTCTCAGCCTGCAGAACTGTGAGAAAATAAAAGTCTTGTTTAAGCCACCCAGTCTATGGCATTTTGTTATAGCAGCTCAAACTGATGAAGGCAACAATCCTCTATCATAGGCCCTGCATTACTCCCATGGGCACAAGGGAAAAAGAGCACATATGTACTGGAATCTCTGGCTACAGCTTTTGCTGCCTGCAATGAAGTACATTGTCTCTGATCCAGGAATCTCATGTTTTCTGCCGACATGTGTAAAACACTAGTAGGTAGATTATTAGCTAGTAAGGAACATGAAGTCCCAAGCCCTGCACAGTTCTTGAGAGTTATTTCCTCTTTATTCTTGTGTTCTTCCTATGCTTGGAGTAAAACAGTATACCCCGAGCTTATTTCTGAAACTTATTTGACAATACATAAGTAATTTTTGATATCTGTTTCTGAACCATATTCTATACAACAATCTTTAAAAATATGAATATTGTAGATTACCTGCAGGATACTTAATTACTTCTGTAATCTTTATTTCATATAAATTTTCCCCCAAATGAAAGTAATGTGAATGCAACCCGGTTCTATCTTTATGAGAATGACAATAAGTAAATAAAAAGTAGACTACGAATTTAAAACAAAGTTAAACCTATTGATAAGGCAGCAGCCTGAAATAAGCTTGTTATTGTCAACCGTCCTTACCCGACTGAAGACAAATCAAAAACAGAAACTCTAATAAACAGTAAAATTGCCCATGGACTAGGTACATAAGAGAGCTGCAGTTTTAGAAGCCAAAGGACACATTCCTTTTCTACAGGCCCAGTTAACTGCCTGACACATTTTATCTTATTTATTATTTATCATATTTATTCTGCTTCAGAAGAACATGGTACTTTCTGTGATAGTTGTCTGAATTACTTGCCACATTTAAAAAGGATTAATTTTTTTCTCCCTTAGATAACAGCCGTTATTGGGTGCTGCCAGGTATCAGGCTGTTTTCTAAGCATTTTACAAGTATTTTCTCATTAAATCTTTACAATTGCTGTGAAAGTAGGATCTATTATTACCTCTAGTTTTTAAATGAGGAAATTGAGGTTCAAAGAGAATATTAATTTGACCGAGGAGACAGAACCTGGTGACCAAAGAGCTGGGACTTTAACACAGGCAAGCTGAGCAGGATCAGAGCGCCTAACCACACAACTGAGTTTCTCTCTCCCGTATATTGTGGGGAAAAAACCCCAAGAAACAGAGGGCTTCCCTGGTGGCGCAGTGGTTGAGAGTCTGCCCGCCAATGCAGGGGACACGGGTTCGAGCCCTGATCTGGAAAGATCCCACATGCCGCGGAGCGACTAGGCCCGTGAGCCACAACTACTGAGCCTGCGCGTCTGGAGCCTGTGCTCCGCAACAAGAGAGGCCGCGATAGTGAGAGGCCCGCGCACCGCGATGAAGAGTGGCCCCCGCTCGCCACAACTAGAGAAACCCTCGCACAGAAACGAAGACCCAACGCAGCCAAAAATAAATAAATAAATAAATCATTCCATTAAAAAAAAAAACAACAAAACCCAAGAAACAGAAACAGAAAGCAAACAAAAAAAAGGGGGTTTTCTAGTTGAAATGCTGATCACAAGTAAGCCTAATATGCACTTTTATTTTCTTCTGCACTAAAACTAACCAAAGCATGAGATAATCTCCTTCTAGCTTATTTGCTGTATGAAAATTTTTCAACATTTCTTAAATGGGAAATGAAGGTGAAAAATTAAAGCAGATCTTGAATTACTTGGATGGATTTATAGCCTCTAAAAGATACCACCAGGCAAGTCATCCCAAAGATCATAGAACAGAAGGCTCACAGATCAAATTATGATGCTCAGATCACATCAGTTTCAAACACAGTTGGAAAGAAGAGGTGGGGTAGGTTAAGGTACTTAGGACAGGGTGCGAGTAGAAAGGCAACACTCCCTGAGTCTGGGCTACACGATGCTGATGCCTCCTGCTTCACTGTACCGCATCAACCTTCCACACTGGCAGTGTGCTTACGACTGTAAGCAAAGTGAGGGCAACCAGTGACACACACTTGCCTTAATGGTAAGATACAGACACAAGTACACCCAACCACAGCTGGTTTCATCAAATGCGTGGCTGACTTAGGATAACACAGCTAACAGCCCAGCTGTGGTGTCATCATGACTTGATATTTCCAGTCATGTCCTTCATTACACTGTAATTCTTTTCACCAAATCTTCAGTGTATTTCACAGATTACTATTACTATACTAACTTACTATATAAATTTAATAAGTCATATAAATACCACCCAAGTTTCACAAGCTCCTTGCTTAGACATTTTATACAATTAACATACCTGATGCATTTTGACTGTCTCTTGTAAACTACTAGATTAATTTCTATATACGTTCAACTTTTCTTTTGAGTCTTATCCCACCTGTTTGTTGCCTTTTCTCTGTGGAAGAATTGAATATTCCAAAATAATACAGAAAATGCATATTACAACCCTGTCTAACATGCCTCACATTTTTAACAAGAATAATCCCATGATAATATCCATTATTTTTGGAAACATTTATATGTTAATTATATATATTTTTACATGTTTTAAAGAACACCTGCTGTCTCAAACTCTGTGAAATATCTTTCTCCAGGGATTCCAGATGATTTCTAGCTATCCACACAATTAAGTCTTTGTCTTTGAAAGCACTACAAATTGAATATCATTAATGAAATAGAGCTGATACATTTCTTTCCATAGGTTTCTTAGGGGACTATGTATAGAAATAAGTTGGAAGCATAGTAGCTCTTCTAATCAATTATGTTTTTCTGGTGATATAGATTTTCATAGCTATAATTTATTCTGTGTGTTATAAAATGTTCATCTTCATTGACCCAATTTGCAGTGATATTAACTTACCTTATAATGAGTTCAGTTTGAAATGAATTGAAAATAAAAGGGCAAATTTAAACTTGAATTCATATACTTTGAAATATAGTAAATTAAAATTTTAATTTTTCCCAGCTTTATTGAGATATAATTGGCATATATAACCTTAAAGTGTACAACATGATGATTTGCTACATGTATATATTGCAAAATGACTACCAAAATAAAGTTAGTTAATATATCCATCAACTCACATAATTAATCCTGTGTGTGTCTATGCATGTGTGTGTATGTGTGTATGTGGTGAGAATTTTAAGAGCTACTCATTTAGCAACTTTCAAGTATATAATACAGTATTGTTAATTATAGTCTCCATCCTGTATACGAGAGCCCTAGATCTTAAAACTGGAAGTTTGTACACTTTAACTAATATCTTTCCATTTACCCACCCTACCTGCAGTCCCTGGAAACTACCATTGTACTCTGTTTCTATGAGTTCAACTTTTTTTAATATTTCACATATAATTAAGATCTTAGAGTATTTGTCTTTCTCTGTCTGACTTATTACAGTTTGCATAATGACTCAAGGCCCATCCATGTTGTCCCAAATGGTAGGCTTTCCTTTTTATGGCTGAATAATATTCCACTGTATATGTGTGTGTGTATATATGCCACATTTTCTTCATCCCTACATTCATCAATAAACACTTAGGTTATTTGCATGTCTTGGCTATTGAAAACAATGCAGCAGTGAGCATGGAGGTGTATGTCTTTTATTTCCTTTGGATAAATACCTAGAAGTGGGAGTTTTTGATCATATGGTAGTTCTATTTTTAATATTTTGAGGAATCTCCATACTGTTTTCTATAGTGGATGCACCAATTTACATTCCCATTCATTCTTTTTTTAAAATTTATTTTATTGAGGTATAGTTGATTTACAATGTTATGTTAATTTCTGCTGTAAAACAAAGTTATTCAGTTATATATATATTCTTTTTCATATTCTTTTCCATTATGGTTTATCACAGGATATTGAATATAGTCCCCTGTGCTATACAGTAGGACCTTGTTGTTTATCCATTCTCTATATAATAGTTTGCATCTGCTAATCCCAAACTTCCAATCCATCCCTCCCCCACCCCTTGGCAACCACCGTCTGTTCTCTATGCCTGTGAGTCTGCTTCTGTTTCATAGATAAGTTCATTTGTATCATATTTTAGATTCCACATATAAGTGATATCGTATGGTATTTGTCTTTTTCTTTCTGACTTACTTCACTTAGTATGATAATCTCTAGGTCCATCCATGTTGCTGCAAACGGCATTATTTCATTTTTTTTTATGGCTGAGTAGTATTCCATTGTATATATGTATCACATCTTCTTTATCCATTCGTCTGTCAATGGACATTTAGGATTTTTCCATGTCTTTGCTATTGTGAATAGAGCTGCTATGAACATAGGGGTGCATGTATCTTTTTGAATTAGAGTTTTCTCTGGATATATGCCCAGAAGTGGGGTTGCTGGATCATATGGCAACTCTATTTTTAGTTCTTTAAGGAACCCCCATACTGTTTTCCATAGTGGCTGCACCAATTTACATTCCCACCAACAGTGTAGGAGGGTTCCCTTTTCTCCACACCCTCTCCAGCATTTGTTATTTGTAGACTTTTTGAAGATGGCTGTTCTGACCGGTGTGAGATGGTACCTCATTGTAGTTTTGATTTGCATTTCTCTAACAATTAACGTCCATTCCCATTAATTCTTAAGATTGTATGCCTGCAAAACCAGGTCAGGTACTGATAGTTTCTTATTTGTTTTCCCCAGGGCAGTGCTGACTGCCCAAGTTAGTGCTGTTTCTCCTAACCCTACAAGGTGGTTCGGCTTTATGAATGTGCTCCTTAGCCATCTGTAGGTGCTTTCTCTCCCTGCTGTCAGGGGCCTCCACAGAGTGGGGGTGTGTGTAGGATGCCTGTGGACCAGTGAGGTGGATCCACAGTCAAGGTGTTCTGAGCAGCTTGTGAGCAGGCTTCCTATTGGAGACCAAGACATCATGATTTGATTCACTCGCTTTGACACATTCTGTTCTGAGCCCTGGCTGCCCTTCTCCCAGTCACTCACCTCCCACCAGTTGCGTAGTTCAGGACTCAGAATTCGGGATGAAGCGAGAAAGCAGTGGGTCTCTAAGGCAGCATCCTGCGTGGCTGGGGAAACTGGGTGCTCACCTACACGCTCTCACTTACTCTAGTGGAAAAACTCGCAGTCTGAGACGTTCTCTCCTGGCACTGGGTGGTGTCACCTTGGGGTGACACAGGTAAATTGAAACTGTTCCACTTACCCTCTTCAATGCATCCAGTTTGGATCTATTTGCTCCAGTGATGTGCTAGAACTTCTCTGCTGAACTCCCAAACTTCCACAACAGCCCACTCATCCATGGATGATTGTCAAAATTTGTGTCCTTTGTGGGGAATATGGTAGGAAATGCCTATACTGCTATTCTGATGATGTCACTGCCCTAAATTCCAGTCTTTAAGTGTGTATGGACTTATTCAAATATTTGCAAGCCAAAAATACCTTTTAAAAATATCATTTGAGAAGTTGTTTTAGCATCTCTTTTAACCTTTCTTTAGACCACATTCTTACCAAAACATAAAAAGGACAATGACAAAATCTTCATGACCAATGTATAGAACATTTGCTGATCAATACTTAGAAAGTATGAAGAAAAGTTTCCTAAAATGTTTTTATCTATTTGTTATCTCAATTTGAAATTTTACAAGTCTAAAATAATTTTATTGTCTATTATAAATTTTAGTTATTAAGTTTTGTGTCCAATAGCTCAAGAATTCTTTCCCAGATTCTAAAAATCTCTGTTTCCAAGGAAAAAGTTCTACCTGATATTTGCTTCCAAAAAAAAAAAAAAAAAAAAGGTACTGTATAAAATGAGATGCTGCTAATGATAGAAATTAGATTTTTATTTCAGGGAGGATATATAAGCCAGGCATGAGACATAAGTTAGCAACTAAATTGATAAATCAAGTTAACAAAAGAAGGTATGTTTTATCAAGATTTTAATATGCAAAAGAATTCATGGTATCATAAATTTACTCCAGTCTACTCAAGCCCATGAAGTAGTGACCTGAAAATCATCCATAATTTCTCTCAGTAAACATTAGGTATTCTTTTAGTTCCATGTAGCCAGAAACTCTCCTTGGCCTTTCCCACATGCTTGTTATTCATGTGTTCAAGAGAGCTGTCTCAGTGCCAGGTATCAGACCTAAGTGTAGGGCAATAAATAGGAAGGGCTTTACTGGCTGCACCTGTTCATTTTTCATTTTTGTGATTGAAGTTTGATTAATTAGAAAAGTAAAAGCTTTTCATAAGTTCTCCCCTGTGACTCTCTCCCTTCTATCCCCTGCAAATTTCTGCTTATACTCTCTAGAAATGGACCACATGCCTTTTCTAGCTATTAAGGAGTCTATAAAAATAAGTAGTGTATTTGTCTTCCCAGCATCAGTGAGGAAGAAGAGGAGCAAATGTTTGGGTATAACCAGAGTCTGATAAGTATCAGGCAGGATCCCAACAGAAATATTCGGTGGTAAACATTTAAAAAAATTTTTTTATGATCTGAGATGCATAACTCTCTGGGTAAAGATGGGTTTCAGTCACAATTCATTCTTCTTTTAAGCAAAATAATTTCCTTGGCTGTAGCTAATAACTTTTTATAAAATTAAAGAAAATTCATATCAGACAAAATAGACTTTAAAATGAAGACTATTACAAGAGACAAGGAAGGACACTACATAATGATCAAGGGATCAATCCAAAAAGAAGATATAAAAATTGTAAATATTTATGCACCCAACATAGAAGCACCTCAATACATAAGGCAAATACTTACAGCCATAAAAGGGGAAATCGACAGTAACACAATAATAATAGGGGACTTTAACACCCCAGTTACACCAATGGACAGATCAGCCAAACAGAAAATAAATAAGGAAACACAAGCTTTAAGTGACACATTAGACCAAATGGACTTAATTGATATTTATAGGACATTCTATTGAAAAACAACAGAATACACTTTCTTCTCAAGTGCACACGGAACATTCTCCAGGATAGATCACATCTCAAGCCTCGGTAAGTTTAAAAAATTGAAATCGTATCAAGCATCTTTTCCGACCACAATACTATGAGACTACATGTCAATTATAGGAAAAAACTGTAAAAAATACAAACACATGGAGGCTAAACAATACACTACTAAACAACCAAGAGATCACTGAAGAAGTCAAAAAGGAAATAAAAAAATACCTAGAAACAAATGACAATGAAAACACGATGACCCAAAACCTATGGGTTGCAGCAAAAGCAGTTCTAAGGGGGAGTTTATAGCAATAAAATCCTACCTCAAGAAACAACAAAAATAAACAACCTAACCTTACACATATAGCAATTAGAGAAAGAAGAACCAAAAAAACCCCCCAAAGTTAGCAGAAGGAAAGAAATCATAAGGATCAGATCAGAAATAAATGAAAAAGAAATGAAGAAAATGATAGCAAAGATCAATAAAACTAAAAGCTGGTTCTTTGAGAAGATCAACAAAATAGGTAAACCATTAGCCAGACTCATCAGGAAAAAAAGGGAGAAGACTCAAGTCAACAGAACTAGAAATGAAGAAGGAGAAGTAACAACTGACACCACAGAAATACAAAGGATCATGAGAGACTAATACAAGCAACTATATGCCAATAAATGGACAACCTGGAAGCAATGGACAAATTCTTAGAAAAGCACAACCTTCCGAGACGGAACCAGGAAGCAATTGAAAATATAAACAGACCAATCACAAGCACTGAAATTGAAACTGTGATTAAAAATCTTCCAACAAACAAAAGCCAAGGGCAAGATGGCTTCACAGGTGAATTCTGTCAGACATTTAGAGAAGAGCTAACACCTATCCTTCTCAAACTCTTCCAAAATATAACTGAGGGAGGAACACTCCCAAACTCATTCTACGAGGCCACCATCACCCTAATACCAAAACCAGACAAAGGTGTCACAAAAAATGGAAACTACAGGCCAATATCACTGATGAACATAGATGCAAAAATCCTCAACAAAATACTAGCAAACAATCCAACAGCACATTAAAAGGATCATGCACCATGATCAAATGGGGTTTATCCCAGGAATGCAAGGATTCTTCAATATGTGGAAATCAATCAATGTGATACACCATATTAACAAATTGAAGGATAAAAACGATATGATCATCTCAAAAGATGCAGAAAAAGCTTTTGAAAAATTCAACACCCATTTATGATAAAAACTCTCCAGAAAGTAGGCATAGAGGGAACTTACCTCAACATAATAAAAGCCATCTATGACAAACTCACAGCCAACATCATTCTCAATGGTGAAAAAGTGAAACCGTTTCCTCTAAGATCAGGAACAAGACAAGGTTGCCCACTCTCACCACTATTTTTCAGCATAGTTTTGGAAGTTTTAGCCATAGCAATCAGAGAAGAAAAAGAAATAAAAGGGGTCCAAAGTGGAAAAGAAGTAGTAAAACTGCCACTGTTTGAAGATGACATGATAGTATATATAGAAGATCCTAAAGATGCCACCAGAAATCTACTAGAGCTAATCAATGAATCTGGTAAAGTAGCAGGATACAAGATTAATGCATAGAAATCTCTTGCATTCCTCTACACTAACAAAGAAAAATCAGAAAGAAAAATCAAGGAAATGCTCCCACTTACCATTGCAAAAAAAAGAATAAAATACCTAGGAATAAACCTACCTAAGGAGACAAAAGACCTGTATGCAGAAAATTATAAGACACTGATGAAAGAAATCAAAGGCGATAAAAACAGATGGAAACATATACCATGTTCTTGGATTCAAAGAATCAACATTGTGAAAATGACTATACTACCCAAAGCAATCTACAGATTCAGTGCAGTCCCTATCAAATTACCAATGGCATTTTTCACAGAACTAGAACAAAAAATTTTACAATTTGTATGGAAACACAAGACCCCGAATAGCTAAAGCAATCTTGAGAAACAAAAATGGAGCTGGAGGAATCAGGCTCCCTGACTTCAGACTACACTACAAAGCTACAGTAATCAAGACAGTATGGTACTGGCACAAAAATAGAAACATAGATCAATGGAACTATAGGATAGACAGCCCAGAGATGAACCCACACACATATCGTCACCTTATCTTTGACAAAGTAGGCAAGGATATGCAATGGAGAAGACAGCCTCTTCAATAAGTGGAGCTGGGAAAACTGGACAGCTACATGTAAAATAATGAAATCAGATCACTCCCTAACACCATACACAAAAATAAATTAAAAACTTCTTAAAGACCTAAATGTAAGGCCAGATTCTATAAAACTCTTAGAGGAAAACATAGGCAGAACACGCTATGACATAAATCACAGCAAGATCTTTTTTGACCCACCTCCTAGAGAAATGGAAATAAAATAAAAAATAAACAGATGGGACCTAATGAAACTTAAAAGCTTTTGCAAAGCAAAGGAAACCATAAACAAGATGAAAGACAACCCTCAGAATGGGAGAAAATATTTGCAAACGAAGCAACTGACAAGGATTAATCTCCAAAATATACAAACAGCTCATTCAGCACAATATCAAAAAAAAAAAAACCCAATTCAAAAATGGGTGGAAGACCTAAATAGACATTTCTCCAAAGAAGACATACAGATTGCCAGCAAACACATGAAAAGATGCTCAACATCACTAAACATTAGAGAAATGCAAATCAAAACCACAATGTGGTATCACCTCACACCAGTCAGAATGACCATCATCAAAAAATCTAGAAACAATAAATGCTGGAGATGGTGTGGAGAAAAGGGAACCCTCCTGCACTGTTGGTGGGAATGTAAATTGATACAGCCACTATGGAGAACAGTATGGAGGTTCCTTAAAAAACTAAAAATAGAACTACCATATGACCCAGCAATCCCACTACTGGGCATATACGCTAAGAAAAACATAATTCAAAAAATACATGTACCACAGTGTTCATTGCAGCACTATTTACAATTGCCAGGACATAGAACCAACCTAAATGTCCATCGACGGATGAATGGATGTGGCACATATACACAATGGAATATTACTCAGCCATAAAAAAGGAACAGATTGAATTTTTTGTTATGAGGTGGATGGACCTAGAGTCTGTCATAGAGAGTGAAGTAAGTCAGAAAGAGAAAAACAAATACCGTATGCTAACGCACACATATGGAACCTAAAAAAAAACGGTACTGATGGACCTACTGGCAGGGCAGGAATAGAGATACAGACTTAGAGGATGGACTTGAGGACATAAGGGGAAGGGGAAGCTGGGACGAAGTGAGAGAGTAGCGTTGACATATATACACTACCAAATGTAGAATGGATGGCCAGTGGGAAGCTGCTGCATCGCACAGGGAGATCAACTCGACGCTTTGTGACAACCTAGGGGGGTGGGATAGGGAGGATGAGTGGGAGGCTCAAGAGGGAGGGTTTATGGGGATACATGTATACTTATAGCTGATTCACTTTGTTGTACAACAGAAAGTAACACAACATTGTAAAGCAATTATATTCCAATAAAGATATTAAAAATTAAAATAAAATTAAAGAAAATTAACTTTCCATATGTTTGCATAAATTAAAGAAAGCATATTTGTCCTTTAAGCATGCTTAAAGGACAGTGCAGTTGTATGTACAAATTTATATTTGGTACATTTTCTTTGATATATAGATATTTTAAAGTAAGATATTTCAAACATAAAGCTTAAAGTAGACTTGAAAAAACCCTCAAACACTCATGTTTACTTTCGAAATAACATGTGAATGAACAGAAGGAATACATTTTTAAATGGTATTGTACAATACTTTTTGTTCTTTTAGTCATGTTTTTTCAGGGAAATTAAACTTGATAAAAACGAAATAAAATAAAAGGACCTGGAGTACCAACAGTGTTGGTGGGGAGAGTTGTGTTGATAACTTTGTTGAATGAAGAAAGAAGAAGTAAAAGAGGACATTGATGAACAATGAATACTGGACCCTACTCTTTGATCAGTGAGCCAATTCCAGTGAAGAGACCCAACAAAAGAAAATCAAATAGGACCTACTTACAGGGCCATAATCTGCAGTACACCCATCCACCTGTCCCACTCTTCAAAGGCCTATCAGCTCCCTTCACAAGTTTTCATAATTATTTTCTCAGGTCAGGTGAAATGGATTTATTATCAGCTTCCTAGGGCTGCTGGAAGATCTCTTCTCATTTAGTCAACTCATCCTGAACAATTGTAACCATGTCCATTGTGTCTTCTACCATCTCTATGTATAGACTTCAAGGAAATATCACCTTTCTGGAAAGTACAACAGGATCATTATATTGTTCACTTCTGCTTATTATGATGTTTTGTGAGTCGCAGATACAGGAGTATTAAAACTAAAGAAATAAGATGACCTCTAGGCATGCTATAATACTGCTTTCCTTGGGTTGTCCAGCCCTGGGAATTTGTCAGTTTGACTTCGTCTTTATTTCTACAGCTTAGACAATTGAATTTTTATTTTCAGTGAAATAAGAAATTCTTCTAGAGACATGTAGAAAATCTCTTGTTCTTTATCTGTCAGTGGAGCTAAGATTGTAAAGCCTTGAGCTTGTCATTTGTTTTCTTCCTGCTCTCAGTACAGTAAGAAGATATCCTAGCCCATGTGCATCAAGAGTAGGTACTCGGTTCCACAGTGTCTTTAGACATTTGATCACAGGTGACAATTTAATTAATCATGATGCATGGAATGCCAAGATTTACTGATTTCTTATTTCCCATTGATAAGGAGCTCAGCACATTTTTTGAGGTCGAGGATACAACTAACCAATTCATGAATCTTATTTATGAGGTTTTTTCCCTGGGAATATACTTGGTACCAATATAGTATCAAACTCAGGGTCCAGTTAGGAAGAGCTAAGTCATTCTAAATATGGCAACAGAAAGAATTTAGTATATAGAATTGGATAAAGAGGTGTTGGAAAATAGAAAGATCAAAAGAGAACACTAAGGTACAACAGAGTTACACCCCTAAGGCTTAAGGCACAAAGGGAAGATCATGGAGCTTTCAGAATATGGAAACTTAGAGAAGATGCCCTAGAGAGTTGAGACTCAGCTCCCTAAGAAGTGGGTGTCATACAGATGCAGCTAATAGCACAGGAGCTTAGAGATGGGGGTTTTCAGAGCTAGGCTCCAGACTTTGAAGAGGAGGCACTGCTTGGCTACTCTTAGTACCTCAGGAGATCACAGGTTGGACCCCAAAGAGTTTGGGTCCAGACCTCTAGGAATGGGCCGTCCCCTAGCGAGTGCTAGAACCTCTGAAGGGAGACAGTGATGTTTGTTACTGGGGAACCAAAGCTGCTGGAAACTGGGGATGACTGCTGCTGCTTGGCGAAAGATCACTGCTGGAGAGAGAATGGAGTGATGCTGACGGGAAGAACAGGCCAACAGGAAGGAACAAACGTTTTCAACTCGCTCTCCCTTGCCTTCCAGCTTTAATCTAGCACTCCATATTGGTGGAGCTTACCTGGCAACCATGTGAAACAATGAGAAATAGAGTTTTCAGAATTCCAACCACGTAAAGTAGAGCATAGATGCGTCAATTTAGAGACGAGTGGTATACCTTAAAATAAAGTTAATGCATCTTTTAAAGGATATCTGTATATAAAATTGAAAGAGAGTCAGTTCAAGATCGAGGAAAGTCCTAAGGAATGAGTGAGGTTGGGATGGGGGAGAAAGAATCACCATTAAAATATTTATACGTAAGATGGAGACAAAAAAAACAGGGCATCGAAACACACATACAAGGAACGAAGGGATGGAGGAGGAAAGAAGAAATTTTAAAAGGAAAGAAAAAAGTGTAAATAGAAAGAAAATGAAAGAAGAAAAAGAATTGGAAGGAAAAGCATTTCGGGATAACAAAGTTAAAAGCTAGAAGGAACTTCCAAAATATCAACCTATTGGCCTATTTTCAACTAGGAGATTAAGCCATCGCTATAAAACAAGTTGTAG